>NW_022987549.1:1290055-1355055 GCF_902827165.1 Trematomus bernacchii
GTGTGTGTGTGTGTGTGTGTGTGTGTGTGTGTGTGTGTGTGTGTGTGTGTGTGCTGTGTGTGTGTGTGTGTGTGTGTGTGTGTGTGTGTGTGTGGTGTGTGGTGTGTGTGTGTGTGTGTGTGGTGTGTGTGTGTGTGTGTGTGTGTGTGTGTGTGTGTGTGTGTGTGTATTACTATACTTGTGGGGACCTACATCTGTTTACACAGTCACGTGTGGGGACTCGCCTCCCTTATGGGGACAAAATGGAGGGGCATCATTAATTGTAGGATGCATGTGTTGGTTATGGTTAGGATAAGTCTCCAGGAAAAGCATGCAAGTCAATGTAATGTCCCCTGAAGTGATGTATACATGGTGTGTGTAAATAAACAGATGAACAAGGATATTAGAATTTCAAGAATCCATTCATGAAATTATTTAGTGTGAAAAGTCCCGACGTGAGTTACCGAAGACACTGAGTCATTTCCTGTGGAAGGTCTGCCTTATTTATACAGACCTTCCACATGGTGCATGGGGATTACAATCATGGAAAAATACTGAATCAAGGGGAAGAAACCCTGATTTAAAAATGTGTTTTAGTTTGTATACAGTTTTAAATACTCTGTGTGAATATCCTCCGAAGGCGAGAACATCCTTGATTCCTAAACTGTGATTTTGTGATTTTTTTTAAAGATGCCAGACATTTATCCATAAACGGTGATATCAAATATAGGAAGTCCTAACTTTAAAATTGAGTAATGCAGAATATGAAGCTTGAAAGAGAGTCTTTAGGTCATGACATGAAAGATTCCTAAATGAGAAATCTAAATTGTCCTGTTTTAAAACTGAGCATTTTGAAGAGACAAGACACTTATCCAAAAGACAGTGATATCTTTTAAAATCTTCACTTTTAAATAAACTAATGCAGCAAAACATACAATATTTCCCAAATCCAGACTCCTAAAATACTTTAAATCCTGCTAATGAAATACAAGTTATTCCAGGGTGTCCGCGGGGTCTTAAAAAGTATTAAAAGTTGATAAATCAATTAGGGAAAATTAAGGCTATTAAAAAGTATTAAACTGCATTTCCCAAGGTATTACATTTTGTAGCTTGTTTTCAATAAGTATATAAATGGTCCAAAGAGGTTGTATTCTACAGTCTGCCTGAATGTAATCATTGCGTAGGTGTGTAGTGTGATTCTGTGTAGTTTATTTATGGCATCCCGTTGGATGTGACGTCGTCTGAACAGGACATCGCACGCTCACTGCTTGATAGCGCGCGAAGGTCCGTTTACGCCGGTTGTTAAACAACATCGTTATGGGGAAATGCAAGTCTGCGTCCAAATGGTTGGAAGATAAGGAGGAAGGACAATCAATACTGTATATAGTCAATGTGAGGTAAAGTGTGTTGCCAAGGTAACCGGTTAGAACTCGAAGTGGAGATGAGGTCTTAAAATGTATGGAAAGGGTCTTAAAAAAGGTCTTAAAAGGTTTTCCATGTGACTTCAGGGTTCCTGCATATACCCTGTATTTAGTAAATGGACGGTAGCTATTAGCTTTTGAATGCAACTTAATATATTTTTTGATTTTCTTGTTTTTTTAATTAGGTAGAAATACCACAACATGCACAAAGTACTGATCGACCAATTCAATCTGCATTCAGTAATGAACCCAAGTAAAGTGCACCATCAATACTTACATTATTCCTGAAAGAGACCTGCTATACAATATATCAGTGTCTTAGTATTCATGCTTTAAGTTATAATCAATATTTTGACGATTTCTGTAGAATCAGGGACTGTAAAGCATACAGTATAAACTCATCTTTAATATAATCTAACTTCTCATACCATTTGTTTATAAAGTCTTACCTACACTAACTCAAAAGTAAAGTATCCCTCTCTTAGATGTAGTGGAGTAGAAGTAGAAAGTGGAAATACTTGAACACCTGAAAATGAAATGCAGTTCTCCAGTACCTTGATTTAAACCAATGCAATACTTTTTTAAATTCAAGGATTCAAGGCTTTTATTGTCTTGAGCTGCAGCGTAGATATGTCAATGGAGATCTGAGGTCACAGCTCCTCCAACCGAGCAACACAATACAACAGATAACATTATTAACTAATAGTGATAATACTTGAGATATGGAATAAAGAGTTACACATGCTCTGCAGGCTGTGACCTCCAGCTTATCAAACAGGTGGAGCAGGGCACTCACATCTTATCCACCTTTTATCTCAGGAGGAGACGAAGATGCTCCACTCCCCGCTCACATTTCAGAAAAACTCAGTTTCTCCCCAGAATCCCCAGATTCCTGCAGAGTGAGTGTGAGCGCCTGGGATCTGAGTCACAGGAAGCATCGGGTTAACTTCAGAGTCTCGTGATCCTACACACACGCGCTAAGACACACACACACACACACGCACGCTAAGACACACACACACACGCACGCTAAGACACACACGCACACACACACACGCACACACACGCTAACACGCACACACATACACACACACGCACACACACACACACACACACACGCACACATGCACACACACACACGCTAAGACACACACACACACACACGCACGCACACACACGCTAACACGCACACACATACACTAAGACACACACGCACGCATGCACACACACACATGCTAAGACACACACACACACTCACGCTAACACACACACATACATACACTCACGCTAACACACACACACACGCTAAGACACACACACGCACTCACGCTAACACACACACACATACATACACTCACGCTAACACACACACACGCACCAACACACACACACACACACACGCACGCACCAACACACACATACACACACACGCTAACACACACACGCTAAGACACACACGCACACACTCACGTTAACACACACATACACACACACACTCGCTAACACGCACATGCATACGCTAAGACACACACACACACATACGCTAAGACACACACACACACGCTAACACACACACACACACACACGCTAAGACACACACGCACACACTCACGCTAACATACACACACACACGCGCTAACACGCACATACATACGCTAAGACACACACACATACACATACGCTAAGACACACACACACACACGCTAACACACACACACACACACACACACACACACACACACACACACACACTCACACACTCACTGAGGTGTGTGTGAAGTTCCATGTTAAAGCATCCCCTCCTGTGAGTGTTTGATGTGAGCGCTGTGAGACCAGATGCTGCAGAGTTTACAGAGGAGGTGATTCACTGCAATGTTTCCTGCTCTTTTTTGATGGCTCGTATAGTGCACGTATAGTGCACGTATAGTGCACGTCAGGTCATTGCATCCATCACATGCATGTTTTGTAATGGATTAACCATGGAGAGGATGCATTTCTGCAATATGCATCCTGGATATATTTCATTTTGAAGCTTTGCCTTCACGTTAGATATTCAAGCACTCCATTCAAACCATGATTTTTTTTATATCTGTCGATAAATACAAAGTTTTCTGCTGAAAAGATAATGACAGGATTTATCCCGTCGTCTCGTCTACTTTTGACATCTTTACTTTTAACCCAATACTTAGCTATCGTTCATCACCAATTACCACAGAAACTCTTTCCTTCAGATCAAACCATCCATTTATTAACAGGAAACAGAGAGAGCTTTTTTATGATCAATCATATGTATAATACTAATATGCTTTTAAACTGTGCATTTAATATGTGATTAATGCTAAAACTCCACTGTATATTGTAATTATTGTAATATATGCATGTTTATTATAGTACAATGTGCACATGTTTACCTTAACTTGATATTTATTGGACATTTTTCCTTTTTATGTTGCAATTCAAATACATTATTTAATACATTTTTCATTTTTATTGCACGTATGTACTTTAACTTGAACTAAATGTAAATATTTGAATCTACTTTTTTGTATTTATTAATCTTTTTTTATTACATTTTGAAACAAATGTCATCAGTTTCTCCCCAGAATCCCCCAGATTCCTGCAGGGTGAGTGTGAGCGTTTGGGATCTGAGTCACAGGAAGCATCGGGTTAACTTCAGAGTCTCGTGATCCTACACACACACACACACATGCACACTAAGACACACACACACACACACACACGCTAAGACACACACGCTAAGACACACACACACACACACACACACACACACACACACACACACACACACACACACACACACACACACACACACACACACACACGCTAAGACACACACGCACGCTAACACACGCACGTACCACACCCACAAAAAAAATGTATATACATATTTGATATTTAATGGACATTTTTATTTTTTATGTTTATTTAAAATACTTTAATTATTATTATAAAAAACGTATTGCACATATTACCTTTAACTTTAACTAACTGTAATTATTTTTATTTCCTTTTTTTTTATTACACTTTGAAATGGAGCAACCACAATTTTACCTTAACTTCATATATTTATATAAATATTTGATATTTATCGCACATTTTTCCTTTGTATGTTTATTTAAAATACTATAATTAATTACTTTTTTTTTTTATTGCATATATTCACTTTAACATGAACTAACTGTAATTATTTGTATTTACTTTTTTGTATTCATTAATCTTTTTTTATTACACTTTGAAACCGAGCAACCACACCCACGAAAACCCAAATTCCAATGTGAACAATTTTACCTTAACTTCATATATTTATGTAAATACTTGATTTTAATCGGACATTTTTCCTTTGTATGTTTATTTAAAATACTTTATTTAATACATTTTTCATTTTTATTACACATATGTACTTTAACTTGAACTAAATGGACATATTTTAATCTATTTTTTTGTATTCATTAATATTTTTTTATTACATTTTGAAATGGAGCAACCACACCCACAAACCCAAAATTCCTCCGGTACAAAAACACCATCTGATTGAGATTGAACACCATTGTCTGTTATCATATAAACTCGATCATGATATCAAATCTGTTTCCCTGTTTACGAATGAAGGATTTCTCCCTGAGTTTGATGTGAATCACTCTTTAAAAATGTACCGGGGGAAGATTTCCTGCAGCTTTTCCTGTCAAGGTTGGTTTTCCAAATACTTTGAAATGTCTTACAGGATGTCTTGCATGATTACAAACACGTTATATTAATGATTTTATATAATTTGATCCATTTTGACAATGATTTGAAGAGTTTTACCCTGTTTTTACACGATCTCAACTTTTTTTTGGAGTGTATATCAGTATTTAGTGTCTCTACTTTAAAGAGTCCTCTCCTGCTGATGTTCAGGTGTATATCAGTATTTAGTGTCTCTACTTTAAAGAGTCCTCTCCTGCTGATGTTCAGGTTCATATCAGTATTTAGTGTCTCTACTTTAAAGAGTCCTCTCCTGCTGATGTTCAGGTGTATATCAGTATTTAGTGTCTCTACTTTAAAGAGTCCTCTCCTGCTGATGTTCAGGTTCATATCAGTATTTAGTGTCTCTACTTTAAAGAGTCCTCTCCTGCTGATGTTCAGGTGTATATCAGTATGTAGTGTCTCTACTTTAAAGAGTCCTCTCCTGCTGATGTTCAGGTGTATATCAGTATGTAGTGTCTCTACTTTAAAGAGTCCTCTCCTGCTGATGTCCAGGTGTATATCAGTATGTAGTGTCTCTACTTTAAAGAGTCCTCTGCTGCTGATGTTCAGGTGTATATCAGTATGTAGTGTCTCTACTTTAAAGAGTCCTCTGCTGCTGATGTTCAGGTGTATATCAGTATGTAGTGTCTCTACTTTAAAGAGTCCTCTCCTGCTGATGTTCAGGTGTATATCAGTATTTAATGTCTCTACTTTAAAGAGTCCTCTCCTGCTGATGTTCAGGTGTATATCAGTATTTAATGTCTCTACTTTAAAGAGTCCTCTCCTGCTGATGTTCAGGTGTATATCAGTATTTAATGTCTCTACTTTAAAGAGTCCTCTCCTGCTGATGTTTAGGTGTATATCAGTATTTAATGTCTCTACTTTAAAGAGTCCTCTCCTGCTGATGTTCAGGTGTATATCAGTATGTAGTGTCTCTACTTTAAAGAGTCCTCTCCTGCTGATGTTCAGGTGTATATCAGTATTTAGTGTCTCTACTTTAAAGAGTCCTCTGCTGCTGATGTTCAGGTGTATATCAGTATTTAGTGTCTCTACTTTAAAGAGTCCTCTGCTGCTGATGTTCAGGTGTATATCAGTATGTAGTGTCTCTACTTTAAAGAGTCCTCTCCTGCTGATGTTCAGGTGTATATCAGTATTTAGTGTCTCTACTTTAAAGAGTCCTCTCCTGCTGATGTTCAGGTGTATATCAGTATGTAGTGTCTCTACTTTAAAGAGTCCTCTCCTGCTGATGTTCAGGTGTATATCAGTATGTAGTGTCTCTACTTTAAAGAGTCCTCTCCTGCTGATGTTCAGGTGTATATCAGTATTTAGTGTCTCTACTTTAAAGAGTCCTCTCCTGCTGATGTTCAGGTGTATATCAGTATGTAGTGTCTCTACTTTAAAGAGTCCTCTGCTGCTGATGTTCAGGTGTATATCAGTATGTAGTGTCTCTACTTTAAAGAGTCCTCTCCTGCTGATGTTCAGGTGTATATCAGTATTTAGTGTCTCTACTTTAAAGAGTCCTCTCCTGCTGATGTTCAGGTGTATATCAGTATGTAGTGTCTCTACTTTAAAGAGTCCTCTCCTGCTGATGTTCAGGTGTATATCAGCATGTAGTGTCTCTACTTTAAAGAGTCCTCTCCTGCTGATGTTCAGGTGTATATCAGTATGTAGTGTCTCTACTTTAAAGAGTCCTCTCCTGCTGATGTTCAGGTGTATATCAGTATTTAATGTCTCTACTTTAAAGAGTCCTCTCCTGCTGATGTTCAGGTGTATATCAGTATGTAGTGTCTCTACTTTAAAGAGTCCTCTCCTGCTGATGTTCAGGTGTATATCAGTATTTAATGTCTCTACTTTAAAGAGTCCTCTCCTGCTGATGTTCAGGTGTATATCACTATGTAGTGTCTCTACTTTAAAGAGTCCTCTCCTGCTGATGTTCAGGTGTATATCAGTATGTAGTGTCTCTACTTTAAAGAGTCCTCTCCTGCTGATGTCCAGGTGCATCCTCCAGAGTGCCTTTTACTTTTTTAAAACATGTATTTATTGATTTTTTTACATTTATCACATCACACAAACCCAACCGATCATTCCTCAACATTAGACATATGGCAGATTACAACATAATGCTATAAAATCAAAAGTGTGCAGTTACTAGAAATCAGTTTAAAGTACAGTGCAAGAATATAATTACATTTGCAAATTAACAAATTCAACAAAAATACAATAAAGCACATCCACAAACAGAGCAGAGTACAGCTTACAATCCTCCAGAGTGCCTTCTACTTGAGTTGGTCATGAAGTGGAGACGCAGAGACCCACATGGTGGCAGTGTGCACAAACACTGTCCACTCCTCTCTGTGCACATTCACTTCAGTCAGGAGAGACTTCCTTTTCTGCTTAAACAACATTTATTGACAACATAAAATATACATGTTAATAGTCTTTAACGACCCTGATCCTGATGTATCTTAAGGGGGAAATGCAGCCATGAGTATAACAATAATAATACATTTGATTTATATAGCGCTTTTCCTGGTGCTCAAAGCTCAAGTAAAGAACAAATGAAGCTCGGCGCAAGTTCAACCAGGAAGACCGTCTTTCCTCATTCATTTACTATTTCCATGTCACTACTCTCTCTCCTCTAAATAAGTGATTGGGGGCGTCACTCCCCAGCTCAACCAATCACTTCGCTCTATTCTCATCACAGCGCTCCGCTAAACCTCAAGCAGCATGTGTTATGCCATCATCTACGGAACATTTGCATTCAGGAAAGCAAGTCTCCGTAAAGGCGAGTGGATTTATGGCACGCAGTGAACCAGCGATAAAAAGAACGGCTCTCACCAAGTACGACTCGGTTCCCTTCGTTCGTACCAAAGAGCATGTATGTTATGTCTGACTGTTTACAAAAAAAGTCAATTAAAAAGAGTATTAAAAAAAGAAGAAAGCACTTATTGGAGTACGAAGAATGTTTGAAAATACTTAACGCCCAGCTTTACTCTTAACTCCATAATGATTTTTATAGATCAAGGAAACACCATGAATGTCTGTTTTTCTATTGTAGAAAACCACATTTTATGTTAACTCACAAATAAAGTCAATATTATAATTGGTCATTGACATAAGTGGGGCGAAGCCTGCGAGCTAGTTCAGGCAGTCAACTCGAGCACCAATGATACATTAACACGTGACGCACCTCGTCCCTCTTACAACCAACCAAACACATTCTCCTAAACATGCCGCTCTATTGAAGCTGCTAGTTGCTGTTTTCCGTGGTCATACAGGTGGGTGTTTGTTATATATCGTACTGTAAAGTAGGGCTGTGCAATTAATCGTATTTTAATCGCAATTACGATTTTGGCCTGCCACAATTACGAAAACAACATAATCGGAAAAAACAATTATTTTGTGACAGTGCACTGCAACATATTTGATCTAATTAAATGTTGGTCTCATTTATTTTTAGTTATCATATTTATATATGTTTAGTAGCTTGTGGAAGTGCGCTCCAAAATATTTGTTGATCTTGTTTATTGGTATTTATTATTTTGATATTATTTATTTAAATGTATCATTTATTTTATTTATTTTTGTATTGGTTTTTCAGTTGAATTATACGTTCAGGGAAATCAACAGTTAAAAAGATACTGTTCAAATTATTATTTGTATTTGTTTTAAAGTTCAATAAATTGATTTTTTCAAAGTCAATGAATAATCGTATTTAATAATCGTGATATCAATTATTGACCGAAATAATCGTGATTATGATTTTTGCCATAATCGCACAGCCCTACTGTACAGTAACGTCTTAAAAAAGGAACAATAAGTTTGTTTTGGTTTGTAGACAAAATATTGGTGTTTCGCGTCACTATATGGTGTTTTTATTGCACTGTTTCCACCATTTTTATAGCTTCTAATTGGACACTTGCTTACAATTTAGCACCTTGAATCTTTGTTTTCATTGAGGTTGACGCCAAGAAAGTCCCAAACACAGAACAATCTAAATAAAGTATATTGTTTATCAGCCTTACTCTAAAGTAACGTGTTCAAAAAGGCACAATTAGTAGGATGAGTCTGTTTTGGTTTGTAGGCAAAATGTCTATTTCTATTGTATTTGTATTAACTTGCACTATTTCATCAGCTGTATTGTGTTGCACTGTTGGAGGAGCCTCAGATTGTCGTTGACATATCTGTAGCTATGTACAAATGACAATAAAAGCCTTGAATCTTGAATCAAAAGGAGTGTTTTTTAAGAGGTCTAATGCTAATTGGATGGCAGCCGGTTTTTGGGGGTTAATTCAACATGGTCCCGTGTTGTGTTTGAGTCACTGAGACAGTTCTGTATTCAGAGCTCCATGAAACAGCCGTCCGATGTTTCACCATACTTCACGCTGATAATCAGATTCTGCGGTCACTTCTGCCCACTGAGGCGCCGGCGACTCACTTTCTGTCACATTTTGGTGCCATGAATATCTGGAAAGCCCTTCAAAATAAACCGGGGGAAAGGTCAGCGCTGTAAATAAGTGATGAGTAACGATGACTGGATAAGGAGGAGACTTAAAAAAGGACATTTTATACGTCTATAAATAAAAAGCACATTCATTAAGACTTTATTTTGCTTTTTAAAAAAAACTGTTTTTAAATGTTTGTCAAGTGGACCTATCATGCTATATTGGAAACATATATTGTAGGGCCAGACCTATACAAAACATATCTGTGAAGTTTTTTGCTTAAAATACCAAACAGATCAGCCATTGTAGCCATGCCTCATGCTGCTCATACCCCTCTATTCCAGCTGTTAGAGAAACGCAGATTTTGGGTCCTTAGCTTGAAAAAAAAAAAAGAGGAGGCGGAGCTAATGCCTGATCAGAATTCTACCGGAGATAAAGTTAAATTCTGCTGTGATAAAACATCCTGTTCTAAACCACATCAAGGATTATTTCTGAAACAGTATGGAGCTCAGATTATCTTTCTCTTGTGGGTTTATCACAAGGTGAGTTCCTTTTTTTATTTCCTGCTTTTTTAAACACATGTGCTCTCCAGTACAGGTTAGCTCTGAGTGTTAGCGAGGCTTGCTAATGTAAACAAAGACGAGATTACGTCCAAAAGACGTCAGGCATTGTTTCTGATAGCAACTCTCTGTGGGTCCGCCGCCGATTTGACGTCATATCGGCTGCAAATCTGTATCTGCTCGTTGTACCCCCGTTTTTAAAAGATTTGGGTACGGAGGAAAAGAGAGAAGGTTTTATTTTCTGACGCTGCGTGAGTTCCCCGACGCACCGGGGACACGGTGTTTCTCAATGTCGAGTAAAGCTGCTCCGGAGCCACTATTTCAAGCATACTACGTCATCGAGTCCCGCCGAAGGACTGTTCCAATATCCAGCATACTTGGAATTCTACCTAGCCCGGCATACTTCGTAGCGAGAAATTTCGAGGCTGCACATGTGTAGACTCCGCGGTTTTAAAATCCCCACAATGCTTTGCGCACGGACCAATTTCCCCAAATCTTTGGCGGAAATCGCGCTCCATTTAAGGCGGGGCCTCGCATATGACGCACACCTGTTAGCCTGTTAGCCTGTTCCACAATTCTTCGTTTTCCGAGACCAGGGGTGCATCTCACTTCGGTTAAATGGATTCCTTGCGTCCTCGACATTGAGAAACACCCACATAGTTATGTATAAAAGACATCAAAAAGTGCATTTTGCATGATAGGTCCCCTTTAAGTCGTGCAAGACCACTTATGACAAGATTGGTAAATATTATAAGTGGAAATAATATTTTATAATATATTTTAAGGTCAGCATTTATAATGTTTTTTTATTTTTAACTTTTATCTACCCACTGTTGTTTCTCTGCCATGAAGGTATAAAGGATTAGGGATAACTTTTTACACATAATATCTAATATAAAAATACTAAATATACCTTGTTACCTTTTTTATTTATTTCCTGTGGAATAAAAGCAATATTCTGAAATGTAATGCATGAGTATTAATAATAATAATAATAATAGCTTGCATTTATATAGCGCCTTTCAAGGGACCCAAGGTCGCTGTACAGGAATAGGGCAAAAACAAACATAACAAAACAAAAGTCAGACAGACAAAACAACAGATCGATTAGGGGCCGAAAGCCTTGGCAAACAGATGGGACTTGAGGGCCTTTTGAAGGCGTCGAGTGTGGGGATGTTGCGAATCTCCGCAGGGAGAGCGTTCCAGAGGGTGGGGGCTGCCACACTGTAGGCTCTGTCCCCGAAGGTTCGCAGTTTGGTGCGGGGGGTGGTAAGCAGGCCAGAGTCTGAGGACCGCAAGTTCCGGGGTGGGGCATGTGGGTGAAGGATGTCCGATAGGTACTGGGGGGCAAGGGCATGGAGGGACTTGTAGGTAAGGAGGAGTACTTTGTAGGATATGCAGGACTTGACCGGCAACCAGTGGAGGTGGATGAGGGTGGGAGTGATGTGCTGCCACGGCTTTGTGTGTGTGAGTACCCTAGCAGCATAGTTTTGGACATACTGGAGCCTGTCCAGGGTTTTTTTGGGAACCCCGAACAGGACACCATTGCAGTAGTCCAAGCGGGTGGTGACAAATGCATGCACTAGGGTTTCGGCAACCGACTCCGAGAGTGACGGTCGGAGTCTGGCAATGTTCCTCAGGTGGAAAAAGGCCGATTTGGTCACAGATTTGACGTGGGAATGGAAGGAAAGGGTGGAGTCAAGGATGACACCCAGGTTGCGGGCTTCAGGAGATGGGGAGATGGAGCAGCCGTCGACCTCGAGGATGAAGTCACCAACCTTCTGGAGCAGGGCCTTGGGTGCCACAACCATGAGCTCTGTTTTATTGCTGTTCAGCTTAAGGTAGTTGGAAGACATCCATGTTTTGATGTCATGCAGGCAGTTGATGAGGGACTGAGGGGGGAGCTGGGAGGATGGAGTGGTGCTGAGATACAGTTGGGTATCATCAGCGTAACAGTGGAAATTGAGTCCATGATGTCGGATGATCTGGCCGAGGGGGAGCATGTAAATGGTGAACAGGAGGGGGCCAAGCACAGAACATTTAACATTTATAAAGCCTTTTAAATGCATTTTAAGTCTTTATGAATGCTTCAAATTCATTATAGACATGACCTTCATAAATAATGATCTCTAATTACTCTCTGATTGGTCGTTGGGGAGATCAGGTGTTTTTCTGTTGAGTCATAAAGTAACGTCCTTCCTGACAGCTGCTCCGAGGGGAACTCCAGCAGATGTGAAGGACACAGTTTTATCACACCTGTTTACTGAACGTAATCTCTTCACAATATCTCACCTGTCCAAGTCTCACTCATAATTATCTACCAGTTTTTAAGACACCTTTTCCAGGTAGCGCCTCATCCATCCTTAGGGTCAAATAATGTGGTGCACCTGGAAGATCTTTGACCTGCAGTATTTTCTTTCTCTATTTAGTATCTTTTCTCTTTTGGTATTTAAAGGATTCCTATGTTCTTTTTACAGGTGTATATCAGTATGTAGTGTCTCTACTTTAAAGAGTCCTCTCCTGCTGATGTTCAGGTGTATATCAGTGTGTAGTGTCTCTACTTTAAAGAGTCCTCTCCTGCTGATGTTCAGGTGTATATCAGTCTGTAGTGTCTCTACTTTAAAGAGTCCTCTCCTGCTGATGTTCAGGTGTATATCAGTCTGTAGTGTCTCTACTTTAAAGAGTCCTCTCCTGCTGATGTTCAGGTGTATATCAGTCTGTAGTGTCTCTACTTTAAAGAGTCCTCTCCTGCTGATGTTCAGGTGTATATCAGTATGTAGTGTATCTACTTTAAAGAGTCCTCTCCTGCTGATGTTCAGGTGTATATCAGTATGTAGTGTCTCTACTTTAAAGAGTCCTCTCCTGCTGATGTTCAGGTGTATATCAGTATGTAGTGTCTACTTTAAAGAGTCCTCTCCTGCTGATGTCCAGGTGTATATCAGTATGTAGTGTCTCTACTTTAAAGAGTCCTCTCCTGCTGATGTTCAGGTGTATATCAGTATGTAGTGTCTCTACTTTAAAGAGTCCTCTCCTGCTGATGTTCAGGTGTATATCAGTATGTAGTGTCTCTACTTTAAAGAGTCCTCTCCTGCTGATGTTCAGGTGTATATCAGTATGTAGTGTCTCTACTTTAAAGAGTCCTCTCCTGCTGATGTTCAGGTGTATATCAGTATGTAGTGTCTCCACTTTAAAGAGTCCTCTCCTGCTGATGTTCAGGTGTGTATCAGTATGTAGTGTCTCTACTTTAAAGAGTCCTCTCCTGCTGATGTTCAGGTGTATATCAGTATGTAGTGTCTCTACTTTAAAGAGTCCTCTCCTGCTGATGTTCAGGTGTATATCAGTATGTAGTGTCTCTACTTTAAAGAGTCCTCTCCTGCTGATGTTCAGGTGTATATCAGTATGTAGTGTCTCTACTTTAAAGAGTCCTCTCCTGCTGATGTTCAGGTGTAGAGAAACTCCCTCTGGAGGGAACACAGGGATGTTATCCCTCCATCAAATGAAAGCCTTTGAATCTTAAATTAAAAATCTCAATACTGTGTGTGTGTGTGTGTGTGTGTGTGTGTGTGTGTGTGTGTGTGTGTGTGTGTGTGTGTGTGTGTGTGTGTGTGTGTGTGTGTGTGTGTGTGTGTGTGTGTGTGTGTGTGTGTGTGTGTGTGTGTGTGTGTGTGTGTGTGTGTGTGTGTGTGTGTGGTCACATTATCCGGACAGCCCGGTGCTTTCCATCCACCTCTGAATGCAGGATAAAAGTCACTAACAGCGTCTCCATATGACAGATGTTGTTTAGAGGTTAACCCCTCCCCCTCTCGTTGTCCCGGTGACGCAGGTATTGCACAACTTTTTCCTCCTTTGTGACGTCGTGACATCACCGGATCGCAGTTTCCCCTCGTTCCTCTGACGCGTGATACACACGGTCAATGCACTGTTATGTGTAAACACTGCAAACAACTCGTAGATAACACACACACACACACATACCATGTACACATCACTTCAGGCGACATTACATTGACTTACATGCATTTCCTGGAGACTTATCCTAACCTTAACCATAACCAACACATGCCTAACCCTAACCCTAACCAAGTCTTCACCCTAAAATTAATGATTCCCCTCATGGGGACCTCCATTATGTCCCCATAAGGGAGGCGAGTCCCCACACGTGACTGTGTAAACAGATTTAGGTCCCCACAAGTATAGTAATACTAGGCCACACAGACACAAACTGCCTCAGGTCATGCTGTATCCACGGTGGCACCTGTCACACGTGACGTCGTGTGTGTGTGTGTGTGTGTGTGTGTGTGTGTGTGTGTGTGTGTGTGTGTGTGTGTGTGTGTGTGTGTGTGTGTGTGTGTGTGTGTGTGTGTGTGTGTGTGTGTGTGTGTGTGTGTGTGTGTGTGTGTGTGTGTGTGGTGTGTGTGTGTGTGTGTGTGTGTGTGTGTGTGTGTGTGTGTGTGTGTGTGTGTGTGTGTGTGTGTGTGTGTGTGTGTGTGTGTGTGTGTGTGTGTGTGTGTGTGTGTGTGTGTGTGTGTGTGTGTGCACTTTCCACCGTGCATCAGAGGAAAAGAGCGGCTTCTTCACACTCGAGTAGTCGGAGAGTGTGTGTAGTCAGAGTGTGTGTGTGGAGTAGTCAGTCGCCCTACTTTCACTGATGGGGCTGATAGGAGGTCAAAGGTCACAGAGAGAGGTCTCCTTTATTCCTTTATGCTTTCATGCAGTAGTGGGTTAGTGGAAATGAGAATTTTAAATGGGTTTCAACTTGCTCTATTCGGCAGATACAGGGCTGGAGATGTGTCCATGTTTTCGTAACAGGATGACTATTTTATATATATTTTGACTGATATTGCAGCTGCGATACAACTCTTGATACTGAAGGGATTGATCTTTTTTTAATCATAATTTTCAGTATCATTGAAAAATGTAATAAGTGATTATTGTGTGATTTTGAATAACTCTGCAGCTCTACAATCCTTCATTAAAAGGATCAAATATTGTGCTTCCTTGATGCAATTCAGATACATTGTGCAGCCCTACTTAGCATTAACTTCATTCCATGAACAATGTGACACTACATCTCAAGTAATTGGCGCAAACCTTCAAACCATGGAGTCAAGGGAAAATATATATATATATATATAATATAAACGTGTCAATGCTTTTGAAAACTCCTCAGCACATTTCCACGGACTCTCTTTACGTTTCTTCTTTCTTTAAAGAAGCAGTACAACACTTGTAGGGATCAGAATATCATAGCACTTTAATGACTTAATCATACACTGTTTAAAACATGTACATGGCCGGCTGATTCCCGGCTGATATAAAAGTGATATGAGCCAAGAGAGGCGTCTCATCTAACTCCAGATGTATTGCTTTAACCCTTAGATGCCCTTTGAGTGATGGACCCTACACTCTTCCATAAGTGGGTCAAAAAGGACCCGTATTAGAATAATATGTGTTTTTATGCCATTTTTGTCGTTTTGGTTAAGAGAAATCACTTGTATAATATTTAACATTATATTTTGGTTCACACTAGAAATATTTTATATTTAATTTTTCACTATTTATAATTTTAGACATTTTTTTTACATTTTGAAAAAAACCATATCGATGCAAAGATCTCCGCTATTCTGAGACCCTCACAGTATTCCAGTCCCTTTTCAAAACTCATCTCTTCTCCTCTTGTTTACTCATAGCCCCCCCCCATCAATCCATGCCGGTTGATCAAGTTTGATAGTCTTATACCCCCCACCCTAACCTTCCCTTATATTGTAAAGCGATTTTGAGTCCTTGAAAGCCCTATACAAATATAATGTATTATTATTATTATTATTATTATTATTATTATTATTATGATTATACTGACAGGTATCAGACCTTGCTGTGTAAAATAATCTTCCTGAGAGGTGTCACTTGTGATGTCGTCTGTGTGGTCTACAGTGAATGTATTCCTGACAGCAACAGGTGATAAGAATCAAAGGTTCCCATTGGATCCCATAGGAAATGCATGCGGGTCATTTTTGACCCACTTATGGAAGCTTGGGGTAGAAATACAAAAACTACAATTTCTTAAAATGTATAACATTTACATTTAAAATGTGAATGGCATGATATCCAAAACATGTTTTTTGAGGAATAGCTGGAATATGAAATGATAAAAAAATGTAATTACAAAGATACTTCAAGAAAACCACCTCACCGGGTAAAAAAAGACCCACTTATGCATCTAAGGGTTAAATATTGTCATCAACCTGTGTGACTAACTCGGCAAGCATCTAACCTTCTCATTCGGTCCCATATTGTGTTTACCACCTTTTCAAAAGAGGAAATCCTTACAGAGTCGTTAATACCCTGATCAGAATAATTCAATATACATCTTGAGACTCTTTGTCCTTTATAAGTAAAGCCAGTGAACAGATGATGAATGATTATCTTACTCTTTGTATATCACTCCTTCACTGTCCTTGCACCCCTTGTTATTGCACTATTGTATTTCTGTATTTCTTTATTATCTTTAGTTTATTGTGTGTTGCATTGTTAGACGAGCATGGGATTTAAGATTTGCATTACCAACATTAATGCTGTAGCCTTGAATCTTTGAATCTTTATGTCGACCTCTTGCAGGAAGAGTAAAGTAAAGTTGAGAGGGGCAACAAGAGCTGCCATTAGCCGCTTTCACACCAAGTACTTTAGGAAGGTTGAAGACCAGACGAGCCGCTGCATTCTGGATGAGCTGCAGAGGTCGGATGGCACATGCAGGTAGACCAGCCAGGAGGGAGTTGCAGTAGTCTAGGCGTGAGATGACGAGAGCCTGGACCAGAAGTTGTGTGGCTTTCTGGGTCAGGAGGGGACGTATCCTCCTGATGATTAAAGAGTGTATCTGCAGCAGCGGGTTGTAGCAGCGATGTTTGCAGTGAAGGACAGTTTGTTATCTAGGGTCACACCTAGATTCCTTGCAGTCTGAGTCGGGGAAACAACGAGGGGCCGATGTTGATTGTTAGGTCAAGAGTGGGACAATCTTTTCCCGGGAAGAAAAAGCAGTTCAGTCTTGTCAAGGTTGAGCTTGAGGTGGTGAGCAGACATCCACGGAGAGATGTCTCGGTGGAGTAGAACTATAACATACAAGTATTCAAGTACAAGTATGTCAGAATAGTACTTAAATACAATGTACTCCACCATTTATTTTGCCATACGTTGCATTGGGCTGAACGTATGCATTATAAACAGCTCATGTTAATACAGAATCCCTTGATTTGGGTCTGCTTCTGTGTCTCAAAGCCCTCAGACGTTCTGTTCAAACTGCACAGAGTTGTTCACTTTGTTTGAACTTGTTGCTCCTTTGTTTCCCGTTCTGTCTTTCCCTGATTTCTCCATCTCCTGTTCTGTATCGCCTCATTAGTCCTGAGTTCTCGTGTAAATCACTTCCTGTTAATCACCAGAGTTTCTCCTTCCTCTCGTCACATTAGTCCGTATTAAAGCTGCTCTTCACTCGTTTGATCCTTGCTTTTTCACCCTTTTTATTATCAGTTCTTCCTCGCCTGCTCGATCCGTGAATAAAGATGTATTTTAGTTCAAAGGGGACTTGGTTTGCCCAAATGTATTTCTGTTTTGTAAATGAGTCATTTAACATCTTTGTGTTGCCAGCTTTCTCTTTTCATTCTGCCAAAAACATCGCTAATGTTCTCTGGCTCTGACCTGAATGTGTTAAATTAAAATCCTCCAGACTCCATTGATTTTTCTGACTTCTCCAAGTTTCACACATTTATTCTGCTGCACGTTTTAATGAGAGCAAATGAGGTCTGCAGTGAGAGCCGTGGTGGGAAGCCTTTCTCTAAAGATCACTGTTAGCTCACACACATCACAGAAGAATGATCACAGTTTCTCACTTAGTCTGCAGATAGTTTTGGCTTTTATTAAAGTTAGTTTTGAGATATTCATCTGTGGAGATTTCTGCTGAAGCTTAACACAATGGAGGTGAACGACTAGTAGTGCTACAGCATATTGCAAAAAGGGACATTTAAAAGATGTCCTTCAAATGAACTATGGATGGATGGATGGATAGATGGATAGATAGATGGATGGATAGATAGATGGATGGATGGATGGATAGATGGATAGATGGATGGATGGATGGATGGATAGATGTATGGATAGATGGATGACGATAGATGATGGATGGATGGATGGATTAGATGATAGATGAATGATGGATGGATAGATGGATGGATAGATGGATGGATAGTATGGATAGATAGATTTTTGGGATGGATGGCATGGATAGGATTAGATGGATAGATAGATCGCTGGCTGCTCGCTGGCTGGCTCGCTGGCTGATGGCTGCTGCGCTGCTGGCTCGCTGGCTCGCTGGCTGGCTCCTGGCTCGCTCGCTGGCTGGCTCGCTGGCTGGCTGGCTCGCTGGCTGGCTCGCTGGCTGGCTCGCTGGCTGCTGAGCTGGCTCGCTGCTGGCTCGCTGGCTGGCTGGCTGGCTGGCTCCTCGCTGCTGGCTGGCTGGCTGGCTGGCTGGCTCGCTCCTGGCTGGCTGTGCTGGCTGGCTGGCTGGCTGCTTGCTGGCTGCTCGCGCGCTGGCTCGCTCGCTGGCTCGCTGGCTGGCTGCTCGCTGGCTGGCTCGCTGGCTCCTGGCTGTGGCTCGCTGGCTGGCTCGCTGGCTCGCTGGCTGGCTCGCTGGCTGGCTGGCTCGCTGGCTCGCTGGCTAGGCTGGCTCGCTGCTGGCTACGACCTGGCGGGCTGGCTCGCTGGCTCGCTGGCTGGCTCGCTGGCTGGCTGGCTCGCTCGCTGGCTCGCGCGCTGTCTAGCTGCTGGCTCGCTGATGGCTCGCTCTCTGGCTCGCTCGCTCGCATGGATGTCTGGATCTGATGGACTTGGATAGAGAGATGGATAGATGGATGGATGGATGGATGGATGGATGGATGGATAGATGGATGGATGGATATTCAATATTTTGAAAGTAAAAAATACTTAGCTGCACACATGTGACTGTGAAGGGCTTCATACTTTTTTACAGAAGTGTGCAAATGTTTTGGATAGATTACATATGATTTACACAACAAAATAAACAATTGACCTTCAACGAGTCGTAGAAATCCTACACACAGATGTCTTAAAACCTGTATAAATAATACAGATCTGTCTGCATGGCTTGATATCACTCCAGGTTAGTGAGACCTATTTAAATGTTGGCTCCTCTACAAAAGGGGTCTATGTTTTGGTTCGATGTGTCTGATTGACGGCAGGATTACAGAGAAACTACTGGATTGATTTGAATGACATTTAATGGAAAAGTGCAGCTTTGGAGTTTAAAACAAATACAGAAATAAACATTTACCTGCACGATCCCTTACATCTTCAACTCAAATATATCTAACATTTATGCTTAATGTGTGCACTTATTCTCTGCTGGAACACATTTCACAACAAAAGTCTCAGTTGTAGTTTTCAAAAAATTCACTAGACGTTCGTTGCAAAAAAAAGGACATATTTAAATAAAAAAGAATGTGATGTAATTGTCAAGGGTGTTATACTTTAAACAGAAGACACTGTTGTCCTGTGATACAAATATCCCCACCAAATGGTTTTCTGTTTTAGTTTATTTGTCTAATTACGGGAAAAACTACTTTGATGAGGTGAGCAAGAAGCGGTCATTTTTGCAGCATTTCAGCATGCATTATTTGTCTTTTAAATAAACCGTATTGTACTATAAAAAGTGCTCTTAATTTAATCAATGTCTTAGTTGTAATCCAACATACTTACCATACTTTTTGTGTGGTATGTTCCAAGGTTGAACCGCTAACATTTAGTAATTTAAAGGACATTTACTGATTCAATTTCCTTTTTTAATTTTATAATTCGATCAATTTGTTGCTGATAATCCTCCGTGCTTTACAAAGCTTTCAGTAACTAGTTGTAATAAGAGTCGACCCTCAGTTCACCTGTGAGCTCCAACAGAAACACATCTGTTCTGAAGCATCTCAATTCAATTGGAGTGACTCAGACGCTCGATGACTTATCAGTCAATGTTCTGTCTCTCAGCAAACATCCAAACATGCATTAATGATTTGGATAATTTGCATATTTTGATTAATCTCTGAAAATCAGTCCGGGAACACGAAACAACTGGCAGAACAACAATTAAACGCTTTTACTGAAATAAATGTAATTTAACAGAACGACCAACTACATGCTAGCAGCTTGTCTGGATCTCTGCCTTCCTCCACACACACACACACACACACACACACACACACACACACACACACACACACACTCACTCACTCACTCACTCACTCACTCACTCCCACATTTTTTTAACAAAACCATTTCCATCTAGTATCAGAATCAGAAATCCTTTATAATATACGTAGACTTTAAAATTAAATTTATTACGTTGATGAATATTTATATAAATAATTATATTGCAAGATGACAACTGGATGAATGTTTATCAGCGCAGAGAAGTCAGAGACACACACTATTACTGATCTCTCTCTTTCTCCCTCTCTCTCACACACACACACACACACACACACACACACACACACACTGAGCCGGGACTCACTTACTCCACGGAGCCTTTAACTGAGAGGAAGCAGTGTGTGTGTGAGTGTGTGTGTGAGTGGGTGTGTGAGTGGGAGTGAAAGGAAGATGGTGGGAGGATGGAGGGAGGAGAAGTGAGTGTTCAGCGAGGAGAGGAAGCTGTGTCACATCCAGGAGGAAGTGTGAGTCAGAGAGCACATTCTTGGAGGCTGAATCAGCGCTGCACAGGAAGTGGGAAACGCTGAACTCTAACACCGGAGGGAAGAACCGTCTAGAGCGGTGTAACCGTAATAACAGTCCTCCGGAAAAAGAGGATGAGCATGATGATGCATTTGTATACAAAAATGTAGGGGGTATACCTATACATAATTCTCTGCTCCACAGCTTCTCCTGGACTTAAAGGTCCCATGTCATGCTTTTCTGGTTATTACCCGTCCCCTTGTGTTATGTAGGTTTCTCTGCATGTAAACAGTCTGCAGAGTTACAAACCCTCAAAGTACACCCTGTAGCGAGTAAAACTCTAACACAGAAAAGACCTGTCTATGCTGCCCCAGAACGCCTCGTTGGACATTTATCTTTTTCCATTGTTTCCTTCTTGGGTATAGTGACGTATTTCGGGTATAGTGACGTAACGTAACGGCTCCGCAGATTGGTCCAAATTGACCAATCTGCGGAGCCGTTACGTTACGTCCTAAAAAAAGGCCTAAAATTAGTTTATTTATTTTACTTTTTTTGAATGATACATTGTTCATCTGTGGTCCCTGGACAGATATTGTAAAGACCCTCAAAACAAATAGCATGTGAATAAAATCAGTAAAAACATGCAACATAGAGGCTTTCAATACTGGAAATACTAAACAAATAATAATAAAACAAAACAGTTACCATCAAATATCTGAAGTCCTTCATAATTTAAGTAGACCACATGTAATTACATAAAGACACAAGCATGTGTTTTAAAAACTAAATAAGAACACATCCAGGGTAAAAATAAAGAATTTAGTTTATTAAGTTGAAGGAGCCACAGACGTTAACAAATTGTAGGGAGGGGGGGGCAGGAGCTCCAACAAGCCGTGTAGGACAGAGAGTGAATACACATACTATACAGAGATGCTGTATGAGAAACCAATGTGAGTTTGGAACATTGAACAATATACATTTATTTTAGTAGACCTCAACAATGGAATTATGATCAGTAGAAATGGCCATGACATGGGACCTTAAAAATCACACTGTACATGTATATATTCAGTTTAATATTTAATATTCCATCCCTTACATACTTATGTAAATATAATAACTTGCTTTATATTTTGTTATTTTGTAAATTCAACATGTATATTTTTACTTTCTTGTTCATTTCTAGTCTTTTTAATTGTTATTGTACAATGCCGTGTCTTCTTATGCTGCTGCAACACAAACATTTCCCACATGGGATCAATAAAGTACATTTATCTTATCGTATAAAGTGTCATAAATCTGATCTGAGGGGAATTTCTTGTTTATTTGTTTACTTATGATGTGTCGCCATTTTGTAAAGCACTTGGAGCTGCACGTGATGTATGAAAAGTGCCATATAAATAAAGCTTTATTATAAAAGATATACAGTTTCATATTTCAGATTACATATTTTATTGCCTTTTTTATTCATAATGTTTTTAATCGAGCTATAGGGTTTTCATTCTTGGTAAAATTGTACAAAGTTAGGTTTGGACTCAATCCTTAAATCTCCTTTTTTCTCTGGGAACTCTTCCAGGTTGTGACCTACATTTTACTTTATCAGAGACGGGGTTGGTGACATCATGGTGGTGTTAGTGGGAGGGAGGGAGGGTGTTTTCTCTAGTGTTTTTAGAGGGTGTTTTTAGAGGATGTTCTCCCCCATTAATAACCTCTCGGACTCTCATGGCCGCCGCCTCCGTCCTCGTGATGAAACACCGGCTTATCACCAGTTTCCATTCAGCTTCTTCTCCTGCTTATGTAACGTCAAGCCGGGGCGGAAGTGCTGTCTGCTGTGAATGGTGTGTGTGTGTGTGTGTGTGTGTGTGTGTGTGTGTGTGTGTGTGTGTGTGTGTGTGTGTGTGTGTGTGTGTGTGTGTGTGTGTGTGTGTGTGTGTGTGTGTGTGTGTGTGTGTGTGTGTGTGTGTGTGTGTGTGTGTGTGTGTGTGTGTGTGTGTGTGTGTGTGTGTGTGTGTGTGTGTGTGTGTGTGTGTGTGTGTGTGTGTGTGTGTGTGTGTGTGTGTGTGTGTGTGTGTGTGTGTGTGTGTGTGTGTGACGAGAGACGAGAGACGAGGCAAACGTGTGAGTGGAACAGGTTTCCACATGAGAGTAAACTCGCCAAACATGTAGGACAGTGCATGGAAAAAGTGTGCTCAGCTGATTAATGCAAGGACACACACACACACACACACATCACTCTCACCATGTTGTATTGTACGGGTTGTTGCTAGGAAACAAACTCATTCCAAACCTCTTGACAGAGAGGGACTCACTCATTTTCTGGGAGAAGAGGGTGAGGAAGAGGAGGAGGAGGTGAGGAGGAGATGGGGTGAGGAAGAGGAGGAGGTGAAGGGGTCTTAGAGACAGGACAGCAACTCTCCCACGCATAAAAGCTCCTCTTATTATTACACAAAACACAAGTCATTGCAAAAAAGGCCTAAAATTAGTTTATTTATTTTACTTTTTTTGAATGATACATTGTTCATCTGTGGTCCCTGGACAGATATTGTAAAGACCCTCAAAACAAAAATAGCATGTGAATAAAATCAGTAAAAACATGCAACATAGAGGCTTTCAATACTGGAAATACTAAACAAATAATAATAAAACAAAATAGTTACCATCAAATATCTGAAGTCCTTCATAATTTAAGTAGACTACATGTAATTACATAAAGACACAAGCATGTGTTTTAAAAACTAAATAAGAACACATCCAGGGTAAAAATAAAGAATTTAGTTTATTAAGTTGAAGGAGCCACAGACGTTAACAAATTGTAAATACATTCTCATACATTTAAAAAAGAATACACTATAATAAACACTTAAAGTGGACCTATCATGCTATATTGGAAACATATATTGTAGGGCCAGACCTATACAAAACATGTCTGTGAAGTGTGTTGCTTAAAATACCAAACAGATCCCCCATTGTAGCCATGCCTCATACTGCTCATACCCCTCTATTCCAGCTGTTAGAGGGTCCTTCTCAGGTCGACTATTTTCATTTCCTCGGTCCTCGGTCCTCGGTCTCACCGGAAGTTGATTTGTCTGCGCCATCTTGAGTAGCGTCCCATGGCTCTTATTTCTGCCGGAGGACCGAGGATCGAGGAGCGAGGAGCGATAATGGAGGAGCGATAACCGAGGAACCACCAGAACATCCTTCGATGAAATCCTCAGACACTCGCCCCGCCCCCTTACTGTGTATCGCTCACTGATTGGACGATGCAGCGCATGCACTGATCTGATGCTTCTTGACATGAGAGCAGTTTCCCAGCGGAGTGAAGAAAACACATGAAACTCACGGGACTCACTCCTCAGTTTATACTGTGTTTTGTTTCAATGAATGCATCATTCAGTTACAAATATGTGATATATCTGAACAACAAAGTGGTCAAAAATTATTTTATTCATTTATTGGAAACATTTTCATGATCGCTTTTTCGTTTTACATTTTCATTTATTGTCATTTCCATTCAGTCAGTCATTAAGTGCTATTCAACATGTTAATTTGCTACATATCCACACAAACAGACACAGTGTGCAATCCAATGATCAATGAATGTTAATCTAACTTGGTTTTGATAGATAACATATCTCTTTTTCTTCTCTCAATAATTTTATTTCTATTGTGCACTCTAATCAATATTAATCCAACTATTGTTCGTTTATACATTTTAAGAATGGCGTTTATCTTTTTTGAGAATGAGTTCTTATTTTATTTAATGTATTTAGGTCTACAACAGATGATACAAATGTTTGTGTCAGTAAATGTGTACTAACAGAGGCGGGGGTGTTTGTGAAAATAACGGGGACAGAGCTGCTGTCAGAAGAACAGCTGTGCGGCGTCATCACAAACGGACGTCGCTTCACGTGACGCTCCAGAGGAAAGGAGGTCCCATTGCTCTTAAAACTAATTTCCCTGCTTCTCGTGGTTTCCTTGCGTCTCTCCATGCTTCCCTGGTGGGAGGGACTAAACGCAGGGAAACGACGCAAGTGAGGGACGCAAGGATTCCATTTAATCGACCTGAGAAGGACCCCTTGAAACGCGAATTTTGGGTCCTTAGCTTGAAAAAAAAAAAAAGTGGAGGCGGAGCTAATGCCTGATCAGAATTCTACCGGAGATAAAGTTAAATTCTGCTGTGATAAAACGCCATCCTGTTCTAAACCACATCAAGGATTATTTCTGAAACAGTATGGAGCTCAAATGCTTTTTCTCTTGTGGGTTTATCACAAGGTGAGTTACTTTTTTTATTTCCTGCTTTTTAAACACATGTGCTCTCCAGTACAGGTTAGCTCTGAGTGTTAGCGAGGCTTGCTAATGTAAACAAAGACGAGATTACGTCCAAAACACGTCAGGCATTGTTTCTGATAGCAACTCTCTGTGGGTCCGCCACCGATTTGACGTCATATCGCCAGCAAATCTTTATACGCTCGTTGTACCCCCATTTTTAAAAGATTTGGGTACGGAGGAAAAGAGAGAGGGTTTTATTTTCTGACGCTGCGTGAGTTCCCCGACACACCGGGGACACATAGTGATTTATAAAAGACATCAAAAAGTGCATTTTGCATGATAGGTCCCCTTTAAATAAATGAAGTGTATATTTCACATAAGCAGTGGTGTAAACGCCAAAATGATGCGAAGGCGATGGTAAAGTGATATAAACCTGAACAGAAGGAATATTTCTTGTTACAAATCCCACTTAAAAACCCCACCATGATCAGTTGAATATCTTTCCAAGAAAATGTAATTGATAATGCAAGATTATACAATAACCAAAGTGATATTCCCAGCAGGATTTCCATTTTTTAAATTGTTTTGCATTGATTTAAATATGTCGTGTTCATGTTGTCTTTTTCCACAATGCTTTAATGGCATCACTTCGTTAAAGTACCTTAAGAAATCCTTCAGCCCTGCATTTATTTTGTTCTTTAGTAAAAGGACTTTGACTGAACCATCTCCTGCTTCACGTAAAATAAATGAAATATACACATCAAGGTGTTAACATAGAAAAATGGCCGCTTTGTGCTCCTCTGAGAGTGACATCTGTGGCCAAAAAGACTTTTAGGATTCATATAGGAACATTACATTGAGATGTATTATATACCTGGAAGCCCCTTTTTAAAGAAGCATTGTGTGCCGTCCAAGTCAAACCTAAAGGATTGCGTTTAATCTGAATATCCTGTGTAGCTGCAGGGCTTTTATACGGGAGCAGGAGTAAAATAAGTTGTTTTAAAAGATTAAGGCACATGTGTCAAACTCAAGGCCCGGGGGCCAAATCAGGCCCTTGGTGGATTTAACTTCGGCCTGCAGGATAATTTCTAATTACTATTAGATCTGGCCCGCCGGTATATTGCACGCACACCTTCACTCCATCCTGAGGGTCTCCTCAGCTCAGAGCCTGACCCCAAACATTGATGAACTTGCACCCAAGATGAGATGCCAAGTATCTGGCTTGAACTAGCATCACAGAGCAGCAAGCTGAGTTTACATGGATGTTTCCTTCTGCACTTTTTCTCTTGTGACAACAGGGCATGTTTGTTTTTTCTTTTCACATGTAATCATAAGGAATGACTCTGGAAAAGCTGCAGATCGAGCCATAAGAAATGAATGCAGCTGATTATTTAATGTTTAATGTTGTTTTTATAGGCAATCATTTAAGCTTTGTTAGTTCCAGGTTTAATAAGTTCATTTCAATAAGTTCTGCAATAAACATTGAACCAGTCCGGCCCACTGTGTATTTGAGTTTGACCCCCCTGTCCTAAGGCAACACAGTACCACGATTATTTCAGTATTCTTTAGCCGACAATAATGATTTAATCCCAAATCTCAATTTTAAGAAAAACCTGGAATATCTTTAGATATAGTCTATTAACGGATCTATAAATGCTAACATCAGCAAGCTCACAATGTGATATGCAGCAGGTATAATGTTCCTCTCAGTGTGTTAGCATGACAGAATATAGATATTGTATTAAATAAGTCAATACTTTTATTTCAAATGCAAAGATATGCACCCTCTTGGAGTATGTTGAGGGTTACAGGGACTTTGATGAAAGCACAAGCAGATCCAAATATTTCAATTGCATTTAAAGTTTTTCAACTTTCATTTTTTAATTTATTAATTATCCGTCTGAGAGACCCGCCCTTCCTTTCCTCCCCTCCTTCTTCTGCTTCTCTCTGGAGTAAAGTCTGCCTCCGTGTCAATCATAGTGTCAGTCAGGTGCTCATAATGTCATTACCAAGGTACATGGGGGCACACACACACACACACACACACACACACACACACACACACACACACACACACACACACCTCCTGTCATGTGCTCTTCATTTCCATCATGCCATCGCTGCTATTCTCTCCCCCCTCATCCTCTCTCTGCCTCCCACATTGTGAAACACTGACACTACAAAGAGGGAGAGAAAGGGGGAGAGAGACCTCACTCGGGGTCTGATCATGTGACATGTCTACGTGAGGTCAGCTCCTGACAGGACAGGGAACGAGCGACGGTACATTTTGCACGCTCAGTGTTTCTGTCTGAAAGTGGAGCTAAAGAGTCTGTTTTCCAGCTCATTGAGTCCACTGGGTACCCGGAAATGTTGAGTACCCCAAAGTGTTATGTTGGACACAATTAGCATTAATAAGAATGAATAAGCATATGCAAATAATAGCTCAAATATGGCCCGGCTGGTTTTGACAATTTTCAAGTGGTTTTGGAGGTTATTTAGGGTGAACATTTTTTAGATGACATCAAAATCAGCCAAATGTGGAACAAATATGGCCACTTTCTGTTTAAACTGACAATTTCTTTATCCTGGAAGAGTCAGAAATCTGACAAAAGTAAAATCTTAGAAAAACTTCAATTCTGAGAAAAAAGTCAAAATTTTGGAGAAAAATGCAAACATTCTGAGAATCCTGAAAAGTCAGAAATCTGACAAAAGTCAAAATGTTGAGAAAAACTACAACTCTGAGAAAAAATGTCAGTTCAATCAGGAGAGACGGTGAAAGAATACATATTTATTGCCAGGAATACACAGATGAATGTAATGGTGATTTTGGCGATTAGGCCCCGTTGTTCAGGAGTATCATTCGGGAGGGGAGAACCGATCCGATGAAACCCCCCGGGGTTTAGACCCTGGTGGTGGTGAATTGATAGTTGGGGTCGGTCTGAAGGGGAGTGGCTTAGCTTGACCCTGGTGGTGGTGAATTGATAGTTGGGGTCGGTCTGAAGGGGAGTGGCTTAGCTTGACCCTGGTGGTGGTGAATGGATAGTTGTGGTCGGTCTGAAGGGGAGTGGCTTAGCTTGACCCTGGTGGTGGTGAATGGATGGTTGGGGTCGGTCTGAAGGGGAGTGGCTTAGCTTGACCCTGGTCGTGGTGAATGGGTGGTTGGGGTCGGTCTGAAGGGGAGGGGCTTAGCTTGACCCTGGTGGTGGTGAATGGATAGTTGGGGTCGGTCTGAAGGGGAGGGGCTTAGCTTGACCCTGGTGGTGGTGAATGGATAGTTGGGGTCGGTCTGAAGGGGAGGGGCTTAGCTTGACCCTGGATTCAGAGGGACGGGAGGTGAAAAGGGGTGGAGGAGGGTTGTATAGAGTCACCTGAAATGACAGCTGTCAGAGGGGGGAGAGCAGACTTAAAAGGTTTGGCAGAGCGCTATGATAGGCTTCTGAGAATAGAGCGAAGTGATTGGTTAAACTGGGGAGTGACGCCCCCGATCACTTATTGAGAGGAGAGAGAGTAGTTACATGGGAATAGCAAATGAAGAGTAAAGACGGTCTTCCTGGTTGAACTTACGCTGAGCTTCATAAATTTGAGAAAAAAGTTTATTCTGAGAAAAAATAAGAGAAAAACTTAAATTATGCAAAAAATTCCAATAAAATGAAGAAATCTGCGAAAAAAGTGTATTCTGAAAGAAAGTAAATTCTGAGGAAAAAAATGTCAAAATTCAGATGAAAAAGTTCAATAAAAGTCAGAAATGTTGAGGTTATTTTCCACCACTGCATTGGTTATAAGGATTTTAGTGATTTTGAATGAGGTTTTCTCACCTTTGGAATAAGAAATGTAGTTCCACTTCCTGCACCTAAAATGCAAACCATCCCTTTTAAAACATGCCTTTCTCACGGTAGTAATTTGCATAATCACACCAAAATGCCAATGTAAATTTGAATGATGGTTTCTTATTTATGAAATGGGAGGTTTTGGTTTCACCTCGGCTCTTTATGAGTAATCCTTTATTAGTAACATCAGATATGTGGAGTTGTTCTCCGGTTACCACCAAACTGTGGTAGGTGAGTCAGCAGGTTTTGGAAGTGACTCAGTCTGAGATTATGGAGCTTTTGAACATGCTGAGTTTCGCCCCCTTCACCAACGGTAGGAATTCAAAGTGTGGTCACACCAAAGTATGCACGTTCTGTACCAGGAGTAATTACTGTGCTCTGGATCTGGGATATACCGCGTTCCCACAGATGTTTAGTCACCGGATTGAGACTTTGTGTGTTTTACGTAACTCTCGTGAGTCAGCGTGCGTCATCGAGTATCGGATACTTTCTCTGGCTGGAAGTACAAGACAGCTATTTAGACTGCGAGCATGTGGTCCACCATGTTTATTTACCTCCTTCATCCGTGAACTGTCTGCAGCAAGGACAGTTATGGAATCATTTCCCAGTAAAATATCATTTCTCCAGTTTTTGCTGAGTTTAAAGGCCTTAAAATGAAATGAAATACAAACCTGATTGCACTTTATTTACATATTTACAAGTTTCCATATACACCTGAAAATCAGCAGGAGAGGACTCTTTAAAGTAGAGACACTTCATACTGATATACATCTGAACATCAGCAGGAGAAGACTCTTTAAAGTGGAGACACTACATACTGATATACACCTGAACATCAGCAGGAGAGGACTCTTTAAAGTAGAGACACTACATACTGATATACACCTGAACATCAGCAGGAGAGGACTCTTTAAAGTAGAGACACTACATACTGATATACACCTGAACATCAGCAGGAGAGGACTCTTTAAAGTAGAGACACTAAATACTGATATACACCTGAACATCAGCAGGAGAGGACTCTTTAAAGTAGAGACACTACATACTGATATACACCTGAACATCAGCAGGAGAGGACTCTTTAAAGTAGAGACACTACATACTGATATACACCTGCACATCAGCAGGAGAGGACTCTTTAAAGTAGAGACACTACATACTGATATACACCTGAAAATCAGCAGGAGAGCACTCTTTAAAGTAGAGACACTACATACTGATATACACCTGAACATCAGCAGGAGAGGACTCTTTAAAGTAGAGACACTACATACTGATATACACCTGAACATCAGCAGGAGAGGACTCTTTAAAGTAGAGACACTACATACTGATATACACCTGAACATCAGCAGGAGAGGACTCTTTAAAGTAGAGACACTACATACTGATATACACCTGAACATCAGCAGGAGAGTACTCTTTAAAGTAGAGACACTACATAATGATATACACCTGAACATCAGCAGGAGAGGACTCTTTAAAGTAGAGACACGACATACTGATATACACCTGAACATCAGCAGGAGAGGACTCTTTAAAGTAGAGACACTACATACTGATATACACCTGAACATCAGCAGGAGAGGACTCTTTAAAGTAGAGACACTAAATACTGATATACACCTGAACATCAGCAGGAGAGGACTCTTTAAAGTAGAGACACGACATACTGATATACACCTGAACATCAGCAGGAGAGGACTCTTTAAAGTAGAGACACGACATACTGATATACACCTGAACATCAGCAGGAGAGGACTCTTTAAAGTAGAGACACTACATACTGATATACACCTGAACATCAGCAGGAGAGGACTCTTTAAAGTAGAGACACTAAATACTGATATACACCTGAACATCAGCAGGAGAGGACTCTTTAAAGTAGAGACACGACATACTGATATACACCTGAACATCAGCAGGAGAGGACTCTTTAAAGTAGAGACACGACATACTGATATACACCTGAACATCAGCAGGAGAGGACTCTTTAAAGTAGAGACACTACATACTGATATACACCTGAACATCAGCAGGAGAGGACTCTTTAAAGTAGAGACACTACATACTGATATACACCTGAACATCAGCAGGAGAGGACTCTTTAAAGTAGAGACACTACATACTGATATACACCTGAACATCAGCAGGAGAGGACTCTTTAAAGTAGAGACACTACATACTGATATACACCTGAACATCAGCAGGAGAGGACTCTTTAAAGTAGAGACACTACTTTTCCAGGGTCAGTCCTTGAGGTTCTCACTGTGACCTATGAATGGGGAAAGCCCTGACGTAGATATTATTGCGTGATCAATAATAAATTACAGGCGTGACGCAGGTGAGGAGGGACTGTGTGTGTGTGTGTGTGTGTGTGTGTGTGTGTGTGTGTGTGTGTGTGTGTGTGTGTGTGTGTGTGTGTGTGTGTGTGTGTGTGTGTGTGTGTGTGTGTGTGTGTGTGTGTGTGGTGTGTGTGTGTGTGTGTGTGTGTGTGTGTGTGGCGACAGAATAAACGCTACCTTCACCTCCTCCCCTGTCCTCCTTGAAAGTGTTTACTTAGAGGAAGACAGATGGCTTCATCTCTCTCTCTTTTCACATTTGTTTTGTATCATCATCATCACTCTTTTTCACGCACGTCATTCACCGCTTATCAAAGCAACAATAAAGCGCCCACACACACACACACACACACGCACACACACACACACACACGCACACGCACACACACACATTTGCCACAATGCATATCTGCACTGGCCATTGAAAACCCCTTTTGGTCAATATAAATTAATTTCATTACTAAGAAAATGTCTATTTCACAACATGCATTACATAATATTTTAAACGTCTGTACAGGAATATATAAATAAAGGCAACATTTACCATTTCAATGAAGTTTAGTGCTTTTATTGATATGCAAATGGTTCCACTTGAACGGATACAAAGCAGAGTCATTCACTCTATATGTAAACATTTGAGTTTTCTTTCACAATTGAAAACCTTGTACCCTAAGGACTGCTTCCTATATATCAAGTCTCTCTTCATACAGTACATGTGTGCCAGAAGTGGCTGTAATTGTTCGTACATTTAAGTGGATTTATTCTGAATATATAGAGTTTAAAGTGTAGAATCTGCCCTTCCTGTTGCTCTGCTAACATGCAGATCAGAGCTCACATGTTGTGAATGTTGCTGTACACACACAGAGGGAGGTTTCTATTAAAAAGGTTATTCTTTTTTAAAGATTGCTGAAACCTCAAACCTAAAGTTGCAACTACGGATTATTTTCAGACGTATTCAAATGTCTTTTTTGTCCAAGCAACAAGTTGTTATATATTATACAATGTGTCCAGTTTAACACATTTTGTTTTCATAAGTATTTGTAATCTATTTGATCCTTTCTGTGCACATTTTTATTTTAACTTCTTATGATTATATGAATATCTTTTTTATTTGATCTTTTACTCCTTATTTAATAAACATTTCTTGTCTGTATAGATATGTTTCTATTATATTTTATTTAGTGCATATGTTTACCTCTTGTCTTTCTAAATATCTAATTGTATTTATTCTAAAACTGTCATAAAACCCTAATTCTCCTCAGGATGAATAATATATTCTGCACAACCCGAGAAAAGCAGTAAATATTCTCCCTTTGAGAGAAGCTGAATGCTTGAATATATTTCTTGAATAACACCAGTTCAATCAGGAGAGACGGTGTTGATGAAAGAATACATATTTATTGCCAGGAATACACAAATGAATGTAATGGAGTTTTGGCGATTAGGCCCCGTTGTGCAGGAGTATCATTCGGGAGGGGAGAACCGATCCGATGAAACCCCCCGGGGTCTAGACCCTGGTGGTGGTGAATGGATGGTTGGGTCGGTCTGAAGGGGAGGGGCTTAGCTTGACCGTGGTGGTGAATGGATAGTTGGGTTCGGTCTGAAGGGGAGTGGCTTAGCTTGACCCTGGTGGTGGTGAATGGATAGTTGGGTCGGTCTGAAGGGGAGGGGCTTAGCTTGACCCTGGTGGTGGTGAATGGATGGTTGGGTCGGTCTGAAGGGGAGGGGCTTAGCTTGACCCTGGTGGTGGTGAATGGATGGTTGGGTTCGGTCTGAAGGGGAGTGGCTTAGCTTCACCCTGGTGGTGGTGAATGGATAGTTGGGTTCGGTCTGAAGGGAAGGGGCTTAGCTTGACCCTGGTGGTGGTGAATGGATAGTTGGGGTCGGTCTGAAGGGGAGTGGCTTAGCTTGACCCTGGTGGTGGTGAATGGATAGTTGGGTTCGGTCTGAAGGGGAGGGGCTTAGCTTGACCCTGGTGGTGGTGAATGGATAGTTGGGGTCGGTCTGAAGGGGAGTGGCTTAGCTTGACCCTGGTGGTGGTGAATGGATGGTTGGGGTCGGTCTGAAGGGGAGGGGCTTAGCTTGACCCTGGTGGTGGTGAATGGATAGTTTGGGTCGGTCTGAAGGGGAGGGGCTTAGCTTGACCCTGGATTCAGAGGGACGGGAGGTGAAAAGGGGTGGAGGAGGGTTGCGTAGAGTCACCTGAAATGACAGCTGTCAGAGGGAAGAGCAGATTTAAAAAGGGTTAGCAGAGCGCTATGATAGGCTTGTGAGAATAGAGCGAAGTGATTGGTTAAGCTGGGGAGTGACGCCCCCGATTACTTATAGAGAGGCGAAGTCCCTCCCTTTCCGGTGGGAATGGAGAGAGAAAGATTATCTTTCGATCCCGTTTGAATTGTGCCACGAATTACACACATGATGTTTGTCAATTTAAAAGATAAATTTGCAAGTCAAATTTTTTTTAAATGTTGTAAAACTGTGAAGTAACACTTTCTTTTGTGTGAAACCGCTCAATGAACTACCTCTCCCGTCTCGCACCACACACCAAGACGGCCGTCACGTTGGCACATTTCACTTCTTTCTTTCAGAATGAGGCGGAAAGTATTAAAAGAGGTGAAAATCACTCCAAGTCTGGGCATGTTGAGAGCTGCACATACACACAAGGGGAGTGAGTCGGTTCCGTAAGAGCCAGCATGCGGGACCGGGTGCTCTCTCTCTATTGACTTCAATACATACTTTTTCCGAAATAAGGTCCCCTGGAGGTCCCCGGAGAGAGAGAGTAGTGACATAGACATAGTAAATTAATGAGGAAAGACGGTCTTCCTGGTTGTACTTGCGCTGAGCTTCATATTAATATTTCACTCCACAAGAGACTCAATGTTGCTTCAGGTGAATTCTACATTTTATTTTTGCATTTTTTGCTGTGAGGACATTTGATTTATTCCTCATTTCTAACTTTGGAGGAACATTCGAAAGAAACACACTTTTGTGCAGCGATCAAAACCTCATTCAAGTTTCAAGGCTGTATCATCATGTGCTCAGCAGCTACAGTGTAGATATGGCAATGACAAACTGAAGTCCCAGGCTCCTCCAACAGAGCAACATGAATATATTTAGGACATCAAACACATAGAACGAATAAAATGGTGCAAGAGAATGTTTTGAGATGTGCAAGTAAATACAAATAAAATAGAAAGTCTTTTTAGTGACCAAATAAACAGCAACGTTCAGATCAATTACTCATGTTTTAAATAAAGGTGAATGTATTCTTGTATTAATATCACTCTATAAGCATAATACGTTACATAGTCTATCTGTTCATTGTGGCTGTCTTTTCAAACTAAAATGGTCTTGACGTCCTTTAACATTTAAAAATGAAAAACAATTTTAAAAAGTCTAATTTGCAAGATGTTTTTTTAACCCTAAATAGGTAGGACATAAAAAATAAAGAAGATTGGAAAACACTTTTTGTCCTCGGTTCCCAGGAGGATGTACAAGTCAAAGTCCTGCTGCCATGTGATGGAGCTTCACCTCTCTTTCTTTCTGCTCTGAGCTGTGAACAGTGACACTATTTTCTGCTGACGCATCATGTGACACACCATGTGACTCACTGCTGGACACACACTGACTTCCATCACCTCTCGCTGGAGACTCCTGTCCTTTTCCCCCCAGGTGTTTGTATGGCGCAACACCTTGATATAGCTTTACAGAGCCAGGTCACCTGCTTCTGCACGGCTTCACTCATGTCTGCTCAGTCTCCCTGCTGCGTGTGTGTGTGCGTGTGTGTGTAGGAGTGTGTGTGTGTGTGTGTGTGTGTGTGTGTGTGTGTGTGTGTGTGTGTGTGTGTGTGTGTGTGTGGTGTGTGTGTGTGTGTGTGTGTGTGTGTGTGTGTGTGTGTGTGTGTGTGTGTGTGTGTGTGTGTGTGTGTGTGTGTGTGAAGAAGCCATTACTTCGGCTGCACAATGTAAAAGTTGATTTCGGAGTCCACACACACACTTTATTCAAATATTTTCACATATTTTTCCTCGACCAATTATTTCCTAGTTCTTATTCCAATTTTAATAACATTTCGATTAATTATGCAGCCCTAATTATTGCAAATTATCAAACAGAAGCACCCCAAATGACAGTTTATGTGTAGTATCAGAAGGTGTGTGACGTTCTTGATTCAGGTATTTTCACATACTTTTCCTGTGTTTCCAAATATGATGCTTTCTGCAGCGATATTGCTCTATTGTCTATTGTGCAATTTTAATACAATTTAGGTAATTGTGCAGCCCTAATCATCGAAAACGATCAATCAAAAACACACCAAATTACAGTTCATCTAAAGTGTCAGAAAGTGTGTGAAGTTAACAAACTTAATTCAGATATTTTCATGTATTTTCCCATAACCAAATATTGAATTTACTGCGATTTGGGTATTGCACATATCCATTTTGCTATTATGAATACATTTTTATAGTTTGATTGATTGTGCAATCCTATCCACCCCAAATAATCAAACAAAGACACACAAATGACGGTTAATTGCTTTTATTAGAGTAAAGTAAAGAAAGAATTTCACATACTTTTCCATTGCCATACTTGCGCTTACTGCATTTTGGATATTGCACTAAATACATAAAGAAACTGGAGTCCTGGTCCAGAACTTTTTAAAATGCGTGACATTACCCCACATTATTCAGATATCTTCACATGTGTTTCCTTAACCAAATATTCTTCTACTCCATATCGCATTTGGGCTTTAAGCAACTTTCCCAGCTGAGAATAGGACGCAGAATGTCTGTCAAAAGCATTGTGTGTGTGTGTGTGTGTGTGTGTGTGTGTGTGTGTGTGTGTGTGTGTGTGTGTGTGTGTGTGTGTGTGTGTGTGTGTGTGTGTGTGTGTGTGTGTGTGTGTGTGTGTGTGTGTGTGTGTGTGTGTGTGTGTGTGTGTGTGTGTGTGTGTGTGTGTGCTGCAGGGAGACAGTGCTGTGCCACTAATAAGGCGTCGCTCTGACAGCAGTGTGACAGCTTCCTGACAGACAAGGACTCGGCTTTGTGCTGAGCTGCCGGAATATTCCTGGCATCTCTTCCTCGGCGTTAACTCTCGGGACACAAAAGCAACACTGAATAGATTTTTCTGCAGAATCCAGATTTTCTTTTCCCTTCAAATGTGATCTGACAAACGACAGCAGGAGTCACTCAGTGGTCTTAACATTTTTTTTATTGAATCATCAGGGTCAGTTAGTCGAGGCACATTGACAGAACTGATGAATACTTACCTTCTTATTTATAATTAATGGTTATGTTTTTGCTGCATATATTGCTAGCCAGAAACCCAGCAGACAATGTAGCTGTAGAAATAAACCACACAGAAATCTACATTGTATGCCAGGTTCAGGACAAAGCAAAGGGTCGTTTCTTTCACCTTGAAGGCCTTTCAAACATGCATGAGTGAATGCTTCTCAACCTCCATGTTCTGAATAGCAAACAGAATACAACCAAACCTTCATTCTTTGTAATATCTAGCAAATCTATAGAAGTCCACGAGAAAATTATCCAACTTCTCACTTGATTTATTACATCAGTACACATTTTCCTATCAAGTTAATGTTCTATATATCCAGTTTGAAATCTTCTTAATACAGCATGACGTTCATTTTGTGATTTATGGTCATATTTAGAGTAAAATAAAGTAGTGTATGCTTAAGGCGGGGCTACCTTGTGATTGACAGGTCGCTAACACAGTATTTATTTTATGTTTTATCTATGTTTTCTCTACATAAAAGTTTAAATTGTCACCTTAAATGCGTCTCTTTCACCAAAGTAACTTCTTGAAATCGATGTGACTGCTAGGACATTTCACACAAAGAGGACCTTGAGGGGGGAAGAGTTTAAAAGAATGGCGGAAGAGGAAGAAGTGAAAGAAAACCCACAAAAAGCCTTGACAAGGGCCCCTTGTGGAGTTGTGACACAGAGAACATCCTGTCTGTGGGGGTCACAGGATGAAGCCCCCACCACTCCTGTCTTCACAGCTAATCAGAGGAGTTGGAATGCGCCACCAGCCAATGAGAGAGGAGCGTGTATGGCTCGACCAGGAAGTAGGCAGAGCCGTCAGAGACCCAGTAGCCAGATGTAGCTGCTGATTTCTACACAGGATCTACACTGCCTACTGAGCAACTGACAGCAGCCACAGAGACACGAGACGTGACGCACATGAAGACTCCCATCTGAGGAGAAAGAACAAATAGATTCATTAGAAACATATGGAGAGGAAGAAGTGAGAAAATGATGAAGAAGAGGAAAGAAATCAGTGGATTGTGCAGAGATAGAGTTGGTTCAAAGCATATGATGTATTTTTGAAGGCCAAATGGAGTAAATAATAATAATAAAATCTGTGGCAAACACACTTTTATGATACCTTCATGTGTTGTTCAGCAGAATAACCTCCACATATTAACACCACTTTATGATTTCTGAAGTAAAAAGCTTACATAGAAAAGGCTGTAAAGGAACTACAGCACGGTCACATGACTTCACGTCTCCACCGCTAAGCTAACGGTGGCTAATGTTGGGCTATAAAGGAACTACAGCACGGTCACATGACTTCACGTCACCACCGCTAAGCTAAAGGCGGCTAATGTTGGGCTGTAAAGGAACTACAGCAGGGTCACATGACTTCACGTCCCCACCGCTAAGCTAACGGTGGCTAATGTTGGGCTGTAAAGGAACTACAGCACGGTCACATGACTTCACGTCACCACCGCTAAGCTAAAGGCGGCTAATGTTGGGCTATAAAGGAACTACAGCACGGTCACATGACTTCACGTCTCCACCGCTAAGCTAAAGGCGGCTAATGTTGGGCTATAAAGGAACTACAGCACGGTCACATGACTTCACGTCACCACCGCTAAGCTAAAGGCGGCTAATGTTGGGCTATAAAGGAACTACAGCACGGTCACATGACTTCACGTCACCACCGCTAAGCTAAAGGCGGCTAATGTTGGGCGGGATGACATTAAGTCGTTTAGACAATTTAAACACTTGTTAGCAACAAAACAGCCCAAAACACATTCAAAGAACCATTGACTTCCAGACGAGGTGACAGGAAGTGCTAAAATAGTGACTCATTTTCAGGTTATATGACTCATTCCTGCACCACTCTATGGATTAGATAAAGCAGAGGAGAAGCAGCCTGAGGGAGGGGAAGGATACTGGAGATTACACGCTGACGAACATCTCAAAGCGTGGCGTTATCAGTCGCAGATTCCTGTCATTCTTTCCCATTAGCCCCGAGGCGCGACAGCCATTCGGGCTCCAGCACTTAAACCGACACATAATGGGAGCGCTGACCCAATCCTAATAAATCACGACCTGTACAGGTGACTGCAGGAGAGAAAGGAGAGGAGAGGAGGTAAGGAAAGGAAAGGAAAGAAGGAGGGTAACATCTCCTCTCCTTCTCTGTGGTCTGCATACCTGAGGCCTCATGACTGTATTGATCAAACACAATGTGACCAGCTGATGGTCACTTGACTCCAATTGAGTTTTATTAAGGGAAATGCGCCGCCTCTCCACCCTTTTCCTCTTTCCTCCTCACATTCCTGCTCTCTTTCAGCATTAATGCTTCTTCTATCTGAGTTCTTCTGTCACACTTTGCTCTCTTTTTACATGCTATAGTGTCGTACCTCTTTGATGAGACACATCACACTACTTTGATTTGCGTTACTTGGTCTGAATTTTGAAGCCAATGCAACTTAACTTGCACTATTTCTAATATCCAGCGACCCTTGCTAATAAAGTCAAAAGATATAGAAATCTACAAGAAAATGACGCTTCTTCTCACTTGACTTATTACCAACATTTTCCGAGTGAGTTTTTTTCTCAATCTGTAATTTTAAGTCGTCTTCAATACAGCATGATGTTCATTTAGTAACCTATGGTCCAATTTAGAGTAAAATAGACGATGAAGTAGGGTATATTTTAGGGCGAGGCTACCTTGTGATTGACAGGTTGCTAAAACAGCTTTTTCCCTGTTTCTCTTTGTGTGTTTCCTCAAAATGTTGTCGCCTAAAAAGACTTATTTGACATTTGGTTTGACCTGTCTTGTGTTACTACTATCATCCACCTATCTGTCGTCTCTACTGATTGCAAAACATTTGAGATCTATTAAGTCTACGAGGAAATTACCTCACTTCTCACTTGATTTAAAAGCTAGTTTTAAGTCTTTTCAGTGTGTGATGTTCATTTTGTAAATTATGTTACCATTTAAAGTAAAATGAAGAATAAATCAAGGTACACTTTAGGATGGGAACACGTTGTTATTGACAGCTTGCTACCACAGCATTTGAGATCTTGTTTTGTGTTGTTTTCAGTTCATAAAAGTTCATTGTAACATTCTTTCCCCTAAAATGCCTTTGACACTGTTTGGTTTGACCTGGTTTCTGTTACTTGTTGCAAAAACCCAGACGGTGACGTCCCAAAAGGCAAAACTCACGGCTCTAAAACTGTAGTCCACAAACCAATAGGTGTTGCACGGAGATTACTTCCACTTCTTACATAAAGTCGATAGTTATTTGTCGTTTTTCCCATCAGCAATCTTTCTTGACTGCTCAATGATATATTCTACCTATGAATGTAAGATTGAAAGATGATTGTCTTTGCTCCCTGAAGTATGAAGGGATGTGGGTTCTTTGCTGCAGGGACTAATGTTTCCAGAGAGAATATGACAGGAGGAAAGAGGGGGAAAAGCTGTGTGTTGATGCAGAAATCAATGAATTCATATCTTACCTTTCTTTGGAATACCTCTGGGAACTCATGGATGTTTATCTGGACCCATCTCTGCAGAACCAGCCAACCTGAAACATATATAAAAAGGGAATACATGAGTTTAACAGAAATGCAAATGAAATTAATTACACACAGTTAGCGGCACTTTGAGTGAAAGTGAGTGAGAGTCAGCTCACAGGACTGGAGATAAGCTCCTCTGAGTCTTATCTCTGTCTTTTTTCCATGCTTTGGTGATGCCGCTGGGCAGGGAGTCAAACGTACGTAAAGGAATCACCGAAGAGGCCATGCAAGCAGGACAGAATCAGAGGAGGAGGAAGAGAAAACTCTCACAGCTGAAAACCAGGGTGCTTCAATAAAGTGATAGCTCATAGCAGAATGAATCGTGCAGTGTTTGAGGAATAACATATACATTATTGATGGGAGCAGAGACTTCTTAAGGAGGTTCAATGTGGTACCATTGGCCATTTTCTCGTTGTTCAACACATCCCACAACCTGATCTCCGCATCGAATGCAAAGTAATATGGACTTTGGTTACAAACGTCTTTGGGATGAGTACGAAATGATCGCAAAACATGATAAAAATTGTATTTTAGTTGTAAAAAATGGGGAAAGGCTGGGCGATATGGCCCAGTTTCTATTATTTCATATCTGGAAGACACTACATGTGCTATAAATACATGTCATACTTGAACAATGAAAACGACTTTGTTTTAGAAAGTGTTTGTTTTATGTAAAACAACAAACGTGAACATGGTAAAGAAAGCCTTTTAAATGTACAATAAGGGGTAAGACTCAGCGATATCGCCTAATATTCTATCCTAATCTCTGTTATATGACAATTTGATATGTTATAAATATGTATAATACTTAAATAATGAGAAATACTGACTCTTTTTTGTGCAAAATGAAAAGAGAAAACTGCAATATTCGAATGATATTTCTTAAAAAATATTTCAGGTCAGTTTAAGATTCGTTTTGTTTTATCAATTTAGTCGTCATGATTGTGTGTAACCATATCTCAGTTTGATTTCATCACGGTGATATCTGACTGAAAGACAATGAATTTCTACATCGAGTCAGTAAATGCTTTGTCATTATGAATTCAGTCGAGACAGTTTTATTACAATGTCTCGGTTTATGAGTTCATCACCGCTATATATTTCATTAACGGACGGATGGATTTCAACATCGTGTCCCGTCACTGGAGACTATTCAGGGAGGGTTAAATGAGTGAAAGCATGTAAGTCCTGCAACACCAAACACTATGAATGAATGTATGAATGAATGAATGAATGCATTTGGGAGTTTAGGAGGGGTTTGGCCGGGTGAGGCAAGGCGTGCCATTCTATGTCTATTCCTAGAGTTTGGTGCATGGCAGTTGATGTGGCTTTCCTCCGAGCTGCCTGGAAGATGACTGTGCCGGACCACATCCACATTCACATCCACATTCACATTCACACGCACACACACACACACACACACACACACACACACACACACACACGCACAGACACACACATTCTGAGGGAAGCAAAGAGGAACTGAATCATTACCCTGCCTTAGCCTCAAAGTAGGGGGTGACCACTGTACAAGTGTGTGTGTGTGTGTGTATGTGTATGTATGTGTGTGTGTTGCACTTCTGCAGTAAGCGACAGTTCTTGGGTGTATGTGTGTTACTCAAGTATGTGTGGGTGGGTGTGGATGCATTCCATCTGTGTGTGTGTGTGTGTGTGTGTGTGTGTGTGTGTGTAGGACACAATGTGCCTCACTCCATCTTTAACGTCCCCCCACTGTTCATCTACACTTATCCTTCCAAATGAAATGTGGAAATGTAGTCGTGTCTATTTTGAATGACGGAAATTAGATACGAAAATACATTCTCGGAGAAAATTGGATCTTTATAAAACGCCTTTCACAACTCGATCACATTTCCTCCTCACGTTGTCTCCCTGAAAGACTCAGCTGAGGACCTTGAGACTGTCACCACGGAGGTTAAGGTCTTCTTTTTGCAGTAGGAAGAGCAACCTTTAGACACGTAATTATGAGAATTCTAGTGAAAATTAAAGCAATTCTTAGTAAACTAAAACTCAAACAGTTTTCTCCACTGATTGATTAATTGATGTAAGCGACAGATACGTAAAACTGACCTTCCTCCATATACAAACATGCTAATATACAAGTTGTTGTTGTCTTTTTCTCGTGTTCATCAAAGATGTGCTTATAAGTTACTTTAAAATAAATCATTCAGAGTGAAAAGACGAAAAATGTAGTGGTAAAAAATGAACAATTAGTCAACTAAGCGACTAAAAGGCGTCAATTCTTGTGAAAATAGTATTAAAAATAGCAACAAAAAGCATTGTTAACACGTAATTCTGATGGTATGTAGGAATATTAGATTATTTCCACACAGTCTCATTAAATGTGTTGGATTCATGAAATAAAAAGAGACAATTGCACCAATCAGTGAGCTTTCACAGACTGAGAGAGATTCAATCCACTGTATACAAGGTCATCAGTTTGAACCGTAACGGGAGGCGTGTGGTGCAGTGGGTTGTGCGTTGGTGTTGGGATCAGGGGGTCACAGGTTCAAACCCCACTGCAGTCAGCATGTCGTTGTGTCCCTGAGACACTTCACCCCAAATTGCTCCTGTGGGGATTGCCCATGGTATTGAGTATGTAAGTCGCTTTGGATAAAAGCGTCTAACAAGTGACATGTCATGTAATGTAATGTAACGTGAAAAAGGTACGAAAAAGCAGAAAAGAAGACAAGACAAGGGCGTGCTTTCTATTTTGAGAGAAAGGAAATACAGCAGGGAATATACAAAAGCATATTCAAGCTTGAATGTATTCTCCTGAAGCCTCTCTTATATATAACAAGGATTTAAGATATAATATTGTAACAGTTCGCTGCCAATTAAGCCGTCGCTCCATGAGGCCGGCAGCCAATCAGATATCAGCTCTCTGCCTGAGACTCTGATTGGTTTTGACGGGAGAATGAGAGCGTCCAATCCCAAGAGAGGACGCCAAAAAGCTCTGATTCTGTGGAGAAATGGAGGGTCTTTCTTTCCACCTCTGTTCCCCGTCCACAGTCCCAGAAAGTCCTCCCAAAAGACAGACTGCTACTGTACATGTACAATATACACAATATCTGTGTTTTGTATTACTGCACATATTGTATTCCATTCTAGTTCAATGTAAATACTATTGTATTATATTCTTCAAATAGTTCTCTATCTGTGTTTTTCATTTCAGTTTTACTTTCATGTACGCACCACGACTCCAAGTCAAATTCCTCGTACGTGTTTAACCTCTGATTCTGATTGTGCTGTCATGAGAGGTGGATCCAGACCAAAGAGCCTTGTGTACCCTAACCCCCAAAAACCAGGCCTGAAGAGGGAGAAAAGAGGGGGAAAGAGGGGTGTCTTCAGGCTCGTCCAGGGGGCTGGACTGATGGGAAAGAGCTGGCAGAAAGACCGAAGAAAGCAAACTCCCTTTCTCTCGCTGCTTTATGAAGGCCTGGCGAGTTGCACAGCGCAAAGAAAAGGAGGAGACAGAATAAAGGGGAAACAGGGAAATGCATATCAGAAGAAAAGTGTCTGATGCTTTAAAGTCAATTTAGGAGCTTTCCTGCGTCGCAATACTATCATTTCTAGGGGGTCACGGCATTAAAGGGGCCCTATTCTGATTCATAATATCATTGTGTGCCTCTACTTAATCTGGAAAACCCCAAAAAGTCGAATAGGGCCTCTTCAAAGTTTGCACAATTGTCATAAGTTCGATTTACGCAATGATCCATCTTTTTAGTTTGTTCCAGGATCATAGCCAGTCCATACGTCATGTTTCCGGTGAAACACTATTTAGTACTTCAGAGAACTCACCTAATAATTCAACAGCTATTTGCCTTATATTAAGAATAAGTTATTAGAATACAGCACATGTTGCTAGTAAAACTGTTTTTACTCTACATGTTGAATGGTCACTTTAATTATTAGAGAAAACCAGACAAGGTGTGTTTTATATTTAGAGAGAAAGAAAATACAGCGGGGAGTATACAGAAGCAGATTAAAGCTGTAAGCTATCGCTGGGAAATAAAGCGCTTCCACTTTTTCAGATGTATTCTCTTGAAGACTCTTATAAGAATATTTCATATATAATATCGTACCATGCATATACTGATATGATGTTGAGTTTAAGCCGTTTCCTTGTAATGGCTTCGCGTAAAGGACGTTTTATAAAATCATTTATTGGGAGTCACAAGCTAAGAAAGGCCTTCTGTGGGAAATATATCGCTTCCCCTTTTTCTTCAAATGTATTCTCCTGAAGATTCTATAATATACATAATACACATTTTTCATATATAATATCGTACCAGTCATCATTGGATGTCCAGTTTAAGCCGTTTCCTTGTAATGGCTTCATGTTAGGACGTTTTAATAGTTATAATGGCTGCTGTTGAAACTATAAAACCCCTATAGTGTCTTCTTTGAATCAGAGACTTGATCCTGGATGGAATAATCTATTCCCTGATCCACAGAAAGAGAGGGAGGGGTTTCTACATTAGTGTCACTTTCACCTTGTGTTATAATAAGAGGTACATTTACTCTCTGAATGATCACTGAGTCACCGTGTTCACTGATTACCTTTGGAAAACAAAAGGAACACCTTAAATACGCAGCTCTGCGCCTTGCCCATTGATCCTGCTTTTCCATGACGTGCGTCCGTCTGTACAACACACACACACACACACACACACACACACACACACACACACACACACACACACACACACACACACTGCCGCTTATTGGAATTCAGAGTGGGGCCCAGGTAGGGGGAAGCTTTGCCCATATATGTGCAGAGGAGGAAACAGACCAGGTGTGTGTGGTTAGTTCACCGTTGGAACGAATGTTCTTGAGTACACACACACACACACACGTCACACACACACACACACACACACACACACACACACTGACAGACGCTGTAACGGGATTCTTGTGTTGTACACACACTAACCAAACTGCATTTAGTCCCCGTGACGTCTGAGTTATGCTCTTAACTGTGTGATGTGCCGCCGAACGACAGCGCTGAGAGAACGACGTGTTGCTGTGTAAACAAAGAGTCGGGACAACAAGAGAAGGAATGAGTCGAAGCGGTGGTTAACATCGCTAAAGTGTTAGTTGCATAACTGTGAGGAATAACTACGGTATGTCACAATGTCTTAGGTGTGTGTGTGTGTGTGTGTTACAGTAAAGAATGTGCCTCTGACTAACCCCTGCCATTAGTGACTTACAGCCTCACTGAATCACCTGCAGACGCCATACTTCAATGATTTCACTGATTCACAAAGACTCGTGGACGTTTGGTACTTCTGTCCTCAACACCAAACACCTCCAGACACTAACAGCACATTCAAACAGCAGATAAGTGACCTTTTGATGTAATAAGCGACAATTTACAGTCATTTCCATTAGTGATTATCTAGAAAATGAAAAATGTCCATCCTAGTTAGAATAAGGTCTACTTTTGACTTACTTTCAGCTTATCAAACTTATCTTATTCACTTTTTTAAGTTATCTTGCATGAATTGCATGAACCTGAATTATTCTAAATGAATGCATTTCTCCTTTTGTTCCTGTTTTCTCTGATAATCACCTAAAAACGTTCGATTTAAAACGATTTGATTTCTTTATAATATGGAGCGATCGTCACAAAACTTAAAAATAATGTATACTTTGTTTTGACTGGGAAATAACTCAAGGAAATAAAATCAAACGTATCTTATTAACTTTTTACAGATACCTGAATTATTCTCTATGAATGCATTTCACTTTTTGGTCCTGTTTTCTAAGATAATCACCTAAAAATGTACAAATTAAACTATATATTGTGACGTTTCACACATGCTTGAATGTACGATTTAAACTATATATTGTGACGTTTCACACATGCTTGAATGTACGATTTAAACTATATATTGTGACTTTTCACACATGCTGTATTTGCCCCAGTTCAGCGCTTTGCTCAGCTGCCCCTTTGATCCTGTATTCTAAGATAATCACCTAAAAATGTACGATGTAAACTATATATATTGTGACTTTCCACACATGCTCTATTTGCCCCAGTTTGGCGCTCTGCTTCCTGCCAACTCAGGCCAGAGTTCAGAGTTCAGAGATAAGGCAGAGGGCAGATTCCACGCTAATCTCCACCCGGGGAATTTAATCTCTCCTCATCAAGATAACTGCGATGCATCTCACCGCCAAAACCCCCGCTATCACACACACACACACAGACTGACACACACACACACACACACCGGAAACACTGCTTTGATAAACTCCGATAGATCCGTGCGCTCCAGCATTTACGGCTGACTTCTTATCACTCCCCCCTATTTCTCACATATATTCACATTTCCTGGTGCCATAAACTGCAGAGTGAAGTAAAGGAACTGCAGTAATCTGTGTTAGAAGTTAAGGAGAGGCGATGGTTGCAGTAAAACAAAGAGTGTGTATATGATGTGTTGCTACAGACACACCCCTAATCAATGAGTGTGTGCAAATTGTGTAAATGTGCCACATTAAAAGAAAATCTTCCTAATAGGGTTCGTTAAAAAAAATGACACATGTTGAAGAGATCCACACATGTTTACCATCACTTCTGCTATCTTTCAGTTTAAGTAGTTTTACGTAAATCCAGTAAACGTTAGCGCACGCAGGCAGGAGGAATAAATCCCGGGAGTTTATCCGAGTGATTTCACAAGCAGAAGCAGCGTTATTATTATTGTTATTATTATTGTTATTATTACGTATTAACGGTGGAGCCCTGCCCTCTCATTACGTTACGAGTGAGTAAGAGTAATGATGCGTCTGAGTCACACAGAGTGGGAGATCTTTGGAAGAACAACAGCTGGGCAGAGGGCCATGGCTCTTAAAAGTGCTTAAGACACACACACTCACACACTCACAGGTTCACACACACACACTCACAGGTTCACACACACACACACACACCCCACTGTATGTTCGACTGGTGACTAAACCTCCTTACACAAACACATGTAACCCCAGAACCACGAGCACTGATTCACACAAACCTCTCAAACACTGTCTCTCTCAGTGTCACATTTCCCCCCCCCGACACACACACACACACACACACACACACACACACACACACACACACACACACACACACACACACACACACACGGCAGCGTTTAAAAGGAGGTGGTAACCCGGAGACATCAAATCCAGTTCGTCACTTTCTCCTCTCAGCCAATCACATGCCATGTCCATTCATAAAGAAGCCACACTGCACTGTCCGCTGTATGATCAAGCCCCCCTCTACACACCCACACACACACACACACATGCACGCACGCACACACACACACACACACACACACACACACACACACACTCACTTCATTCATGCCTTCTGGAGGAAGCAGAGAGGAAGTGTACAGAAAAAGTCCATTAACCACAAAGACCTATTTTTATCACGTGCACTGAAAAAACGGAAATGTTGACTTTAATTAAATAGATTACATCACATCATTTGGTTAATTGAAAGCACTAATATTAAGTTTAAGTTTTAACCTGTACGTGGACTTAATATTAATGACATACATTCAATTAAAGTCAGTTTTTCAGTGTGTGTGCGCCTCACATAAAGATATCCACATGTAATCAACATTCAGACCTGACGAGCCGATCCTGATCATTTACCGGCTTCTTGAATAACGTGTCACATGACTTCCTCTATTTCCATTTCTCACACTTTTTAAATAGAACGTTTTTAGCAGTGAATGCCCCCCACCCCCCCCCCCCCCCCACCCCCCCTGTTACCGGGGTTTCTGTACCCCCTCTTCTCACAGTGCTGCTTGCTGCTCGGCCTATTATGGATCTGGGAGCAGTTTCTCAACCCTAACTTGTAACATATGATATCCATCAGCAGCAGCAGCAGCTCCACTTTCTGCCAGCATTTTCAAAGTCTTTTTTCACTTACCCGTCTGGGTGAGAGTTTCCTCCCGGCGCTGAGCTTGGAATGAGGGAACCCCCCCCTTCTTCTTCTTCTTCTTCTTCTTCTTCTTCCTTTCCTCAGTTTTTCTGTCTTTTCTTTTAAGTGTGTCCTCCGTTCAGTTCTGGTCACTTTTGTTCCAACAGAGAGAGAGAGAGAGAAATAAAGAGTCTGTTGGGTAACGACTTCTCACAAAACTCTTAAAAAGATTTTTACATCTCTTGTCCTCCTCCCGTTGCATTCTTCTGAGTGTAATCAGTAACAGGCTTAAAGTGACAGCACACAACACACACACACACACACACACACACACACACACCACACACACACACACACACACACACACACACACACACACACACACACACACACACACACACACACACACACACACACACTCTCCCTCTGGGGTAAAGGTGGTTTCCCAGAGACGCTCCAGCCGTTAAACTCCCTATAAGCCTCGCCAAAGGTTGCGCTATCACATGTTTCACAGCAGCCTCCCTCCCTCTCTCTCCCTCTCTCTCGCCCCCCCTAGACTGACACTCTCACACACACTCTGAGGAGGACTCTCTTATAGTGTGGCTGTTAAAGAGGGGGCTGAGCTTAGCAGTGTCCTGTTACAGCGCTCGCTATGAGGTTAGAGAGAGGACATCCATTCAGAAAACCAGGGGAGGGAAGAGGGAGGAGAGAAGGAGTGAGGGCAGTCTCTTTTTCAATGTGTGTGTGTGTGTGTGTGTGTGTGTGTGTGTGTGTGTGTGTGTGTGTGTGTGTGTGTGTGTGTGTGTGTGTGTGTGTGTGTGTGTGTGTGTGTGTGTGTGTGTGTGTGTGTGTGTGTGTGTGTGTGTGTGAAACGGGGTCTTCAAAAGCAGTGTCTGTAGAAGTAAAAAAAAGGGTCTAAATAAGTGTAAGCAGTGCCCCCCCCCACACTGAAATCACACACAGTGGAGGAGTGTGTCTTTATGACTTCCACACACACACACACACACACACACACACACACACACACGCACACACACACACACACACACTTAACGTGCTGTATAGACTTTAGTGTGATTATCTGTCTCGTCACGCTAGAGTAATTCTTTTTAAAATGTTTGACAAAGGTGTCCGAATAAAAGCGGTGAATTGAAGTGTGTTTAAGAATTATTGGAGTTAATATCTTTAGAAAACACACACATAATGACTTGCTGTGCATCTGGTCTGCTCTGTAAATGTCAGAGCACCGGAGCATCACTTAAAACACGTTTTTAATGTGTGATGGATACGGCATAATACATACTTTTGGTATTTGAATGCATATTTTCTGATATCATGCTGTTACTTGTAACTGAGTGTTTTTACAATGTAGTATTGCTATTTCTACTGAAGTGAAAGATCAGAATACTTCCTCCAATCACTAACAAACAGGGTCTTTTTGTTTCAATCTTTACCTTTTTATCTTGGGTTACCTTTTCTCACATACATGCACGAGGTTGATAGTACTTTTTCAAATATAAAAACACCCTTATCTTATCTTTTCTGACCTTCCTTCGTCCACTTTTTGTTTTGTGTTGTCGGTACTTTCCTCTGCAAGCTGTGGTCAGCGCGGGGTTACTGTGGTTTATCGACCTGTCCCGTAAACTCTGGTACTTTCTCTTTGCGGTCACAAAACAAAGCGCCTTGTCTGAGTTTTTAATCAGAAAATGTGTAGAAGTATACAGCTACTAATAGTCAAGTAACTCAAAATGTACTTAAGCCAAGTACTTCATTACAAAAACGAGTTATATCTTCTCATGGACAGTACTTTTACACACCAGGTACAACATTAGCTTGTGAAATGTAGTAGATTAGAACTATACAGTCGAATCAAATCAAAAATACTCAATACAAGTACTGGCTTTTAAAATGTAGTGGAGTAGAAGTATACAGCTACTAATAGTCAAGTAACTCAAAATGTACTTAAGCATAGTACTTCATTACAAAAAGTAGTTATATATGTTATGGACAGTAGTCTCACACACATAGTACGACATTGGCCTCTGAAATGTAGTGGATTAGAAGTATAAAGTAGAGTAAAATGAAAAATACTCATACAAGTACCTCAAAATGTACTCGATTACATCACCACTCCTTCGTGTTCCCCTTTAACTCTGACCTGTTAGTTACCCTCGCCCTAATTCTACATCCTGCTATTTTCTATATTCTCTGCCACGCCAACCACACCTATCAACAGACGGACTCCACCCTCCTCCTCCTCCTCTTCCTCCTCCTCCTCCTCCTCCTCTTCCTCCTCCTCTTCCTCCTCAGGGCGGGCTGAGGGTTATTCAATGGGAGTCTCAAACTTTAGGAATGGCATAGCTGGTTTGTTACTCACACACAGTGTCGCGTGACTCATCAAAAAGCTGTGCTGCACCCATGCTACGCTCTCGTTACACACACACGCACGCGCACACACACACGCACGCGCACACACACACACACACAAACACACACACACACACAGACTCTTTGCCGCCTTTGTCAGGCTCCATTCATAACTATTTAAGTATCCTCTGTGAGTCATGTAAGGCGGGTTAAGTAATTTTTGACTTGTAAAATATACGCACATATTTCTCATCTGTCACTGCTAAGAAAAAAGTTTTAGGACAAAGGTTAAGAACATTTTTAGACTCTTTAAAGTAGAGACACTACATACTGATATACACCAGAATATCAGCAGGAGAGGACTCTTTAAAGTAGAGACACTACATACTGATATACACCTGAACATCAGCAGGAGAGGACTCTTTAAAGTAGAGACACTACATACTGATATACACCTGAACATCAGCAGGAGAGGACTCTTTAAAGTAGAGACACTACATACTGATATACACCTGAACATCAGCAGGAGAGGACTCTTTAAAGTAGAGACACTACATACTGATATACACCTGAACATCAGCAGGAGAGGACTCTTTAAAGTAGAGACACTACATACTGATATACACCTGAACATCAGCAGGAGAGGACTCTTTAAAGTAGAGACACTACATACTGATATACACCTGAACATCAGCAGGAGAGGACTCTTTAAAGTAGAGACACGACATACTGATATACACCTGAACATCAGCAGGAGAGGACTCTTTAAAGTAGAGGCACTACATACTGATATACACCTGAACATCAGCAGGAGAGGACTCTTTAAAGTAGAGACACTTCATACTGATATACACCTGAACATCAGCAGGAGAGGACTCTTTAAAGTAGAGACACTATACTGATATACACCTGAACATCAGCAGGAGAGGACTCTTTAAAGTAGAGACACTACATACTGATATACACCTGAACATCAGCAGGAGAGGACTCTTAAAGTAGAGGCACTACATACTGATATACACCTGAACATCAGCAGGAGAGGACTCTTTAAAGTAGAGACACTTCATACTGATATACACCTGAACATCAGCAGGAGAGGACTCTTTAAAGTAGAGACACTACATACTGAAATACACCTGGACATCAGCAGGAGAGGACTCTTTAAAGTAGAGACACTACATACTGACATACACCTGAACATCAGTAGGAGAGGACTCTTTAAAGTAGAGACACTAAATACTGATATACACCTGAACATCAGCAGGAGAGGACTCTTTAAAGTAGAGACACTACATACTGATATACACCTGAACATCAGGAGGAGAGGACTCTTTAAAGTAGAGACACTTCATACTGATATACACCTGAACATCAGCAGGAGAGGACTCTTTAAAGTAGAGACACTACATACTGATATACACCTGAACATCAGCAGGAGAGGACTCTTTAAAGTAGAGACACTACATACTGATATACACCTGAACATCAGGAGGAGAGGACTCTTTAAAGTAGAGACACTACATACTGATATACACCTGAACATCAGCAGGAGAGGACTCTTTAAAGTAGAGACACTACATACTGATATACACCTGAACATCAGCAGGAGAGGACTCTTTAAAGTAGAGACACTACATACTGATATACACCTGAACATCAGCAGGAGAGGACTCTTTAAAGTATAGACACTACATACTGATATACACCTGAACATCAGCAGGAGAGGACTCTTTAAAGTATAGACACTACATACTGATATACACCTGAACATCAGCAGGAGAGGACTCTTTAAAGTAGAGACACTACATACTGATATACACCTGAACATCAGCAGGAGAGGACTCTTTAAAGTAGAGGCACTACATACTGATATACACCTGAACATCAGCAGGAGAGGACTCTTTAAAGTAGAGACACTTCATACTGATATACACCTGAACATCAGCAGGAGAGGACTCTTTAAAGTAGAGACACTACATACTGAAATACACCTGGACATCAGCAGGAGAGGACTCTTTAAAGTAGAGACACTACATACTGACATACACCTGAACATCAGTAGGAGAGGACTCTTTAAAGTAGAGACACTAAATACTGATATACACCTGAACATCAGCAGGAGAGGACTCTTTAAAGTAGAGACACTACATACTGATATACACCTGAACATCAGGAGGAGAGGACTCTTTAAAGTAGAGACACTTCATACTGATATACACCTGAACATCAGCAGGAGAGGACTCTTTAAAGTAGAGACACTACATACTGAAATACACCTGGACATCAGCAGGAGAGGACTCTTTAAAGTAGAGACACTACATACTGACATACACCTGAACATCAGTAGGAGAGGACTCTTTAAAGTAGAGACACTAAATACTGATATACACCTGAACATCAGCAGGAGAGGACTCTTTAAAGTAGAGACACTAAATACTGATATACACCTGAACATCAGCAGGAGAGGACTCTTTAAAGTATAGACACTACATACTGATATACACCTGAACATCAGCAGGAGAGGACTCTTTAAAGTATAGACACTACATTTGTAACTCTATATACTGACCCCTCTAAAAACCTCAAACTATTCAACTCTGTGGTTGTTTTATGTGTGTGTGTGAGAGTGTGTGTGGGTGTTGGTGAATCACAGCCTGGCGTGTGTCAGGCAGTGTGTGTGTGTGTGTGTGTGTGTCTGTGTGTGTGTGTGTGTGTGTACGTACGGTGTGTGTTTCACATTGTGTTCATTGGGGATGACTCAGGATGGGATAAATGACTCCAGACGTGACGACAAACTTTAACCTGGAGGAGGATTTATATAGAAACATAAAAGCACTCTCTTCTTGTCTGACTGGACTTTTAATATAGTAAATGTTTCCTTTTAAATGTTAGCTATTTCAGTCCAGCTGTTTTATTTGGCCGCAGATTACTCATGATTTTATAATTGAGCCGCTCTGCAAGCCAAGGACAATGAGTCACTGAGAGAGAAATGATTTTGTATTTCTCAACAGACGAGTGATTTCACGTTCGAGTAATAACGGTGCTGCAGCATGACCTCATTACACATTAAATATACAATCATTTAACCTGAACATTACATTTAAATCATTATGATGAAGAAGTGTTTGGTGGTGTACCGTTTCATACCGAATACAGCGAACTGTTTACCGTATTATATGATTATTTAATCTACCACAATACCGTTGAAAGAGTGGCAAGGCGCTCGAGCAGTGCGACAGTGAAAGGAGTCCCCAGGGGAAGTATTTAAATGTGCACTCAGGGAAGGGGGATTTGTTTACATTTTCAAATAGTGCTTTTGTTGTTATGTGGTACGCAAAGTTAGCACAATATAATGGTTTATAAATGCCGTGATATACCGTTTTAATTTGGGAAAATACCGTGATATTAGTTGTTTGTCATACCGATCAACTTTATGATGAAATACAAAATAATATCATAGTTTTTATTTTATTTTTATTCTGATTGGAAACAAATAGTTTCTACTTTAGATAATTTCTTAGTTATGAATCTGCCAACAAATATAGTTTGACTGTCCTTTGCTAAATACAACAAATACATAAAATAAATACATGTAAAGCTAATTTAATGAAGTCATTTCATTTTTATTAATTGCATTTATTTGAAGTTGTTTTGGATAAAAGCGTCACAGAAATATGATGTAAATGGTAGAATTTGAACACAACTACTGTAGGACTAACATCTGTATTATTTCATATTATCTGTGATGGATTCAAGTCTTCATGGGAACTATTAAATCCCTGTGTGTGTACTTTTGTAATTGAAAGTCTTTTTGACGCCAAAGGCTCCACCTCAGTGAGACTCTGAGAGTTTCTGCCGTTTTAGATTGTGACTCAGTCTATTGTGGGCTCGAACCGGCTTTCTCTGGGTGGATACAAGGGCGGAGACACACACACACCACACACACACCACACACACACACACACCACACACACCACACACCACACACACACACACACACACACACACACACACACACACACACACACACACACACACACACACACACACACACACACACACACACACACACACACACACACACACACACACACACACACACACACACACACACACACACACACACAATGGAGATTGCAGAGGGAGAGGAAGCTGGGGATTCCAGAGATTCCTGTGGACAGAAAGGTGTGAACTGCAGCCGAGCAGCCTGGGAATTCTGCTGGTTCGGCCTGAGAGGAAGTTTAATGGCTGAGCAGTGACACACACACACACATACTCTCACGCACACACACACACACCACTCACACACACATACCACTCACACACACACACCACTCACACACACACACCACTCACACACTCACACACAGATAAAAAAGGACAGAGACACTGAGGAATGTTGCTGTGTTTAGATACCCCTTTTTTTTGTTGCTGTAGGTTTTGTGCCGGTGTGTATTAGGTCTTTGGACATTCCTATAGGATAATGCATGAACAATGAGTATTACCATTTTCTACAATGTCACATAAATTGTTGTATAAAAACACGTTGGAAACACACTCACACAAACACACTGGGAAGCATAGAGAGCGTATCATATGTGTCAAACACAAGACATGATTTCATTGCCCACCCACCCACTTCTGTAGCTGTTTGATCCAAAACTATATTTGTTCCTAAACCTAATTGGTTGCCTGTGAAGATGGAACTTTATTTTCAAAAGACTTAATGCCTGTAAGGAGCTGAAACTGACCGTGTTGTTTAACATTATAGGAGCATGCAAGATAATGAGAATAAAATATCTGCATGAGGACTCGTTACACACACACATGGTAGAATAGAGAGTCATAGATGTCATACATCAGACTTAACTATATAGGACCACTTCTACCCTAATTTAAACCCTGTCAAAATATATATCTTTTATCCTAAATCTTTATCAAGCAGTGTCCTATGAAGACAGGATTCTATTTTGAAAAGACTGAATGCATGTAACGGACAGATATGTTCACCTGCTGCTGGAAGTGTTAAAGGAACAAGAAAGAACATGTGATATAACTATCAGTAAGTATCTGTTGCATGATTGAGGACACACACACACACACACACACACACACACACACACACACACACACACACACACACCTGTCTCGAGAAAGATCGAGACTCTCAGCAGTGACGGACAAGAACAGACGTAACATCGACGTCATTTCATTCACTAAAAGGAGACACAGTTGGCAGACCCCCATGCCCCTGGGTCCGAGTGTGTGTGGGAGTGTGTGTGTGTGTGTGTGTGTGTGTGTGTGTGTGTGTGTGTGTGTGTGTGTGTGTGTGTGTGTGTGTGTGTGTGTGTGTGTGTGTGTGCGCATGGTCTCAGTGACTATATTAGGCCAGTCTGTTTCGAGCACGGTGAGGACACACAGATACACACTGTGATGTCACTGTCACGCTGCGGAGGCATGGCTCTACGTCTTATCTGTGTGTGTGTGTGTGTGTGTGTGTGTGTGTGTGTGTGTGTGTGTGTGTGTGTGTGTGTGTGTGTGTGTGTGTGTGTGTGTGTGTGTGTGTGTGTGTGTGTGTGTTACCCTGTGATAACCCTGGACTCAGTGGCACGCAGGGATCCCAGCAGCAGTGACTCTGGTGACAGATGAACTCTCTGCGATGCGTTTAGGTGCCGCTTGAATTTTCCATTACTCACGCTGGTGTTTCTAATTGTGCCCCCATGAATACTTTCATTGTGACGCAGTGGATCACTATTTGGCTGAGCTATACAAAGATATCATAGCTGTCATTGCTGTTGTATTGGTAACAGCGGAAATATTAAAGGGTCATTTGTTGTCATTTGTATCAGTTTTGAGAACCGGATCATTTCACCTTTTGCCAGATTTTCTCTATTCAACACCAAACAAAGAAATCAAACAATAAATATAAAGTATTATATATTGTATTAAAACTAAAATATATTGATCTAATTATTTCCTCTCCAATGATATTACAGATACAATTATTCAAAATATGTTTAAAAACAGATATTGTTATTATTATTATTATTATTATTATTATTATTATTATTATTATTATTATTATTATTATTATTATTATTATTATTTATTGAACAAGAACCGTGCTAACAAATATTCATCTCCAAGAGAAAAGACGATTTACGCCAGATTTAGATATTAGATATTTCCATCTGCAGTTCCTGGGTACACACATATGTACAGTAACTACATTTTCACAGTGTGTGTGTGTGTGTGTGCGTGTGTGTGTGTGTGTGTGTGAATTCAGGGTGTGTATGATAGCAGTGTGACTCCTGTAAAGGAATCTGCTCCACCCGACATCCCTCTCCTCTCCTTTCCTCTTCCTCTTCCCTTCAGAGGTGTGGAAAAACATCTCTCTCTTCCACACATTTATACATACACATACACGCACATGCACACACACACACACACACACACACACACACACACACACACACACACACACACACACACCCACCCCTTGGGCTGAGTGAAGGCGGTGACTCAGGATATAAGAGCTGCGAGTCGTGCCAAGGCGGTGAGGGGTCACACAGTGGAGAGAGAGAGTGTGTGTGTGTGTGTGTGTGTGTGTGTGTGTGTGTGTGTGTGTGTGTGTGTGTGTGTGTGTGTGTGTGTGTGTGTGTGTGTGTGTGTGTGTGTGTGTGTGTGTGTGTGTGTGTGTGTGTGTGTGTGTGTGTGTGTGTCAGGCTGGTGGCAGGGTGGAGGAGGACTTCTTGTGAAACATTCCTCTCTGACCAGAGTTTCCTGTTCTCACTTCCCTGTCCTCCCTCGTTTCTCCCGTCCCACCTCACCTCACCTCACGCCAAAATGACTCCCCCTCCCCTGTGTGTGTGTGTGTGTGTGTGTGTGTGTGTGTGTGTGTGTGTGTGTGTGTGTGTGTGTGTGTGTCTGTCCACGCCCCAGACTGCAGGTCTCCCTCTGTGTTTTCCTGCAGAACCACCTTCCATTATTAGAGCCCGGAAACACCACCTGCTGCTGGCTCGGAGCCGTAAATAATAACAAAGTGAAAGAAGTGGCGGTGACACCTGATTGATGGACAGAACATATATTTGCAATAGTTGCTTAACTCTTAAACCATTTTTGTCATTTTGAAGCACATGCTCTGAACTTTAGGGTCCCTCTTTGAAGCATCTGGAGCCTGAAGAGTAGCTGTGTTGCTCTGTGTGATAGTAACGTGACCATTTGAGAGTGTTTTAAACTGTGATTCTAGCCTTTTTTTTATAGTCGTTACAAGCATTTTCTAACATTTCATGGACGGCCAGCATGATAACTTCGTTCTTTGTGATATTAAACTGAATATTCTGGAGGTTTTAACTGTTACCCTGTCCTTGTTTCTAATTGTAACAACTCTTTTCTAACAGCTCAATCAGAGTAATCCACAATAACACTAATCATTAGTTGCAGCTGTGTGTGCTTTAAGTGTCTTTTTTCCTCTCCACTTTACAAAAGAATCCAGTTTTTCAGGACACACTGACTATTTCCCTTGTACTCTTGCACAAAAATGTCCAGATTTCACTACAAAGAAGGCGCTAAATACAATCTGTCAGGAGCTTCAGTCCAACTCCATCAGCTGTGAGTCCTGTTTCAGCCTCATGCTCATCAACACGTTCCTCCGTAAGATCACAAAGTATCTCCGTGTGTATTTCATATTCTGCGCACACAGTAACAGTCACATTTTGAGACTGTGTCTTTCCACAAAGTCCACAATCAGCCAACTTCCACAGCAGAGAGCTAGCTGAGAATCAGACGAGTGATTTGACTAAATGAAACCCCTAAATTCCAAAGAGTAAACCCACATTGGATCAGAAACATGTTTACTAAACCAATGACACCAGTGACGAATGCTCCCCCATCTCTTATGACTAATGCACGCTGCGTGTGTGTGTGTGTGTGTGTGTGTGTGTGTGTGTGTGTGTGTGTGTGTGTGTGTGTGTGTGTGTGTGTGTGTGTGTGTGTGTGTGTGTGTGTGTGTGTGTGTGTGTGTGTGTGTGTGTGTGTGAGGAATGTGAGCGTGTCATTGACGGAGGATTAAATGGACATGCAGCGGAGTTGTGTTTTCTCAGCAGATGGGTCTGAGGAGGCCATCTGTCTCCGAAAAGCACGAGAAACGAAACTGTGATACAGCGTGGAGAGTGTGTGTGTGAATATACACAGATCTGAAGTCACTTATTGGGTCTTATGCATCAGAAATGTCTCTTATATTTGGTCTATATTTAGTTTTTTTAACTCCAGATGCACTTAAAGTTCTTAACCATCCAAATCTGCTCAATTATTTGTCCTTATGCATCAATATTATTTAAAATGTCTCTTATATTTTGTGTCTTCCTTCACCGTCCACATCTTCTCTTTCCCAGGAGCTAAACGATGAATAGATTGGATGCATGTGAGTAATTGTTGTTATTAGCATGGGTAACGCACTCTAAACTCTATATGAGAGCAGGTGTTGTGCCGGGTGCAAACGCTTCAGCACATGCCCAGAGATTTGAGAGATGACGACAAATAAAGTATTCAAAAAGTACACAGTTCAGAAGTGAAATGAAGGTATTGCTGGATACATTTAAAGAAGGTAACTGTGTGTTTTTCTGCAGCATCAGAACAAGCCGTATAGGAAACATCTCAAAGCAGTATGAAACGTTTTTAGACACAAACAACAACAACCTAAATGTTATCTGACTCAAAAAGAAGAGCAGAAATCATGCTATATAATATATAAAAGAACAAGCTGTAGACTCAAACAATATAACAAGAGGAGATTTGAGCGTATATCTATTAGATAGTTATGAGTGTTTGTATTGTCCTACAAACAACAACAATTTGTGGACTTTGAAATTATTACAACTTGAACTTTCATTGTTTCAATTATTACAACTTGCTTCTCTCACATCGAAACTGTGCAAACATCCTGAGCAGTTTAACTGGACGTTGCGTCTGAAACCTGCATGGTCTTTGTTTCCCACCCTGACCCTCTGAGAGTCTGAGACCCTGACCCTCTGAGAGTCTGAGACCCTGACACTCTGAGAGTCTGAGAGTCTGAGAGTCTGAGAGTCTGAGAGTCTGACACTCTGAGAGTCTGAGAGTCTGAGAGTCTGAGAGTCTGAGACCCTGACACTCTGAGAGTCTGAGAGTCTGACACTCTGAGAGTCTGACACTCTGAGAGTCTGAGAGTCTGACACTCTGAGAGTCTGAGAGTCTGAGAGTCTGAGAGTCTGAGAGTCTGAGAGTCTGAGAGTCTGAGAGTCTCCTGTGATCTCCATCCTCTCCTCTCTTTACTCTAACGCTCGCTGTGTTTCTTCCCTCAGCGCTCCCTTCTCTGGGGGCTCTGCAACAGGCTGACTCCCACTCTCTCCTCCCACTCTCTCCTCCCACTCCTACCTCCCACTCCTACCTCCCACTCCTACCTCCCACTCTCCTCCAGCCGTACCCCAGCGTGGGAGGCAGCGCGGCCCAGGACCAGAGCCTCTGGCTGGGCACACACACGCAGCGAGGGGCCCACAGCTCTGGAGCTTTGGCTTTCATTCCCCTCACCCACACACTCTCACACACACACACACACTCTCACACACACACACACACACTCTCACACACACATGCTGTACCCACAGAGACCTCTTTAATGATGTCATGTGCCTCACATCTGAAGGGGAAACACGTGGGAGTGTGTGGGCTGTGTGTGTGTGTGTGTGTGTGTGTGTGTGTGTGAATCATTGTTTTTGGTTTACATGAAAGGTGTACACATGTGCTGTCGGCTGCTGTACACGGCAGAGCTGGGTTATTTTTAAATCACAGCTACAGGGGAGGGTTGTGATCTAATGAAAGGACACTGAGGAGAGTCGTTGGTGGATGTTAGATGGAGGAGATGCATTGGAAAGTGTAGTATTTAATTAGAAGACACACTCGAAAAATGTAACAATGTGCAGAAGTGCTTAAAAAAACAACACAATTTAAGGCTTTCACTGCCATTAGATAGTTAATCCTATTTTATCAAACTAAATGTGGACACTGATGAGAGTGATGAATGGCTGTTAGATGTAGTAAATGCATTGGAAGGTGTAGTACTTTGTGAGAAGACACCGTGTGCAAAAGTGCATGAACAAAAACCACATAATCCCCACTTTTTCGTCATTCAAAATCAGAGAAGTTGTGTTTCCTACCTGCAGGACGGAGCTCTGGTTCTCGGCTGATGTGCTTCACGAAGAGTTGACTCTGTGAAAGCAGGTGTGAAGAGAAGCACGTCAGTCAAACACTCACACCTCTGTTCAACTAGAAATCGAGACAGCATCTCTCGTCTGAAGCTGATAGACTCGCTCTGTGAAACGCAGATGATATTCAGAAGGGCCAGATTGCTCATTAGAATATCTCACATTTGTGTGTGGGCGAGTGTTTAGCAGTCCTTCGACAGCGTCCCCACGATGTTCCAGAAACACTCTTCTTGTTCTGAGTCCAACAGGACGCTCACCCCAGTCTGTCCTCCCAAACTCATCCAAGATCCAACTTCTGTCCAACTTTCAGGACAATAAACGCTGTCAACTTTTTAATATCTACATACACTGCAACATAATCCCTTTCAATGCTCCGGGTGTTTCTATAAGTCCTGACATGCCGACGGGGGGATACTCAGGGACTGAAGTTCGAATGATACGCAAGAAATCAAATATCTGAATGTTGGACAAATACCACAATATCAAAATTGCGATGGTATTGTAGCGTTGACTATTAGTGCCTTTACAAAAAGAGTGATTTGCTAATTCTTCATCAGTAATGTGGATATAAGGACTTATGGGTAAAGGCATTATTAAAACAGTGACTTGCAGTCTTTAAAACAAGGAAAAGTACACTTATGCCACATCGCAATTATGACTTATTCATATTATGGTTACTTTATTCTTAATTGAATATGGTCCAAATTACATGAATTCCAAAAAGAGAAGATTTTATAGATTAAAGCTCATTTGCATATCCAAAATCGAAAACAACGTCTCATCATATTATCTATATGGATATGATATTGATATACTGCCTCACCCTGTCCCTGCACTTTGATTAAGATCATGTTATTGATCATATTGGAAATTTGACAATATATTGCATCAGATAACACTTTAGTATTATACCAGCACACACAGATGCACCAAGCAGTCTTAACGTTTATTACTTAATGTTAAATTGCTTTGGGTAAAAAACACATGCATCTTCATGATTTTACAATTTCAGATATATGATTAGTTTGAGTTAATTAGTCCTACTTCATGTCGAAAAGAACATCTATTGGATAATCTGAAGAATGCACTTATTCGTCGTAAAGAGTGGACAGTTTTGGAGATACGTGTTCCTCCACATGACAGCAGCAACAGGTGTTATGCAGTGTGACGTTTAAAGAGTTCAATCAGAGCCAAAAAGCCAGATGAATTATCAATTCTGCGCAGGGGAGAACAAATCCATATTGAATGCACTTTTAACACGATACCATGTTTTTCAAAATCTGCGATAATATGAATGAGCTAAATGGTATATCTATGTCTAAAAGATGATATTAATAATGAGGTCTGACTGCATGTGTCTCAGTGCCCCCTGTTGGACTGTCTCTCAGACTGAGCGCATGGTTTCAATTACACTCCTCTCAGACACAAAACATATATGAGTTTCTAATAAAACTAAAATGCTAAACGTTTTTTTTTTTTTTAAATGTCACTGTTATTGAATTTTCATCATGATTTAGCACGCTTTCTAAATCATTGATTCAAGTCTTTCTTCAATCAATCACAATAGATCAGTCACTCAAAGTGCTCTCTCTCTCTCTCTCTCTCTCTCTCTCTCTCTCTCTCTCTCTCTCTCTCTCTCTCCCCTCTTTACGTCTCTCTCCTCTCTTTGTGTCTCTCTCTCTCTCTCTTTATGTCTCTCTCTCTCTCTCTCCCTACTCTCTCTCTCTCCCCCCTCTCCCCCCCTCTCTCCCCCCTTGTCTATCCCAGAGTCATGGGGTCTCCCCCGGGGTAAACGCATTCCAAAACACAAGAATTTCCTCCAGCCCGACTCACATACCACCTCTCCCCCCCTCTCTCTCTCTCTCACACACACACACACACACACACACACACACACACACACACACACACACACACACACACACACACACACACACACACACACACACACACACACACACACACACACACACACACACACACACACACACATACCCGCTCGATGAAGACCACACACTGTTGCAACGGCATGTTCAACGCTCTCTCACACAAACAACTTCAACATAAAACCGATGCAGTTCAATCTAGTTATTCACAAAAAGCTAATACAGAAGACAACAGATTTCATTTAGTAAATCAACATTTTTGTTTGTGTGGGAATAATCACACTTAAACATTGTTTCCAAATCATGATCAATGTTAAATTGTAGTACCTGGATTCCTGGGTGTTGCGGAGTGAAATCAGTCGGTGTTCAGACTCCTCAGTCTCCTTCTGCTGGATCCGTCTGCTGCACACAAACACACACACACATCAGTGATACACACACACATCAGGGACACACACACACGTCAGCGACACACACACACACACCTCTCTGACGGCTGGAGGAACACAGCAAAGTTTCCGTAGCTGCAGATCTATATGAGCAGAGAGGAGGAGGCTCTATAGCTGTTGGCAGCAGCTCTCCGTCCCTTCACTGGCTACATATCCACCTTCAGCCGCAGGAAACCCCCCCCGGCGCCCCCTCATTGTTGCGGGACCGTCCCCATATTGAGCACAAAACCCCGCGGAGACTCATGTGTGGAGAGTGATGAACACATGGTGCACACAGAGAGAGAAGGGGAAGGAGAAAGAGGGTCTATAGTAGAGTAACGCTCTATACAAAACAAGATTCCCCCTCTATCTGTGTACGAGCAGAATCAGAATCCCCTAATTGAAATGTACATCAAACTACATTGATGTAAGCGTGCAGAGAGTCTAACAGACTGATAAGGGAAAGGAGAAAGCGGACATTTCTATATTAGAGTAAGAAACAGCGTGATCTGATTTCCAGAATCAGAATCCCTTATTCGTCCCACAGACCAAACGATATTGATTTAATACTTGCTCTATAATAATGCAACGTTTATAAAGTAAATTAACAAGCCTAATATGTGATAATCATCATATTGTCAGCAAAAAACGCTTCCATTAATACATAATCAATTTCCTTCCTCTTCCTTTCACCTGACAATAATCACCTCTCCGCCTTATTCGCTTTACAAAACCCACAATTTCCGCTTCATAATTTCTGTCTTTGTTTTCGAGCAGAATCAGATGCACTCTTTCTATTTCCTTGCTGTGCGCCAAGGTTTTATACATAACGTAGAAATGGTTCCCTAAGTAGGACACTTTACGGGTTCTTCAGCAAACTGAGCATTTCAATTTCAATCAAAGACCAACAGGTGAATCCGAAAGGACGGCTCCACAAAGACATTCTCAGATCTTCAGCGTGTTTTTAATTTGATGATTTGTGCAATTGTAATTATTGGGAACCCTTGTGTTATCGCACCACGATTAAAAAGCTCTTCAGAAACATAGTAATGCTCTTTAAGAACAATTTGGCATTATCGTAAAACCCTTTTTTATCACCGGCGTCTTTTTCCTAATTTGCCGTTTTCTCTGATCACAGAGTGAATCGCTCCAGACACAATATATTCACAACTGAATTTAAAACATGCAACTATGAATAAGCTACGATCGTGACACATTTCATGCTTTCTAATTCACATCAGCGTGTTTTCAGATATGTTTTCAGACTGTTTCACCCTGTCTGCTGTTCTGTTTCTCTTTGGGGGGAAATACACCTGCAGTGGGGGGTGTACCTGCTCTCTTAAATTCATGCATTTGTAACATATTTCCTTTGAAATGTGCGCCCTGATCTGCTTTCTCTCTCTTATCACTCTCAGTCTGAGAGAGTGAGAGTGTTTCACAGCAATCTGGGAAATCATCAAATGTTCTGCGCGTGTTTTTCTGTCTGGAGACGCTCTGAATATATCACCATGACTGGGCTTCATATCGTGAAAATTCCCTGAATAAATTAGCGTGCCCACTCCTTCTCTCTGATCGGGTTATGAGTGCAGCGATGACCTCACTTTCGGGTATTTGGGATGGGTATTTCTTCAATGTACACTTCCCTGAAATATTGTGCATTTACTGCTTTCTTAGATGAATGAATTTAACCCTTTACAGGAAGGGTTACCTCTTCTTGTCACATGACGTAAGAGGCTGTAATGTAGGAGTGACAATCAGAATCAAACCGTGATTTCTTCATATTTGACAGCATTTTAAGCTGCGTTTCATTAAATTAGTCGTCTGATCAACTGATTTATCTACAGACATCATAAGATTGTCTAACAAAACTCACATTTTCCATTTCATTTTTCACTTTCTCTGTCCACAGAATTAGACGCAGTCTCTTTTTCGTTGCTGTGCGTGAAGGTTTTATGCATACAACAAAGAAATGGCTGTGAAAGTAGGGGTCAAGGAG
>NW_022987549.1:1357555-1382555 GCF_902827165.1 Trematomus bernacchii
ACACGGCAAGAGACAGCTCGATATGAATAAAATCTCCTCATTTGCACTGCATCTGTGGCATCAATCTAACATGAACAATTCCACTTTTCTTCTTACTTTTTTTGCAAATAATATCATGCAACATTTAACTGAAAAGCTGAAACTGAAAAGCTGAAATGCATGGGATTTAAAAGCCTGAAAAGTGCACAGAACAGTACAAGCAAAGACAAATGAAATACTTATCAGATTAGACAGTCCTACCTTGTGTAAAGTGATGTGTGTTGCAGAGAGAGGAAGAGGAGGCAGTGAGGAAGAGTCTGAATGATAAACGTACCTGAGCACATGTTCACTTCCTCCGTCAACACGCTTTGTTTCTCCTCCTCTTCGCGGCTGCATGCTTCTCCTCCATCCGTCCGTCTGTCTCTCTTCTTCTCTGTCTCCCCCTTCCTCTTCCTCTCTCCCTCCTCTTCCTCTCTCCCTCCCTCTCTCTCTCTCTCTCTCTCCTCCCCTCTCGTTCTTTACAAGCCCTCTCCTCTCCCCTCTCTGCGGCGCTCTTCAAACTTCTCTTTTCCTGATAATCAGATAAAATAAAAACACAACTCGTCCCTCATTTCTCTGCTCCTCGCTCTTCCTCTGAGGCTCAATGAACTTGTGTGAGTGATCCATGAACGCACTCTTAACTAGAACTCTCCTCCTCCCACGCCGCATGGTGTGCGTGTGTGTGTGTGTGTGTGTGTATACATTTATATATGTGTGTGTGTGTGTGTGTGCGTCGCCAGTCATTCCCCTCGACACATGTCCTAAAATTGCTTTCCCTATTAGTCTGTCTTTCATTTAGCGCAAACTTTCTTTTCATTTTTCGCTCTCTTATTCAGTCACATACACACACACACACACACACACACACACACACACACACACACACACACACACACACACACACACACACACACACACACACACACACACACACACACACACACACACACACACACGCACACACTTGACAATAGCATCCAAACCCTAGTTCACACCTGCACATTAAAACAGGAAAATCTCAGCAGTGTCCTCCGAAGAGACGCTAGAGATAGAGAGACGGAGGATGTGACAGACGGACAAAAGGAGGAGGGGGAGGAAGGCGACAGAAAATTGGTGGAAAACGCTGCAAACAGCCTTCTAACGAGCTCATGAAGGAACAGAAAACTGGTGTGTAAATGTGTAAATTCATGTGAATATAACAGCACAGACTCACTATGAAGCGTGCCGTTCTCAAATGAATATGAATTAAAGCAGGGGGGTTTGATTGTAAGCTTTACAGGGGTTTAAAGCAGTGTTTGGTGTCATACCAGCAGACTTGAAGCAATGAAATGGAGAAAAGACAATGTGATCCAACCTTAAAATCATGTTTATATTCCACCAAATGATGGAGATGGAGATGGAGATGGAGATGGAGATGGAGGCATGGCCATCTGTACAGTTACTTTCTAAGAATGTCTGCAGCACACACGGCTCATGTGATTGTGTTGCAATAGTTTATAATATGATTACTTCACAAAGTCATGTTCACCATCTGCAAGAGGGTAGCAGTCCATTTGCAGATCATCACTTCTGTCTCTAGAAATTACATTATGCATTTTCCAGTTATCTATAATCGTGAATAATGTTTTTTTGTGTCTTCAGAAAAAGCCAAGGGAATAAATCCAGCGCTGTGATTGGTTGAACTCTTCTCCTTCTTCTTTTGGTTATTGGCAGGGAACAGGCGTGGAAATATTGCTACTGCTTTTCTCTGTTTTAAACCTTATTACTGAACCATTTGTTCAAACTCTCAAGGCTTTGCCAGCTTTAAAATAACCAATATTAGCTGCACATTTTGATGCCAAAATGTTTAAGCTTTTGGCTCAAAAACATTTTGGTTAAAGATTTTAACCAAATATTCACGTGTCAGTATAGTGTCTCTACTTTAAAGAGTCCTCTCCTGCTGATGTTCAGGTGTATATCAGTATGTAGTGTCTCTACTTTAAAGAGTCCTCTCCTGCTGATGTTCAGGTGTATATCAGTATGTAGTGTCTCTACTTTAAAGAGTCCTCTCCTGCTGATGTTCAGGTGTATATCAGTATGTAGTGTCTCTACTTTAAAGAGTCCTCTCCTGCTGATGTTCAGGTGTATATCAGTGTGTAGTGTCTCTACTTTAAAGAGTCCTCTCCTGCTGATGTTCAGGTGTATATCAGTATGTAGTGTCTCTACTTTAAAGAGTCCTCTCCTGCTGATGTTCAGGTGTATATCAGTATGTAGTGTCTCTACTTTAAAGAGTCCTCTCCTGCTGATGTTCAGGTGTATATCAGTATGTAGTGTCTCTACTTTAAAGAGTCCTCTCCTGCTGATGTTCAGGTGTATATCAGTATGTAGTGTCTCTACTTTAAAGAGTCCTCTCCTGCTGATGTTCAGGTGTATATCAGTGTGTAGTGTCTCTACTTTAAAGAGTCCTCTCCTGCTGATGTTCAGGTGTATATCAGTATGTAGTGTCTCTACTTTAAAGAGTCCTCTCCTGCTGATGTTCAGGTGTATATCAGTATGTAGTGTCTCTACTTTAAAGAGTCCTCTCCTGCTGATGTTCAGGTGTATCAGTGCAGTTTTTCACTTTGAGTTGCTTGAACATACCTTTAAAATGTCAACAATGCTTCAGTTGCTACAGCGGATATTATAAGGAGAGCTAATGCAACATGTTACTAAACATGTCAGTAACATGTTGCGGAAATGAACAAATGTTTCCTCGTCAACAGATGATGTTCCCATGCTGCTCTGAGCTCATCTCCAGGGTTTCGAGCCAGAGCGGGAACAATGTAGTCTTCATTAATTAGCCCAGTCTTACAAAATGAGTGACATATGAGTGAACAACACACTGTGCATTGACTAGCGTAGCAGCTTTAAATACATCCACCTGTCGCTGATCACGTGACCCTGAAGAAGACACAACATTTGTATGAATGCACGTCTGACCACATGAAGACGTGCCTGCTGTGACTTCTCATTTCCTCATTATGCTGATGATTGTGTTCCCATCACAGCATGTTGCTACTGAGCGTATATATGATCACAATTCTTAGAGAACAAGGTCGTAGTTTCCTGTGCTCTTAAACATAACCGACTGGAAATATTGTGCAATTTCTTTCATGATAAGCATCTGACATTATCGCTCCTCTTGCCTGAATGCATACATCGTTGTAGCAGAGTGTGTGCTAATTCAAATCAGCATAATGATACATCGCTCTGAGTGGCTGTCTATTATCTGCAGCAAACTGGACTTGGTTATTATTGCACTTTGCTTTAATGAAACCCATTCAGCTCTTTTGTTCTGGAGGTCAGAGCTCCAGAACAACCAGGTCCCACTAATGCATGTGATTTCTATAGACTGTATGAACACATTTTGAACACATCTAGTTTTTTCTTTAATAATAATAAAGCTTTATTTATATAGCACTGTTCATACAGCACATGCAGCTCAAAGTGCTTTACACCATGACACATCACACGTTAAGAGATTCTCCTCAGATTATTTGTTAAGAACTTTAATGCAGTGAAATATAACATGTTATCAGGTTAACAGACACAGGGAGGTCAAAGGTATGATAATACAAACACAAATAAATAATGGTTTCTCTGACAGATAAGAGACAAGACGACTGAGTCCATGCAACAATATAATATCAAATATACAACCCCATAAAACTAAGTGAACATACTGTATAGGTACAACAGAAATACAAATGCCATAATTCTAATAAAGGTTAAATGATTAAGAAATAAAAAAGACAAATGTAAAAAGAAATAATTGCTATTGAAGCATGTTAGATTAATAAAATAAGATAACATCCACGCACGCACGCACACACACACACACACACACACACACACACACACACACACACACACACACACACACACACACACACACACACACACACACACACACACACACACACACACTCTTCCCTGCGATCCAGACAGTTTCCGTGCACTGAAAGTGAGAAAACACACACGTGTGTTGACGTTGCAATCACAAATTCCAAACGTGGTTTGGAGGGGCAGCTCTGAGATGAATGTTGTCCACGATCTGCCGTTGTCTTTTCCACTCCCCTCCAAAATATTATCCCATGTTTCCACCGGCTCCACAATATTTAGGAAGGGAAGTGGACGGGGGAATCTGGGTGCTGCTGTGTGTGAAGGACGGCAGTCACAGTCCAGAGAGAGAGTGTGTGTGTGTGTGTGTGTGTGTGTGTGTGTGTGTGTGTGTGTGTGTGTGTGTGTGTGTGTGTGTGTGTGTGTGTGTGTGTGTGTGTGTGTGTGTGTGTGTGTGTGTGTGTGTGTGTGTGTGTGTGTGTGTGTGTGTTATTTTGACGGGCTGATCATTTGTGCGTCTGGTCTGACGTCTGAGAGAGGGAATTACACTGTAATGTCACATAATAAGTACATTTACTCAAGTACTAAACTTAAGTACACATTCGAGGTACTTGTACTTCTATTGTACTACTTTATACTTTTATTTTCTACATTTTGGAGGCAAATACTGTACTTTTTACTCCTCTACAGCCTTAGTTACTTTCCAGGTTCAGATTATTTGCTAATACAACATATATATAGAAAGAACAAGTGTTCCTTTTTCATTAATAACCGCCTCGTCGCACACTATCCCTTCCAATATGATCCTGAAATGTACTTTTCTGCATGCTGAGTACTTTGACTTTAAGTACTTTTACTTGAGTAAAGATCTTAATCACAGGATTTAACTTCTACTTTGACTCAAGATATCAAATATCTGAGTACTTCTTCCACCTCTGTAGCAAACGGTGTTTTGTCCCAGAGTCCAAACTAAACCTGGAGAAGAAGCGTTACGTTATTAAACTCCATTTATGTGGAAAGAAATACCAGAAAACGGCGAAATCCTTTCAAATAAAGACTGCAGACTTTTCTGTTTGCTGCCTTGTATTAAATCAAATACTTATTTATACCTTAGACTGCACGTTGCATTTTCTTCTTGCACTTTCTACCTGACTTCTTTTATTTGAGCTTGTATCTTCACACTTTAAATGTTTTGTGTAAAGCACTTTTGGATCGCCTTGTGATGAAATGTACTATATAAATAAACCTGCTTTGACACCGATGTACACAGCGCGGAGAAATTAGACTTAATGTTCTGAAAATATAGAGAAAGATACGTCGGGTTGATTCCTAATGTTTAATTCAACTGCCCACATCCCCCAACCATCACAAGTCGAGTGATTTCATCTTGCTTTTGTGCGTCAGATTATAAACCGGTTGGGTCCAGCCTTTTCTGCTGAATGACCATCCGGCGTGCCCACCTCCTTCTTCTTCTCCCCCCCGCCAGCTGTGTGTGTGTGTGTGTGTGTGTGTGTGTGTGTGTGTGTGTGTGTGTGTGTGTGTGTGGGAGTGTGAGGGTGAAGGAGGACCACTCTGCGTGGGCTGAACAGTGCCTGGGTTTTCTCTGCTCGGTGTTAATAGGCCTGTTTCTCCCCTCAGCGGGATGCAGAGAGCTGTCATTTACATGGAGGTAATGGAGTGATGTAGAAGTGGATGGAATATGTGTGGGCGAACGATGAAGGCCTCGCACCTCTCTCGCTAATTTTTTTTGTCCTACTCTTGCTCGAGTCTATCTCTCTTTCTCTCGATGGAACTCTCTCCTTTTCTGATATCACGCAAACTGGCTTGTTTAACTGTAAGGCAGAGATGCTGTGTTGCATTTTGATCAGGGATGCAACAGTGACATGTTAGCCAGAGATATTAGATATTATAATGTTATACACACACACACACACACACACACACACACACACACACACAAATATATTATGGGACAGGCTGGTTATCATAATTGCAATATGAACTAACGAAATAGAAATCACCGGATGCACAATATTTGTTAAAGAAGGAGATTCCCCTAGAGAGAAATTCAGTTTCCACTTTGATTTTATACACACACTCTTTCTCACACACACACACGCACGCACGCACGCACGCACACACACACACACACACACACACACACACACACACACACACACACACACACACACAGCTTTCTCCAGCTACCAGTCCACACTTTCTTTTTGGTCCGTGAATTGGCAACCCATGTTAACAATGTGATCATTGGGTCACTCTTTAGTGTCCCCTGATCTCCCAGCTGTGTGCGTCACACTTTAGTGTCCCCTGCTCTCCCAGCTGTGTGCGTCACTCTTTAGTGTCCCCTGGTCTCCCAGCTGTGTGCGTCCCTCTTTAGTGTCCCCTGGTCTCCCAGCTGTGTGCGTCACTCTTTAGTGTCCCCTGGTCTCCCAGCTGTGTGCGTCACTCTTTAGTGTCCCCTGGTCTCCCAGCTGTGTGCGTCCCTCTTTAGTGTCCCCTGGTCTCCCAGCTGTGTGCGTCACTCTTTAGTGTCCCCTGGTCTCCCAGCTGTGTGCGTCACTCTTTAGTGTCCCCTGGTCTCCCAGCTGTGTGCGTCACTCTTTAGTGTCCCCTGGTCTCCCAGCTGTGTGCGTCACTCTTTAGTGTCCCTTGGTCTCCCAGCTGTGTGCGTCACTCTTTAGTGTCCCCTGGTCTCCCAGCTGTGTGCGTCACTCTTTAGTGTCCCTTGGTCTCCCAGCTGTGTGCGTCACTCTTTAGTGTCCCCTGGTCTCCCAGCTGTGTGCGTCACTCTTTAGTGTCCCTTGGTCTCCCAGCTGTGTGCGTCACTCTTTAGTGTCCCCTGGTCTCCCAGCTGTGTGCGTCACTCTTTAGTGTCCCCTGGTCTCCCAGCTGTGTGCGTCACTCTTTAGTGTCCCCTGGTCTCCCAGCTGTGTGCGTCACTCTTTAGTGTCCCCTGGTCTCCCAGCTGTGTGCGTCAGTCTTTAGTGTCCCCTGGTCTCCCAGCTGTGTGCGTCACTCTTTAGTGTCCCCTGGTCTCCCAGCTGTGTGCGTCACTCTTTAGTGTCCCCTGGTCTCCCAGCTGTGTGCGTCACCCTTTAGTGTCCCCTGGTCTCCCAGCTGTGTGCGTCACTCTTTAGTGTTCCCTGGTCTCCCAGCTGTGTGCGTCACTCTTTAGTGTCCCCTGGTCTCCCAGCTGTGTGCGTCCCTCTTTAGTGTCCCCTGGTCTCCCAGCTGTGTGCGTCACTCTTTAGTATCCCCTGGTCTCCCAGCTGTGTGCGTCACTCTTTAGTGTCCCCTGGTCTCCCAGCTGTGTGCGTCACTCTTTAGTGTCCCCTGGTCTCCCAGCTGTGTGCGTCACTCTTTAGTGTCCCCTGGTCTCCCAGCTGTGTGCGTCACTCTTTAGTGTCCCCTGGTCTCCCAGCTGTGTGCGTCAGTCTTTAGTGTCCCCTGGTCTCCCAGCTGTGTGCGTCACTCTTTAGTGTCCCCTGGTCTCCCAGCTGTGTGCGTCACTCTTTAGTGTCCCCTGGTCTCCCAGCTGTGTGCGTCACCCTTTAGTGTCCCCTGGTCTCCCAGCTGTGTGAGTCACTCTTTAGTATCCCCTGGTCTCCCAGCTGTGTGCGTCACTCTTTAGTGTCCCCTGGTCTCCCAGCTGTGTGCGTCACTCTTTAGTGTCCCCTGGTCTCCCAGCTGTGTGCGTCACTCTTTAGTGTCCCCTGGTCTCCCAGCTGTGTGCGTCACTCTTTAGTGTCCCCTGGTCTCCCAGCTGTGTGCGTCACTCTTTAGTGTCCCCTGGTCTCCCAGCTGTGTGCGTCACTCTTTAGTGTCCCCTGGTCTCCCAGCTGTGTGCGTCACTCTTTAGTGTCCCCTGGTCTCCGTTGTGTTCTGAGCTTCTTCAGCGTTTGGTTTCTGCAGCTTTTAGTAAACGCTGCGCATGTCTCCTCGAGTTGCTGAATGTTCTCTAAATGCTGCAGGTGTTGTCAAGTCGGCCACCGTATAAAATACATTGTTGTCCAAAATCCAGTCCTGCACGAGTCAAAGAGAGGACTTAACGAGGGTGAGTTAATAGAATTAAAAGTCTCCGCATACTAATTGGATATTATTTCATAACATGTGCACGATAATTTGGTTATCAGAGAGTGTGTGTTGCTTGGCAGCGGCTCAGTGTCAGTGGTGGAGTTTGAGCTCCATCCAAACAGAATGAATGGACTCTGTGGGAGAGAGTGTGTGTGTGTGTGTGTGTGTGTGTGTGTGTGGTGTGTGTGTGTGTGTGTGTGTGTGTGTGTGTGTGTGTGTGTGTGTGTGTGTGTGTGTGTGTGTGTGTGTGTGTGTGTGTGTGTGTGTGTGTGTGTGTGTGTGTGTGTGTGTGTGTGTGTGTGTGTGTGTGTGTGTGTGTGTGTGGAAGAAGAAGGCAGAGATCCAGACAAGCTGCTAGCATGTAGTTGGTCGTTCTGTTAAATGACATTTATTTCAGTAAAAGGGTTTAATTGTTGTTCTGCCAGTTGTTTCGTGTTCCCGGACTGATTTTAAGAGATTAATCAAAATATGCAAATTATCCGAATCATTAATACATTTAAATTCAGCTACTTAATAGTTTACCTTCCCCTATTGTTATTTTGTATTCATACTGACATGTTAAGTCTCTCTTTATCCCTTATCATCTGTATGTGTGCTTTTAGCTCTCTCACTCCTATTGCTCATATAACACTTGAATTTCCCTATCATGATTTATCATATAAAAAAAACAGAAATCTCACCAATTTAGTGAAGTTACTATTTATTTAGGAATCTTCACATCCCATAATGAGTCAAAGAATCATAATGTAATCACATGAATGTAATTGATTTATAATACATATACAAGTTTCCATTTTTTCAGAGCACTGTAGGAAGATTTTCATGTTGGCAATATTTTTTATATTTGCTTTTTACTTGGCAAAGTTATTTTAAGTGTATGAGGAATCTGAAGGTAATGTAGTGCTTATGGAACAATTCATCTACACAAAAGGATGAAGAGTAGTGAGAATGCACAATATGTACTTTAAATATCCTTTGGGGTCTCATAATAATTCAAAAATAAGAGAGGAGATAGATGGATAGATGGATAGATAGATAGATAGATAGATAGATAGATAGATAGGTAGGTAGGTAGGTAGGTAGGTAGGTAGGTAGGTAGGTAGGTAGGTAGGTAGGTAGTAGGTAGGTAGGTAGGTAGGTAGGTAGGTAGGTAGGTAGGTAGGTAGGTAGGTAGGTAGGTAGGTAGGTAGGTAGGTAGGTAGGTAGGTAGGTAGGTAGGTAGGTAGGTAGGTAGGTAGGTAGGTAGGTAGGTAGGTAGGTAGGTAGGTAGGTAGGTAGGTAGGTAGGTAGGTAGGTAGGTAGGTAGGTAGGGTAGGTAGGTAGGTAGGCAGGTAGGTAGGTAGGTAGGTAGGTAGGAGGTACGGTAGGTAGGTAGGTAGGTAGGTAGGTAGGTAGGTAGGAGGTAGGTAGGTAGGTAGGTAGGTAGGTAGGTAGGTAGGTAGGTAGGTAGGTAGGTAGGTAGGTAGGTAGGTAGGTAGGTAGGTAGGTAGGTAGGTAGGTAGGTAGGTAGGTAGTAGGTAGGTAGGTAGGTAGGTAGGTAGGTAGGTAGGTAGGTAGGTAGGTAGGTAGGTAGGTAGGTAGGTAGGTAGGTAGGTAGGTAGGTAGGTAGGTAGGTAGGTAGGTAGGTAGGTAGGTAGGTAGGTAGGTAGGTAGGTAGGTAGGTAGGTAGGTAGGTAGGTAGGTAGGTAGGTAGGTAGGTAGGTAGGTAGGTAGGTAGGTAGGTAGGTAGGTAGGTAGGTAGATGAAAAAGGCTATATCAAATATAAAAATGTAAAATATTCTGGATAATAGAAATGTCCTTAAAAAAGTCCAGAATACTACAGGAGCATAGACATACTGTATATAGTTTGGTAACTTTCTGAAGAAACAAGGGGTAGTTTTGGTCCTCACCACGATTGGCATCTTTGCATTTGTTCATCCTTCAGCTTTTCCAAATCATCCGCAGAGGTCTCATGTTCTCGCAAACAAACAAACGTGTCAATAAACACTGAATAAACACATTGTTTCTGGTTGACGTGGTTTGCTATGAGTCGCTCAGCCTGTTTCTCTGATGACTACAATCCTTCATCTGATCAAAATTAAGAATTAAAACCAGCAAAATCCTGACAATGCATCCCAGTAAAGTGGCTTACAAGTGGATGAAACAACACTGAAGGATGCATAAAGATGACATGACACCATTGCAGAAGATCTTTAGAGATTTCTCTTGGTGGTGAATAGTTGGTTGCATTTTATATTCAACAACATATTTAAGAGGAGTAGTTGTTTTGAGATATTAAAATGTAGAAATGTTACAAATTAAACCTTTTAAAAGACACAAATCTGCACTGTTTGAAGATGACTTTCAGATAAGACAGTCCTGTTTTGAATTTGGAGCTAAAGAGCAAACATGTGAGAAGAAACTAAGCTTTTTTTTATTCGGAGAAATCAGATATTGTCTGTGATCTCAAAGCAGGGTTTTTTTATTTGAAAGAAAGGTACTTTTTCTGTGCGTTAACGTTGAGACATCCCACGGTCGAGGTCTTTGATGAAGGGATTGTCCAGGGGAAAGTTTAGGATGGTGACGGTGACAATAAATGACATATATATATATAAATGCAGTATTTTGCAGCGCACTTTTCCATCCTCATTATGGTATTTTTGGAGGAAGAGAAACAAAATAATTGTGAACATTTGACAAAAATGAAACTTAAAAGCGTCCAAAAACTTCCCTTTTAGTTTCCTTACACTTGGAACAACCCTTTTCCCTCAGCGCATATCAAACTGTTTGTGTGATTGATGCAATAAATGACAGTGTGAACGATTTGCAGCACACTTTTCCATCCTCATTATGGTATTTTTGGACGAAGAGTAACAAATAAATAGTGAACATTTTACAGACATGAAACCTACATGCGTCCAAAAACTTCCCTTTTAGTTTCCTTACATTTGGAATAAACCATTTTCCATCCAGCATATCAAACTGTTTGTGTGATTGATGCAATAAATGTGTGATTGATGCAATAAATTACAGTGTGAACGTTTTGCAGCGCACTTTCCCATCCTCATTATGGTATTTTTGGACGAAGAGAACAATATTTATTTAAACAATTTGACAAAAATGAAACTTAAATGCGTCCAAAAACTTGCCTTTTAGTTTCCTTACATTTGGAACAAACCATTTTCCATCCAGAATATCAAACTGTTTGTGTGATTGATGCAATAAATTACAGTGTGAACATTTTGCAGCGCACTTTTTCATCCTCATTATGATATTTTTGGACGAAGAGTAACAAATAAATAGTGAACATTTTACAGACATGAAACCTTAATGCGTCAAAAAACATCCCATTTAGTTTCCTTACTTTTCGAACAAACCTTTTTTCCTTATATATCAAACTGTTTGTGTGATTGATGTAATAAATGTGTGATGGATGCAATAAATGTGTGATGGATGCAATACATGACAGTGTGAACGTTTTGCAGCACACTTTTCCATCCTCATTATGATATGAAAATGTTAGTTTCTTTACATTTGGAAAACACTTTTCATATCAAACTGTTTGTGTGATTGATGCAACTCTTCACAAAAACGAAGTTACAATATCTGGTGAATTTGGAAAGTTTGAGCCTTTTTTAAATAAACTCAAATATAACTGAGTGGGTTTGAACAAAGCTTGGCTGTGCAACATGAAGCCATGGATCCACCACTTCATATTTGAGTAGTTCTAGTACTAAAGCATGCTTTTATTTGAGGGATAACGCTTCAATATGTGCAGGCATTGATTCCAAAATTAGAGAAATGACTGGAGTAAACGGTTTGGTTTGGTATCAGGAGACACACAGGGGGAACGGGGGGGATTATCCCCTCCTCTTCTGAGTAAAGAGTGGTCCCAGCGTGTCTCTGACAGGAAACTCACCACAAACCGTCTTCTCTCACACACACACACACACACACACACACACACACACACACACACACACACACACACACACACAAAATAATTCATATGTAGACATAGTGTGTGTGTGTGTGTCTGTGTGTGTGTCCGTGAGTGTGTGTGTGCCTGTGTGCGTGTGTGTGCGTGTATGTGTTTGTGTGTGTGTGTGTGTGTGTGTGTGTGTGTGTGTGTGTGTGTGTATGCGTGTGTGTGTGTGTGCATCCGTCCATGTGTGTGTGTGTGTGTGTGTGTGTCCGTGAGTGTGTGTGTGCGTGTGTGTGTCTGCGTGTCTGTGTGTGCGTGTGTCTGTATGCGTGTGTGTGCGTGTCCGTGAGTGTGTGTGCGTGTCCGTGAGTGTGTGTGTGTGTGTGTGTGTGTGTGTGTGTGTGTGTGTGTGTGTGTGTGTGTGTGTGTGTGTGTGTGTGTGTGTGTGTGTGTGTGATTCACACCTCGGACAGGGATTTCCCCTCCGTTCCAACGTGTTTTCAGAGAACACACTCTTCTCACTCTGGAAACTTCTCTACGTTTTTCGAACGTCCCTCTCACACATTAAGTGTTTGATGTTCATCGTCGTGACGACAGCTCCGTCACTCCGGACACTCCCAAACAATCCCTTTCTACCTCGTCTGTTGCATAGATAATGACCTCATTAGCAAACCAGATTATTTCACCAGAGTGATGCACATGATGTGGATTTCCTGCCATATATTTGCATAAATTCACATATTTTGTCTTTTTATCTTAATGTGTGCATATGTATAAATGTGTCTGTTGATTGTGTATATATAGGATATACATATTTTATACATATTTTATCCATATTTGTATTATTGTATTAGTGATTGTAGGAAACGGTATTTTGATCTCTCTGTCGTACAACAAACTGAGATTGACAATTAAAGTTGACTTTGACTTTGACATATTTGTGGGGTTTCGCACCTACCTGTTTACTACGAATCTATTTAACTATTATATATATTATAATACTTTATATAAATGACTCTTAGATTGTGTAGCAGGGCACCTCTTATTATTAAAGATTCATTTGTGATTGATTCCTATTCTGTTTCTACGATTTCAACCATATTCAATGTAAATACTGCTATATTTTACTATATTTTAGAATATTTTTTAATGTTATTTTAGTTTTCTTAAAATAGTTTTTGTGTTTTTAAGTTTTGTTTTACTTTTATGTGCACCACAACATTACGTCAAATTCCTCGTACGTGTTAACCTACCTGGCAATAAAGCTGTTTCTGATTCTGATTTAAATTATTCTCGTATAAACGTGTAATTACTTTACAGGAAACAACGAGAAACTGTATTGTATTAACTACAAAAATGTAAACAAATAACTGGTTTAATTGTTTTATTTAGGTCTGATTTCACAAGTTTGTATTGACTGTTTCAGAGACTTTAGGAGAATAATCAAGATTTGATGTTACCTAACAAATAAGAAGACTTTAAAAAGGGTTTATTGCATGATTTCTTTTCCGAGTTTCACATGAACTGTGACTAATTTATGATTCATGGAGGTTGTTCGCTGGGTGACAGAGACGAGTGTCCTTGTCCCATTGGATCCATAAATACAACGTGATGCGGCTAGTTGAACTTTCACAGCTCCGATGGGTGAAGCACTAGAAAAAAGTCGTCCCATTTTAAGGCAGAGAGGCATTGGTGACAATTTGATCCAGCAACAGTTCTGTCACAGCGTCAAACAAGCTTTTTATTTGTTTATTTTTACATTTAAGAGGACTTATTCTGCTGATGTTCAGGTGTATATCAGTATGTAGTGTCTCTACTTTAAAGAGTCCTCTCCTGCTGATGTCCAGGTGTATATCAGTATGTAGTGTCTCTACTTTAAAGAGTCCTCTCCTGCTGATGTTCAGGTGTATATCAGTATGTAGTGTCTCTACTTTAAAGAGTCCTCTCCTGCTGATGTCCAGGTGTATATCAGTATGTAGTGTCTCTACTTTAAAGAGTCCTCTCCTGCTGATGTTCAGGTGTATATCAGTATGTAGTGTCTCTACTTTAAAGAGTCCTCTCCTGCTGATGTTCAGGTGTATATCAGTATGTAGTGTCTCTACTTTAAAGAGTCCTCTCCTGCTGATGTTCAGGTGTATATCAGTATGTAGTGTCTCTACTTTAAAGAGTCCTCTCCTGCTGATGTTCAGGTGTATATCAGTATGTAGTGTCTCTACTTTAAAGAGTCCTCTCCTGCTGATGTTCAGGTGTATATCAGTATGTAGTGTCTCTACTTTAAAGAGTCCTCTCCTGCTGATGTTCAGGTGTATATCAGTAAGTAGTGTCTCTACTTTAAAGAGGTACATCACTGTTTTCATTTAAAATACATACATACATGCGTGTGTGTGTGTGTGTGTGTGTGTGTGTGTGTGTGTGTGTGTGTGTGTGTGTGTGTGTGTGTGTGTGTGTGTGTTTAGGTGGACAGGTGTGTGTGTGTCACCGTTATTGGAATTCCCCGACCTGAGTGTTGTCAGCTGTCCGTGATTGGACAGTTTTTATTAACCAGAACTTCCTTTATCTGGAGATAACAATAACCCAACAGGTCAGTGTCGAATACACCTGAAGTGTTACTGCCTGGTGCTAAATGTTTGAATATAGACAAAGAAACATAATGTACTTACTGAGTGTTTTTGATAGATAGAAACATGATATATTTTATAAAAACAGAGGTGTAAAGTAACTAAGTAAATGTGCTCAAGTACTGTACTTAACTCAACTGTTGAGATACTTGTACTTCAACTCCACTACAGTTCAGAGGTAAATGGTGTACTTTTCCTCCACTACATGTATTTAATACCTTTAGTTACTTTACAGATGTGGATGAATGATGTGAAATATAACCAAGTGTTAAATCAGACTTTAGTTCCACCTGGAGTAAATCCACAAGCTACCCTGCAGTATACAAAGTCATTCAAACTAGCTGCACCTTTACCAGCTTTGAGAACACTTTCATGATCAATCATTATAAAACATATCATATATATTATTCTGAAATGGACCAATCTGCACAATGACTACTTTTACTGTCGCTACTTTCACTATATTTTGATGATAATACTTTTCTACTTTTACTTGAGGAACATTTTGAATACAGGACTTTTACTGTAACAGAGTATTCCTACACTCTGGTACTTCTACTTGTACTCAAGTACAAGATCTGAGTACTTCTACTTTTACTCAAGTACAACATCTTAGTACTTCTACTTTTACTCAAGTACAACATCTGAGTACTTCTACTTTTACTCAAGTCCAAGATCTGAGTACTTCTACTTTTACTCAAGTACAACATCTTAGTACTTCTACTTTTACTCAAGTACAACATCTTAGTACTTCTACTTTTACTCAAGTACAACATCTGAGTACTTCTACTTTTACTCAAGTCCAAGATCTGAGTACTTCTACTTTTACTCAAGTACAACATCTGAGTACTTCTACTTTTACTCAAGTCCAAGATCTGAGTACTTCTACTTTTACTCAAGTACAACATCTTAGTACTTCTACTTATACTCAAGTACAAGATCTTAGTACTTCTACTTATACTCAAGTACAAGATCTTAGTACTTCTCCCTCCTCTGTATAAAAACAGATTTTCTAAATAGATGGTTGTGAGCGTATTAACAGTGTAAAGTTATCTAAGGATATACAAATGCAGAGGAGAGACCAGCAGGTTGTTGTAAAGGATATCAAATGTGTATGAATAGCCCTCAGTATTTGAGTAATTTGCATTATGTACTTTAAATTTGGTTTTGGCTAGTTACAAGAAATGGCTACAGCTTGTGTGTAATTCTTGAAATATGGTTGTAATTGCTTGTATGTTAAAAAAGTTTCTGTATTAGTTGTGATCAGTTATCAGGTCTGGTAAAGTGCTGCATCATACTGAGGTATGTGTCACTTCTTTATCATTCATTACCATTTATAAGTAAAAAATCCCCACTGCAGCTACTGATGGGAAATCACCATGACATCATCAGTGGATAAACAGCCAGAAACAAAACTTCAACATTTTTATTTACACTAATGTGTCATTTCTCAGACACATATTTAACTTAAATCTTCAATGAAAGAGGCTAAACATGTGACATTGAGGTAGAAATACGTTATTACTTTATTGTCAGAATGCACTCATTGCCAACTTTAAGTGCATTATTGGTTGTCAGCAGTATTTCTGGAGTCTGCAGATTCAGTGACAGCTTTCATGGCTGCATAACAACGTATTTAACTCACACTTAAAGTGGACCTATCATGCCATACCTATATAAGGCATATTTATACTTTTTTTTCTTCAAAATACCAAACAGATCATGCATTTTAGCCATGCCTCATTTTGCTCAATTTGACATTTTTTATCCCTGTTTTAGCAAGGGCAGATTCAGTGAGAACAGCACCATCTACAGGCCTGGCATATGTACTACAGCGTCTCCAGCGCTTTCGAACGGGAATGGCCGTGGCTGTCTCCTCCTGATTGGTGGAGTTGGCCCAATAGCCGTAGCGCCACCGTCCTGACGTCAGGACAGTGTTCAAATCTGGATCAGTTTTTATCAGATCCGTTGCAGCCCCTTTTTTAGAGATTTGGGTATGGAGGAAAATAGAGAGGGTTGTGTTTTCTGACACTTGGTGAGTTCCCTGGAACACCGGGGACACATATTCATGTAGAAAAGACGTACAAAAGTGCATTTTGCATGATAGGTCCCCTTTAAGTTAACAAGCCTTACATCTGACTTCCTTCCAGTCAATCCCCTCCTGATTTACGTGTATAACTACATCAAATACATGTAGGCTGCTTCAGTCCTTCAGCTGCTCTTTGTCTTATGTCTGTGGGAGATGATGAGCACTATTTCAGAAATCACACCCTATATACAGTATAGAGTGGCGAAGTCCCTCCCACTTACTTCCGGGGTATGGGACCTTATTTCGGAAAAATTATGCATTGAAGTCAATGGGGAGAGAAAACTTATCTTTCGATCCCGTTTGAATTGTGCCATGAATTACACATATGATGTTTGTCAATCTTAAAAAATCATTTCCATGTCAAAAAAGTCACAGTTTGTCTTAAAACTGTTGAAATATAAGACTTTGAAAAATACGAAACTAGAAAGACTACAAATCCCAGAGTCGCGTAAGTGATGTCACAATTGAGACACTACGATACACGTATAATACCGTATATATACGATCAGCGCCATATAGATAGAATCTATCTATATGGCGCTGGCTAAGATAAGATAACTTTGTGCCTGTGTGCTTAGTACCAGGTTGTTATCATACCAGCAATGGGTCTTGCTCGTTCTTTCGCTTCCCGTCTGATGAAAGAGGAGTGTGTGGATCAAGTTAGCTACCTAGCTAGTAGCTAGCACGTTAGTTAGCATTACAGCCTTGTCATTTTTATTAGCCTTAACATGAAGTAACATTAAGTAACCCAAAATGTTAAACAGTAAGAGTAGTAGTCATATTTCGTGAACCCTTTGAATAGTACTGTCACCGGTGTGATCATTCTATAATACACAATTTAAGCCCGGGGGAGAAATGCTAACGCTAACGCTAGCGATCTTCTCTACTTCATGCTATCTGCACAAATGGTTGACATTAAACATTAAAACGACCAGGCAGTTCAGAGAGAATCAAAGGAAGGAAGGCAGGCAGCTTTGCATGACATTCTTCAGGACGTGTTTCATTGTAGTGATAGTGAGGGTAGTCAATCGTTTGTTGACAAGACAGTAGTGACGGCCATCTTGGTGACGTGTGTTGTTGACCAGAGATCAGATGTAGTTCTTTGAGCGTTTCACACAAACAAATGTGTTACTTCACAGTTTTACGACACATTTTTTTTTTTTTGACTTGCAAAATTATCTTTTAAATTGACAAACATCATATGTGTAATTCATGGCACAATTCAAACGGGATCGAAAGATAATCTTTCTCTCTCCATTGACTTCAATGCATAACTTTTCCGAAATAAGGTCCCATGGAGGTCCACCGGAAGGGGAGGGACTTCGCCACTCTATACACGCACACTATATTATTTACCCTCTGACATTCATCCAGTGTCCACATTATGAATTTGTAATGAATGCTCTGTGTGGTTCATTATTCGCAAATCATGGAGTAAAAAATATGTGGCAAAAATATTATATGCAATATTGTGGTCAAACGCAGTGTCCACACTTGTTCAAAATATGCATGCTCTTATTATTAGGGTTGTCCCGTTTTCCAATCATCAATGAGAGATCTTTTGCAGTCATTACGAGCTCTTTATGCGAGCTATACCACAAGAATTACCCACAAATCGTAGCGTGTTAGCGGTATAACACAAGGTTATCTGTGGGACAATACTCTACTGTCTGCAAACAGGCATCACATTTTATAAATGCAAAATTGACCAAAGTGAGACTCCTAAGTGTTATTCAGGGATAATGTACAATGACAATTAATCACAAGCATTCAAAATCACAGTTTATGACTCAACCATAGTGTAAACTATTCAGAGTCGCATTAAAATGAATAGTAAAAGACTTGGGACAGCTAAGATGTAAAAATGTACTTCCTGTGGTTCTATTGCGATGCCAACAATCAGATTTGAGATTTTAGGCTTTTAGTGTTGTCCCGTTTTCCAATAATCAAGTAGAGCTCTTTTGCAGTCATTATTAAGAGCTCTTTATGCGAGGTATACCACAATAATTACCCACAAATCATAGCGTTTTGACGGTATATAACACGAGGTTATCTGTGGGAAAACCTTGAAGCATTAGGAATAATAATTATAACAATAAGCTTTATTTGTATAGCACTTTTCATGCATCAGGTGCAGCTCAAAGTGCTTTAACAAGGAAAACAGCAACATTTAAAACAGCAAAAAACAACAAAAATAAACAAAGCTTTTCAGTAGCTCGCCGCTCGATTATCGATTATAGCGTAGTAACGTTGCTTCTTGATTTTTCGGCCGCGGCTGGACAATAAAGTTTTTTTATTTTTTAATGTTTTCTGTGACACGAATATCAAATTGGTCGGTGACGCAGAGATCAAGGAACAGATGTGACAGCGGCACAGCGACACCACACATGGAGCAGTCTGCTTTCTCCACCAACACCAGCAACACCAGTCCAGAACCAACAGCAGAATGACCCGCTCTGAATCAGTCCGCGTCGCTGCGGCTCAGAGACACACAGCAGGGATTTGTGTTTTTTTGAAAAACACTCGTTATCGTCATGTCAGGTTTTTGGTGGATTTAATCAAGTCTTGGATTGCAGAGTATGAATGTCCTCTTGCTATTTTCAGTTGATAAATACCATAGACTGTATATAAAGATAAATAAGTGTGTAAAGTTTGTGAAGGCAGGAGGAAAAAGCTTCCGCAATCACCGTCTCCTCTGTTCCTCCAAACCCCGCCCCCTCCCTGCAAATAATGATTGACAGGCTGATAGTAACCTGATAGAAACTTTATTATTCACTTAATCTTAATCACTGATTGAGATATGATGAAGCTAACTTAATCTCATACATTCATGGGTTTTATGTAACAGTAAGACAGAGAATGTAAGTGTGCACCCACATGCACTATTTTTGTTTTTATATGCTGTTGTAAATACTCCTGTTGTCTGATGTGTTCAGACTTAAGTCATGTGTGTCATGCCACATTCAGGACATTCAGTGTCCTTTTTTTTAAACAGAAGGCCGTTGCTAGACTGCAGAAGTATTAGTTTTTTGTTTTTGAGGATGGAACAATTTCACACACAGATATAGGGAGGCTAGACCTATACAATTGATTTATTATGGTTTATAATTTCATGTCAAGACGAAGAAAAAGAAGAAAAAGATGGCTGAACTGTTCAGTGTCAATCCTGTGGAGATGGAGGTTATACATCTCCAAAATCATGTTCAGCTTAAGTCTCAGCAAAACTCAGAACATTTTTGGAGCCTTGTACGCCCAGAAAACTATAAGAACATTCACTGTCTATTAGAGTGAACCTAAGTGGGTCCAGCATACACCTCCATGGTGGACTCCATGCAGTGCCAGTCATCTCACTGACTGTAAAAAAGAGTGAATGCACTTACTTTACACATGTGCCTTGTCAGGTAGTGATTAAGGACATGTATGTGAATGTTCAGTGATGTACTTATTATGTGGGCCATAATAATATGTGAGAAATTGTCGTTTTCTTGGACCTCGGTGTGAAGTCAAGATTTTTGATAAGCTTTGGGTATTGCAATTTCACACGTGTACAAAAGTAGCTTAATTCAACTGATGAGGGCTACGTGAATAAATGTAAGCGATGGGATGGAAGTAGCTCTTGGCCACTTGGACACAGAAGTCAATAAATGGTATAATAATAAAAAATAAAACACAATGAAATGTTGATCCTCTCGGTAAAATATAGGAAGACAAAATCAATGAATAGGGTTACATATAAATACCCAGTTAAGCCCCGAGCCTGTTTTTCAGGCCTCAGGCTCGAAAATGACATTCCCAGAACAAATGACCATATCTTCACTTCTAAAAGGGGTAAATTAATAATCTTTTTTCTCAAAGCAATGATAAACCTGTGAGTTGGATGTAGAAAAGTCAGAATCAATATAGATTTTTTTATTTTAAAGGAAATTCAGATTAAACAAAGTAAAAAAAATTATAGTGTTCGTCCAAAAAAAAACAACATAATTTATAGTGAAAACCACCCTTGAATGATGGGGTCGGAGACTAAAAGCTTTAGGAATCCAAACTAAACATATAATAAGTACCGTGTATCAAGATTGCTGCAAAACAAGTGACATTTGACCTTTTTAGAGAGATTTAGAAAAAAAAACAACCACTTCTGGGGTCATTTGGGTGGATTTTCCATATCTCTGGAACCCATTGGTTGATTTTGATGATTGACACCTCTTTTGAACCGTTAGAGCCAATAGAATCGAGGGGAGGTCCCTAAATCCATCTAAACATTTCCATTGAGGAGTGAGAGTGATGCGCATGCAGTTTGCCCAAAACCGGAAGCTGGGTTGTAGCTATCATAGCAGCTAATATGAAATCTCCGTTTTTGACAAAAATGTAATGATGGATTATCAGTAATCATTTCAAAGTGACACAGACACATTGGATTAACCTTCAGCAGCGTTTTTCTCGTTTGAATGCCATTGAACACAACTTTTAATCAGAAACAGCATTTTCCCTCAGTTTCAGAAATGGTGAACAAGGCGGTCTTGAACATGGGTTTATTACATTTGCACATAAGGAGGATTGGATATGCTAGATAAAAACACATGAATTCAAAGATATGCTAGCATAGGACATTATTCATCAAATCATGCTGCTTAATGACACAAAAATATCAATTACCTCTCGTCCACAGTGTGAGACAAGAGGCTCCAAGACGTTGAAATCAGTCCGTCAGCGCCTTAAGTGCCCCTTAAAATATAAGAAAATGCCCAAAAAGACCCCACAATTGCACACAAAGCATGTCCTGACGTTGTCAAGGTAACATGATATTCTGCAAAGTGCTTTTTCCCCCGTTCCTATATTTTCCGTTTCGACCCCTCGCTGCCTCCCGCACTCAAGCACTTACCAGTTGATTCCTCAGAGTTCAGGGGCTTTCAAGATAAATTCACCACATTTCATTCTGACGTCCAATCAGAGCGGAGGGTAAACGATGTGAGATTGAAGCAACACATGATATATTAGCTGAGAAAACTGTAGAAAATCAGAGGTACTTCAGCGTGAAAGTGATGTAGTTTGAGGCAAGGAAGAACTACAAGAGTCCTATAGTTTGTAGTTCTTTTGCCTGCCATGCTCTAGAAATACAATTTAAATAAAGTTATAATAAAACAGATCTTCAGTCTTCCCTTTATTGGAAAATAGTCTTGTTTTTAGTCAGTTGCTACATACATATGTTGCGTGGTTTCCTCGGGCTTAGACACAAATAACAAAATAGCAAATAACCTTGAAAGCTAAAAAAACTAAACACTTAGGACAATGCGTATATGGCAAACTACAGTGTACTATATTTTAAAGTGGAGGAGGGTCCTGGTACATTTTAGACAAAGCTTGCACAGCTCTCTAAGAAGAAGGAGGACTCAAATGTCTCTGCCAGTAAACAGTAGCATGATCTGAGGAATTCATGGCTTCAAAAGACACGATTCTCCATCGTTCAGCGTTGTTCCTGTGGATGTGATGATGTGCTCAGACTGATTGCTCACACCTGCTGCAAGCTACACATGCTCAATTAGCTCCGTGCCATTTACTAATGAGGATCCTTAGACATTTGCACTTGCTGCTAAGAAGAAAATAAAAAATGCATATCGTGAGTTCAAGTCTTCTCCAACGATGCTTCAGATATATGTATGTGTAAATGTGTCAACAGTGACATTAATAATGGCTTTATTAGTGAATGAAGGTGTGCCAGTTTGAGTTATATTCCTATTGTGTGTCTCTGGCATGGCTTCACTCAAACAGACACACATTTTTATTATTTATGACACTTGTGCATCAGGTTAAGACAGGTCAAAGTGTTTGCTGAAAAGGCGGATACTTGACTGCCAAACAACTGTTGGTAGTCATCTACACTTTTTAGCTTTACTCATATCGGTCATTTGTCTTACGTTTTGTGACATTAAACTTCCCATTATTGTAGAAAAACAACCAAAAAGTACATTTTCAGTGAGAAATCTGTGGTATTGTTCCCATCAGGAGCTAAAAACCTCCCGTCTCTCTAGAATTCATCCTCCCACCATCCCATATCCTCACACTTCCCCAGAGTTACATATTACAAGGTATAATGTCGGACTCTTCTCCTCCCCCCCCGTGTATTTAACCTCGTGTCTCACCTGTGAGTTTTTCTCGATGCCGGTGAATCCCTGGCTGGATGGATGCTTCGGGGCGGATTTATTCTCTGTTCTCTGTTCTCTGGATGTTTGTGGAGGAGGAGGAGGAGGCTCATGGGAAGAGTTCTCCCTGGAAATGAAGCATCGTCCACCTTTCTGTGTGTGTCAGCCTCCTCTCACCAGCTGCTTTTACACCTACGTGGTCCTCCACCCTCTCGCTTCACTTCAAAGAGTGAAAAACAGGAACACTGTGAGAGAGTCTTTTAGATGTGGAGCAAATTTACCCGAGCGTTGGAGATATCTGGTTTTAAATCCACTGGTTTTTATTATTACTGTCTGTGTAACGTTACATAATTGTAGGAACATAAGGGAGGCGTTTGACCTCGCTGTAAAACTCCTCGACAAAACTTCCATTTTAGCTCGCTTCAAATTCTACCAATAAATCGGCATTAGGCATGAGACGAGAGTCCTGACTGCTGCAGAGATAAGAGACTGATGCTAAATGATATTATCACATGTCACTTGTTAGACGCTTTTATCCAAAGCGACTTACATACTCAATACTGTGGACAATCCCCACAGGAGCAATTTGGGGTGAAGTGTCTCAGGGACACAACGACATGCTGACTGCAGTGGGGTTTGAACCTGTGACCCCCTGATCCCAACACCAACGCACTAATCCACTGCACCACGATATAGCTGCTGTGTCAAGGTAAAGCACAGCATCACAGGCGTCAGGATGTTGAAAAAAGCGACAGAATGACTGACTGAATGTGGAGTTTCATGAAAAGTACTGATGTATGTTGTGTCTCAATGATATCTGTTAAAAGCGTGCAAGAATGAAAATGAAAATGTAAATTGAGAAACAAGAAAATCCCCTTTTCTCCCCTGTTTATTTAGGGCTGCACAATGTGGAGAAAGAATATTGATATCGCAACATGGACGAGTACAATATCCAAATTGCAGTAAGTGCAACAACTGTTAAAAATATGAAATATCTGAGTAAAGAAAAAAAAAATAGAACGAAATGAAGGTGCAAAAATGTACATAAAATAATAATAAAGGTTTAAAACTAAATAAGGATTATGGTTTCACACTTATCTGAACATAATCTAAATACCTTATTGGAATTGCAATATGGACCTAAGAAGGTTTAGTCTGCACCGGGTAACAGGAGCGCTGCGCCCTCATAACACAATGCAGATTTTTCCTGTAAAATATTAAAGTGATGCCAGAAAACAATATTTCTGTTCGTCAAAAACTGTCTAATTCCTCCAGAAATCTGAGTATCAGACAAAGCGTCAGACGGCAGAGACAGCTTTGTTTTTACGGAGCTCCGACGTCACGTTGTCGTTTACGTCCACGGCGCCATCTTGTTTACGGGCGTCATGTTCTCGAGATAATGTATACAGTATATCTTATAAACAAGATCAGAGACACAGAACTCATACTATATCGTTCAAGAAAAACCCTTATAAGCAATATCCAGTAAACAGTCATTTTGATCAAAGATCCTCCTAAAATAATAATTTCATTTCTCTCTAATACCCCGATTCCTGTCTCAATTGCAATATCAGTTTATACAAATCTGAATTGTACCGCCCCATATTCATCCATCGCTCCCTCTCCTCACCTGTATTCATTTCGTATGAACCCCTCACTCATACCCCCGTCCTTTTCAAACCACACCCAGTATTTTCAATCCGATAATTCTCGGGGCGTTCTTCACAATCAGAACACGATTGTTTTCACGCTTGAATACGGGCGTCATGTTCTCGAGATAATGTATACAGTATATCTTATAAACAAGATCAGAGACACAGAACTCATACTATATCGTTCTAGAAAAACCCCTGATAAGCAATATCCAAATCCCAGTAAACAGTCATTTTGATCAAAGATCCTCCTAAAATTATACTCTGAATGATATTTCATTTCTCTCTAATATCCAGATTCATCTCTCAATTGCAATATCAGTTTAAACCCTGCAGCCCTATATTCCTCCCCCTCTCCTCACCTTTATTAATTTCTTATAAACCCCTCACTCATACCCCCGTCCTTTTGCAAAACCACACCCAGTCTTTTTTGTCCCATAATTCTCGGGGCGTTCTCCACAATCAGAACGCGATTGTTTTCACGCTCTCTGTCGTTACACCTGAACCCCGAGGATCCGACAGCTCCGCGTCTCTTTAACAGCAAAAGCATAATGAAAATTGTAGGTTTAGAAAAAGCAGCGAAGGAGCGCTGTTTGGTTTCCAAGCAACAGTTTCGAGCTGCAGGCTGGGT
>NW_022987549.1:1387555-1400055 GCF_902827165.1 Trematomus bernacchii
CAAGTGTGACGTCCGTCTGTCCTTTTCTGACAACAGAAACAGTTTTTTGGACTATCATATTCATATTTAATAAATGACTATTCATACAAAATATGACATTAGAATATGATATTATCATGCTATATACTGATATAGGGCTAAGTAAGCAATCATTCCTGCAAATCAACCTGTTCAATATATGTATTCAGACAATGTGAGTAGAAATACAGGAATTCTGCTCCCACCTAACGTTGCAATATTACAACATTTCGCTAAAAAAAATGTCATGCAAGTATACTTAACACCTTTTTTCATGGGCATTACAATGCGTCACACACATGCCCTTTTAAAATGTGCTACAGGTTGACTATAGGAAAACGCATCTGAATAGGAATTATGAACTCTCACGTGGGATCAGGTCTACAATCAAAAGCAGTGATTCTGTCAATGTGAACTCTTTCATTTCTGCTCCGGAGGCTCCCGACAACAACATCTGAAAGGTCAACAAAATAAATTCTAATGTTTTTCTATTTTTGGGCTTTACAGGGTTAATACCGTTTTTGATGAACAGAAATATTGTTTTCTGGCATTTCTTAAATTTTTAACGGCAAACATCTGCATTTTGGTGTGAGGGCGCAGCGCCCCTGTTACCCGCTTTAAACCAAACTCTGCATATAGAGATTTTTTTAAGAGGTTGGGCATCAGACAAGCATGTTTTTCTGCTCAGCTCTGCAACACTTCTGTCAGATTTAAACATTTATCCACAGCTCCATTCTCCTCCATTTTCACATCATCCCCAGCGAGTATAACATGCTATATTTCCAATAGTAGTTTCATTCATGGATGCACATTAGGGTTATTCTAAGAGATGACTGATGTAAAACATATCACTCGCTCGTACGCTGTCATGCTTGTCTTTAACTGGAGGTTTCTCACTTCCTGATGGATTTTATTCCACGCTGAGAGGATGCTTGCTGAACACGCTGGATGAGCCTCTTAAACGCACATCCAATGGGTTCATTAAAAAGAATAAAAGCACACATTACAAGATATACTTTGTGAGAAACCAATTGTACAGGAAAGATGTTGGGGTGGGCTTTATTCCTAATCCGTGGATGTAGAGTTTACAAATTATGTTTTTTTGGGTGATTTTATGACTTTTACGTCACAGATAATGACATGTTATGCACCTATTGGAATCAGTGGTTAAAGGTATAGCATGTCCTTCAATCCAATATAGTTCTGATGCATAGAATAGCATAAAAAGCATAGAATAAAAATAGATTATATACGATCCCACGTTGGGAAAATGTTTGTGTGACAGCAGTCTGTTTTGCATTTTTAATCAAGGGTTTTTCCTCTAAAAGAAATGGGATCTTATTCCAGATTTGTGTGTATGACAAATGATGAAACTGCATGTGAAATGTACATAGTGTTGTGTCTCTGACGTCCAGCAGTACATATTACAGGGGAGTTATTATTTTGGATCTGAAAGTAGAAAAAGATTATTTGTGCCGTTCTGAAAGGGCATCAACATGCACGAGTGCATCTCAGTGAAGGTTGCCATGGTTTTTATGAACTATATTTACAGTCTTGCTTTTTGTTCGATGGTTTATTAGTGAAGGACAAACGGTGAGACAAGAGGATCGGAAACACTGTGTCCTTTCTTTAAATACTGTGAACAAGGTCTACCGTGTTCATAAGAAGCTGAGAACACCAATCTTCTTCTAATTAAGTAGCAGTACTTCATTTGACCTAAGTCCTGCATTCAAAATCAAGTAGGTACAAGTAGCAAAAGTATCTGTAGGAAGAGCCAAAATAAAAAGTACTCCTTATGCAAATTGGCTAATGTCCTAATCATATACTAAAGAGGACATGTTCTGCTGATGTTCAGGTGTATATCAGTATGTAGTGTCTCTACTTTAAAGAGTCCTCTCCTGCTGATGTTCAGGTGTATATCAGTATGTAGTGTCTCTAGTTTAAAGAGTCCTCTCCTGCTGATGTTCAGGTGTATATCAGTATGTAGTTGTCTCTACTTTAAAGAGTCCTCTCCTGCTGATGTTCAGGTGTATATCAGTATGTAGTGTCTCTACTTTAAAGAGTCCTCTCCTGCTGATGTTCAGGTGTATATCAGTATGTAGTGTCTCTAGTTTAAAGAGTCCTCTCCTGCTGATGTTCAGGTGTATATCAGTATGTAGTGTCTCTACTTTAAAGAGTCCTCTCCTGCTGATGTTCAGGTGTATATCAGTATGTAGTGTCTCTACTTTAAAGAGTCCTCTCCTGCTGATGTTCAGGTGTATATCAGTATGTAGTGTCTCTACTTTAAAGAGTCCTCTCCTGCTGATGTTCAGGTGTATATCAGTATGTAGTGTCTCTACTTTAAAGAGTCCTCTCCTGCTGATGTTCAGGTGTATATCAGTATGTAGTGTCTCTACATGTCTCCACGTTTTAATGTCCAAAAAGTTCTTTATTGTTCTCATACTGCCTGTGCTGCAGCACCTCTTTTCACCCTCTGTCTGAAACCAGAGCCTAGTCTGCTCTGATTGGTTAGCTGGCTGGCTCTGTTGTGATTGGTCAACAGCTTAGAGAGGTCCCACCACAATGTACAATGTGCTGGAACGCTAGCCAATAGGAGCAGCAGTCCATTTTTATTTTGTATTAGCTTATAATCTGATTCTGTAAAAGCTGTCAGATAAATATGACGTAAAAAGTACAATAATGTCTTCCAAAATGCAGTGGAGAAGAAGTATAGAGGTGAATATACTCTGGGTAATCAACTCGAGGTAAAAGTACCTTGAAATTGTACTTGAGTACAGTACTTGAGTATAATTACTTCAATACATTACACCTCGGCAATTCACTCAATAACCTTTGGGAAAATGAGACGGGTCATTTTATATTTCTATAGAAAGTAAAACAGGTACATAATGTTCTATCATTGGTAATAGGACGAGGTCATTATATAGTATTATAATAATTGTATAATATTATATAGTACACTTTCCCACGGTGAAATGTGCCTTTAAGCTACTCAGCACTTAAACATCTGTCAGACTAATTATAGCATTGATAATGTATCACCCTAAAAGACCTGTATGGGAAGTAAGAGTCTTTGACATCACCTGTCTGCATGTTTGCATTACAACATGTCTTCAGGGAGATATATGGTCCATGAACCTATAATTAATCTTCAGTGTGTGTGTGTGTGTGTGTGTGTGTGTGTGTGTGTGTGTGTGTGTGTGTGTGTGGGTGTGTGAGTGTGTGTGTGTGTGTGTGTGTGTGTGTGTGGGTGTGTGTGTGTGTGTGTGTGTGGGGGGGGTGTGTGTGTGTGGGTGTGTGTGTGTGTGTGTGTGTGTGTGTGTGTGTGTGTGGGTGTGTGTGTGTGTGTGTCTGAATGTTGAGACAAAAAGCAATTTATGGATGCCGGTGAGATCACAGAGACACAGAGAGAGTGTGCGTTGCCCCATGTAGAGAGAAGAGAAACCAATGATGTGTTTTGCAATAATGGAGCCATATTTCTGCCTCATTTGTGCTGCCAAAAACTCCCGAAATCTCACAGCTTGTCTCGGCTTCCAGTCCTAATGCTCTGCAGAAACATTTACAGGCACAATGTGTGTTTACAGTCGTGTGCCTTTAAGAGCTTTTTGTATTCTACATGCAGAAGAGTGCTCGAGAGGTCAAAGAAATATAAAGCTCCTGACAAAAAACGGAAGAGAAAATTGAAGCGGTTGAAAACACATTTTTTTTTCAAAGAGTTGCATTTGTGAGCTCAAGGTCTTGGTTACAGAGCGGGAGGGAAATATATATTTATCTTAAACTTATTCTTTATTAGTTATTTTCTCACATTCTCCTTTACACACTGGAAAAATGCTGCTCCAAAAACAAGTTAAACAATAATGAAATCAAGCTGTTTTCACTTGAAATAAGTACAACAAAATCTGCCAATAGAACAAGTGAAAATGAGCTGGGTAAGATTTCTTGAAATAAGAAGGGATATTTAGATAAATCACATCTTGTAATTAGCAGGAGAACTCATTCTGAACTATATTTCACCAGAATCAGGAAATGTTGTGTTATAAAATAATCTAATAAATATGTAAAAGAATATGTGTTTCATCTGAGATACGACTCAAAATAAGATCATTTGATTTAACAAGATGATGCATTGTCTAAAAACAAGACCTGATATCTCACTGCAGTGTCACTTCTGAAGTTAGTGTGTCTTATATCAGGTGGAGAGACATATTCTGACTGGATATTAGACACATGTACTGGGCACGATTTAGAGTTTTTGTTCTCCAATGTAACAGTTTCTTTAACAAGGGGTCACAGCATGTATAAGAACTCAAATCCACAAAAATCAACATGAGAATATGGAAAACAAATCGTAAAGAAATCAAAGTCAAAGTCAACTTAATTGTCAATCTTTACGACAGAGAGATCGAAATACCGTTCCCCACAATCCCGAATACAAAAATACAAATATGTGTATCCTATATATACACAATCAACAGACACATTTATACATATGCACACATTAAGACATACATAAAAACACAACTATCAATATATACAAAATAACAGTCACTTCAATATCTTTGGGAAATGTACATTAGTGGAAGGCTGCGTAAAAAAGTGTCAAATCAATCAATCAAATCAATAATAACACTGAGAACGTATAGGTATAACAAAAATACAATAAAAGCAAAGATGGGTTATATATAAGGTCATCCTACATATTACAATAAGACCGTCCAATTAATTTACATGACTTAATTTCATATTCTGTTCTTGTACATATTCTATTGACTTGTTTATAGACTTCTTGTTTTTGTATTTTATTATATATGTTGCATTGTTGGAGGAGCTCAGGTCAGAAGAATTTCATTGCCATTTCCACACTGTAGCTTTTGTGCATATGACAATAAAACCTTAAAAAGCGTAGTGAAAATATCCGAAGGAGGGAAATATTAACGGCAGGAATCTGAACATCGTCAATTACCGGGTTTTTTGCGCTGACAGTTTTTCCTCCAGCGCTCAACTTAACATCTCCTGAGTTCATTTCACCTTCCTCTGTCACCCGGCCCTACACCCCCACACATCCCATAATAATCCTCTCCATAAAGGGGGCTTTTGGAGAGGATATTTAGTGTAGTATACTGTCAGCAGGCTGATTTCTTCTTGGAGCAGAGCTGCTGAGAGTTATAAGATAATAAGATTAGATAAGAAGTACTTTAAAGATACCAATTTGGGAAATGTCTGCGTTGCAGCGTCAAAAGACAAGGCATTGTGCATAAGAGAAATTAAAAGACTAGAAATAAACAATCCAAAATGTAAACGTCTCAAATAGAATAAAATAAAGATCCAATCCACTTTATTTATATAGAGGTGGGTCTTCAGGCGGGACTTAAAAGTTTGAAGGGTGGGCGACAATTTGACATGGGGGGGCAGGTCGTTCCAGAGCCTGGGGGCTACCGCTGAGAAGGCTCGGTCTCCCCTGGTCTTTCTCTTGGTCTTAGGGACTACCAGCAGCAGCTGATCAGCAGACCTCAAAGCCCTTGAGGGGGGGTACACCTGTAGGAGGTCGGAGATGTACTGAGGGGCCAGCCCATTAAGAGATTTAAAAACAAACAATAACATCTTAAAATGAACTCTAAAATGGACAGGAAGCCAGAGGAGGGAAGCCAGAGGAGGGAAGCCAGTCCAGGGAAGCCAGAGGAGGGAAGCCAGAGGAGGGAAGCCAGTCCAGGGAAGCCAGAGGAGGGAAGCCAGTCCAGGGAAGCCAGAGGAGGGAAGCCAGAGGAGGGAAGCCAGTCCAGGGAAGCCAGAGGAGGGAAGCCCGTCCAGGGAAGCCAGAGGAGGGAAGCCAGAGGAGGGAAGCCTGAGGAGGGAAGCCAGTCCAGGGAAGCCAGAGGAGGGAAGCCAGTCCAGGGAAGCCAGAGGAGGGAAGCCAGTCCAGGGAAGCCAGAGGAGGGAAGCCAGTCCAGGGAAGCCAGAGGAGGGAAGCCAGTCCAGGGAAGCCAGAGGAGGGAAGCCAGTCCAGGGAAGCCAGAGGAGGGAAGCCAGAGGAGGGAAGCCAGAGGAGGGAAGCCTGAGGAGGGAAGCCAGTCCAGGGAAGCCAGAGGAGGGAAGCCAGTCCAGGGAAGCCAGAGGAGGGAAGCCAGTGCAGGGAAGCCAGAGGAGGGAAGCCAGTCCAGGGAAGCCAGAGGAGGGAAGCCAGTGCAGGGAAGCCAGAATCGGTGTGATGTGCTCATGCTTGCGTGTTCCTGTAAGCAGCCGAGCCGCAGCGTTTTGTACCAGCTGCAGGCGTGCCAGCGTGGTCTTGTTTAGGCCGGCATAAAGTGCATTACAGTAATCTAGACGAGTAGAAACAAAGGCATGAATTACACGCTCAAAGTCTAAAAAGGATCAAACCGGTTTAAAAAATGATAAAATATACATGTGGAAATACAAATGTACAGTAACAAAATATAAGCAGGATATTATACATTAATGGAGAAAATCAGACTTCTACTGCTTCCAATGCATGACCTCTGGGTTTTTAAACATGTTGCAGCATCTGTTCATTTCAATCAGGAGAGACTTCATTTTGTTAAAGACCATTTATTGACACATGTCATATGATAAATGTTAAGTCTTTGGCGATTTGACCCCGATCCTGAAATCGTATATCTAAAGGGGGAAATGCAGCCGTTGTTGTGTCTCGTCAAATGTGTTAGTTATAGTTATGTATTTTGTCTGTCATTTCCTGTTTTATTTTGTACTTACCTCTTGTCTTTCATTTCAGGCCCTGTTTTCTTCCTCCCTTTGTGTGTTTTTCCCGCCATCATCAGTGTCTGCCCCGCCCCTGATTGTTTCCACCTGTTCCCACTCACCTCATGTTTAAATAGTCCTGTCTCTCCCCTGTCCTGTGTCAGTTCGTCTTGTTTCTTTCCTCGAATGGTCGTGCCAAGCCTCAGCTCAGCAAGGATGGCTTTCTCTCATGTCAGGTTTTGTTATTTTGTTTATTTTATAGGCTTAAGTTTTTATTAAGTCCTCTTTTTGTTACGCTAGTTTTTTCCTCCTTGTGAGTGCCTTTTGTTATTTCCACCACCTACTCTGTTAAGAGGGATTACCTGAACTGTATAAATAAATATAAAAAAAATTATATTCAAGACTTTGTCTCTGGGTCGTGCATTTGGGTTCATCAGTTTGTGTCGAGGTCCTGACAGCCGTGAGCATATAGGGAACCCCCCCGGGGTCTACACACTGGTGATGATGCTGAAGATCTGGATTTGATGAAGAGATGGGATGAAGAGGGGATGTGATGAGGTCTTTGGATTAGCTCTCCTGGCACTGGATAGGATGAAAGGAGGTGGATCGGGAGGAGGCGGGCGGCAGCATGAAAACCTGAAATCACGCTGACTGCAGGAGAGAGGAGAACCATTTTAAAGTTCAAAGAAAGCCTGCGATGAGCTGATTATAAGCAGCTGCGGAGTGAATGTATACCAGTCTTCCTGAAAGAACTTGCGCTGAGCTTCATATTATACATCGTAAAATGAATCCTACGTTTAAAATATGTTTATTTTCTGCAGAGACAGCAAGAGACTACAGACATTTTACAGAACGAGCTTTGGATTTTTTGATGTAATTTGCTGAAATCTTCTTTCAATCTCCTCCAATAAGTCAGTAATATTTTTGTTTATCAATTTGAAGCTGCTTAAGTTTGTATAGTATAATAATTATCATGTTTAATTTCATTTGTATTATTGTTTTACACGTTCGGAATAAATCAAATCAAACCAAAATCTCATCACCAAACAATGAATCAATCTTCACATTGCATGACTGTAATACTTTCTTCCAAGCATTTATTTCGGGGAAAATGGAGATTGTTTAGGTTTGGGTTGCAAAAATATAACTTTTTTAGTTTTGAGCAAAAGATCTACTAGTTTCTTTACATATAGACAACAATGGCATTTGATCAGGCGCAGAAAAATATTGTGGTTTTGGCTCAAATCGAGCTATTTCGTGAAGTGACAGTAAGCGTTTATATTGTGAACAGAAGATGTTTTTGTGTTAGCGGCATGCAATCGTTTATGTCACTCTGAACTACAGACATTTTATAATAACTAGTTTTGGATTTGGATTTTTTATTTGCTGAAATCTTCTTTTAATCTCATCAGCAAACAATAAAGCAATCTTCACATTGCACGACTGTAATCATTTCTTCCAAGCATTTATGTCGGGGCCAATTATGTCAAGACCAAACTCTGAAGCATGAGCCCAAATGCACGACTCAAACACAGAAGGTTTTCAGAATAAAGTCTTTATTGGATTGGGAACAGTAAACAAAGTTTCAAACCAAAAATCACTCGCTTGAGGAAAGCTATATATGAGGACAAGGCACGGAGCAAATCAATAATGTTAACATCACTTGGCTATAAATGCTGGTTGTCTTCGTCACACGATAAGACGAACTGGCGCAAGATAAAGGGAGACTAATGAAGCTCTGCGCAAGTTCAGCCAGGAAGTTCAACTACTCTCTCTCCTCTCAATAAGTGATCGGGGGCGTCACTCCCCAGCTTAACCAATCACTTCGCTCTATTCTCACAAGCCTATCATAGCGCTCCGCTAACCCTTTTTAAATCTGCTCTCCCCTCTGACAGCTGTCATTTCAGGTGACTCCACCCCTTTTCACCTCCTGTCCCTCTGAATCCAGGGTCAAGCTAAGCCACTCCCCTTCAGACCGACCCCAACTATCCATTCACCACCACCAGGGTCAAGCTAAGCCCCTCCCCTTCAGACCGACCCCAACTATCCATTCACCACCACCAGGGTCAAGCTAAGCCACTCCCCTTCAGACCGACCCCAACTATCCATTCACCACCACCAGGGTCAAGCTAAGCCACTCCCCTTCAGACCGACCCCAACTATCCATTCACCACCACCAGGGTCAAGCTAAGCCACTCCCCTTCAGATCGACCCCAACTATCCATTCACCACCACCAGGGTCAAGCTAAGCCACTCCCCTTCAGACCGAACCCAACCATCCATTCACCACCACCAGGGTCAAGCTAAGCCACTCCCCTTTAGACCGACCCCAACCATCCATTCACCACCACCAGGGTCAAGCTAAGCCACTCCCCTTCAGACCGACCCAACTATCCATTCACCACCACCAGGGTCAAGCTAAACCCCTCCCCTTCAGACCGACCCAACTATCCATTCACCACCACCAGGGTCAAGCTAAGCCCCTCCCCTTCAGACCGACCCAACTATCCATTCACCACCACCAGTGTCTAGACCCCGGGGGGTTTCATCGGATCGGTTCTCCCCTCCCGAATGATACTCCTGCACAACGGGGCCTAATCGCCAAAACTCCATTACATTCATTTGTGTATCTCTGCAATAAATATGTATCAAAACCGTCTCTCCTGATTAAAGGACAAAAGCACCTTGAGATGACGCTGTTTTTAAAGTGTGCTATATAATTGAAATGTATTATTATATTATTATTATTCATATATACACCAGGTAAGGGGGCACAGGTGGACACAATCAGGGCAGGGGAGCACAGAGACCTGAGGGAGAGTTACTTTTCCAAATAAAACAGGAAGGCACCATACAACACAAAGACAGGACAACTCATTTAAATAATCAAACTTCTACTTTATTTCGAGACAAATTAAGAGATTTGTTGGACAAAATAACTACTTGTTTAGGTCTGGGTTGGGTTGGGCATCCCCCCTTCTGCACATTAGTGTTTCCCTATTTACAAACTACATCTTTCCAATCATAATGCCGTTGAAAATATGTCCACATTATCACAATTTAGTGACCATATGCAAGTGTTTTAGAAAATAGCGTAGCATAGTGTAGTCTAAATAGAAGAGACAGCACCATGAGTATACAGTATGTGTATGTTAAGAATTCAGGCGTTGGCTTTTATTTATTTGCATTATGCACAAGTACTATTAATAAATTATTAATCTGCATGTCATGATGATGTCCTTCTTTACAGATCCTTCTTATCAATAATGAACACACAGGATATTTGAATTACTCCCATTAAGATAAGATAAGACTTTATTTATCCCGAAGGAAATTGTTGTGCCAGAGTTACAAAAATACAAGACCGAGACATTGAAATCTTCCTGCAGTGTTTACTAGCTGTCTCTGTTCATGACTTTCAGTGTTTGCAGCTTTCCGAAAAAGAAAGACTCAGTGAATGGAAGTGAGAAAACCAACCTCAGAGTTTTACAGATTGAGCGTTAAGAGTTAAATGTCTCAGATGAACGGTATGAGTCTAGACCCGAGGCAGCGGAGCCGCTTTGTTGTCGAAGAGGTGATGATATCTGCGATTCATTCCAGGTATGTCAGGTATATCTGTGGGCGAGGAAGTTTGGCCAAAGGGTGTCCCATTCTTCAGCTGTGTGTCAGAAGCAGAGGAGGGAAGTAGTGGAGTACAAATACTTCGTTACTGTACTTACATTTTTCTGGTATCAGTACTTATTTTTCTGACGACTTTTTACTTTGACTTCTTACATTTTGAATACAAATACCTGTACTTTCTACTTCTTACATGTTGAACACAAATACCTGTACTTTCTACTTCTTACATGTTGAACACAAATACCTGTACTTTCTACTTCTTGCATGTTGAACCCAAATACCTGTACTTTCTACTTCTTACATGTTGAACACAAATACCTGTACTTTCTACTTCTTACATTTTGAACACAAATACCTGTACTTTCTACTTCTTACATTTTGAACCCAAATACCTGTACTTTCTACTTCTTACATTTTGAACACAAATACCTGTACTTTCTACTTCTTACATTTTGAACCCAAATACCTGTACTTTCTACTTCTTACATTTTGAACTCAAATACCTGTACTTTCTACTTCTTACATGTTGAACACAAATACCTGTACTTTCTACTTCTTACATGTTGAACACAAATACCTGTACTTTCTACTTCTTACATGTTGAACACAAATACCTGTACTTTCTACTTCTTACATGTTGAACACAAATACCTGTACTTTCTACTTCTTACATGTTGAACCCAAATACCTGTACTTTCTACTTCTTACATGTTGAACACAAATACCTGTACTTTCTACTTCTTACATTTTGAACACAAATACCTGTACTTTCTACTTCTTACATTTTGAACCCAAATACCTGTACTTTCTACTTCTTACATTTTGAACTCAAATACCTGTACTTTCTACTTCTTACATGTTGAACACAAATACCTGTACTTTCTACTTCTTACATGTTGAACCCAAATACCTGTACTCTCTACTTCTCACATTTCCCAAACAGGCTGGTTCCTTTAGTTTGAATGTGTGTTTGGTGGCGTGATCATTATTATTTAGAGTCATTGCGTGCCTATTGATTTGAACACGATCCGTGTATCCATCATTTCCTGGTCTTCTCTATAGAAGAGGGACCAATGAAAACGTTGTCATGTTGCCGTTGTTCAGCATGGAAACATTCATTAGCTAACAATGACATTATTATTCTATTAATATAAAGGGAGGTCAGGTACTCTTTAAACAGCTGCTAGTTATGGGTACTTTTTACTGAAGTACATTTCAAAGCCCTCTTTACTTTTACTTGAGCAAAGAAGTTTAGTCAGTACTTCTACTTTTACCAGAGTATTTTTAAACACGAGTATCTGTACTTCTACTTGAGGAAAGGATGTGTGTACTTTTGCCATCTCGTCAGAAGTGTTAAAGTGTGTGTGTGTGTGTGTGTGTGTGTGTGTGCGTGCGTGCGTGCGTGCATACTGTGGATTCCTGTCCTTCAGGGTGCATGTGCTAGCAGAGAGAAAGCACCTGGCTGAGAGGTGAGTCACAGACGCAGGTAATCGCTCTGACATTTAATTCTAATGAAGCACTAGGAAGATAATGGTACCTGTTGACATTAACACACATATTCACCGGGATGAAAAGCCCCCCCTCAACACTTCACTGTAAAACCTGCGCTCCAGACCCTGACTCATGCACATTAAGGCAGAGAAAGCGGAGGAGGTAGAAGAGTATTGAGCCCTCAGACGAGATGACAGTCAAAAGGACACTCAAACAAGATGGAGGGGCCAGAGGCGACTAATGCAGGAGACGCTCATTAGATGACTTGAAAACAAGCGTCAGAAGAAGAGTTAGAGAGAAATGGAAAGTGAGTTTCTGCAACTGAGTACATCGAAAACTTTCAAATAACACTTTGGAGGACAGAGAGAGGGGGGAGGGAGGAGTATTCTCGCAAGTAATATCGTAGTCAAACAAAGAGTGTGCAGTTATGAGATGAAACACTTCCAGATCGTTGGTGTGTTTATTCGAAAAGGTGACAGTGAGATGGAGTGAATTAAAAGAGAGGTGCTTTCTCAGTTTTTAGGCTGTGCATTTGCATTTACAATTATGTGACAGTCATTCAAGTGTGTGTGTCTCTCTGTGTGTGTGTGTGTGTCTCTCTGTGTGTGTGTGTGTGTGTGTGTGTGTGTGTGTGTGTGTGAGAAGCTCATCAGCAT
>NW_022987549.1:1405055-1412555 GCF_902827165.1 Trematomus bernacchii
CATTTCATTTCTATCAATGCTTTCACTCCTCGAGTAGCGCGGCGTCATTTGTGTAATAGTGGTTTGCCCTTTTTTAATGTGCACAACTTTCTACTTTCATCATGCTTTTCTATGGCCGTGCAGCATTAGTGGCCTTTCCTGTCAACATCTTTATTTTGTGGGGGGGTTTTTTCCTTTGGATTGTGTAGAAAACGCATCGTTGTATCTCCATTAAACATGATGCTTTTCATCCGATACAGACAGTCTCTTTCAGCTGGTTGTCACGCCCTCGTCATTGTGCCGCTTTTTTCCACCATGTGAAACAATGTTCCAATTTTTTTACTTTCCGATGAATATTTATTTTTCTGTTTGAGTGGTGGAGGTGAAAGCCATTATAAGATGTGTCGGCGGAGAGAGGAGAGAGGGAGAATGGGTGAGAGAAGAGAGGGGGGGGGGGGGGGGGGGGGGGAGAGTGGTGTTCAATGAGAGGGCTGCCATGCATTCTTGTAGCCTTATTCACTGCGTTAGCGTGGGCGGCTAATTCGTGTTTGCATTCAGCCGGTCTACCTAAGGGGAAAATGTTTTATTATATGCTGTCTTTGAAATCAATGACTAATTGTGCTGCTTTTCATCTCGTCTCGTGTCTATCCATCTCCCTCCTCTCCATTGTATCCCTCCTCTCCTCCTCTCCCTCCTCCTCATGGATTTGGATCTAAGAGAGGCAGTGTTTTGGGAGAGGTGTGCTTCAGGTCTGCAGGAACATAGGTGTGATATCTCAAATCCTCTGGTGAAAGAAAGGTGTTTTTTGTATATCCTGGATTCAAGTGGCCTTGGGAAGTGAAAGCAGAAGAATACATTGAGATCTTAAAGACTCCATTAAGAGGCAATAAGACAGACGACTAAAGAGAGAGGAAGAATGTTTCCGACATGAGTCACTTCTGAGTGAAAGTAATTTAAGCCACACACGGTGAAGGAGAAAGAGGAGAAGATGGAGCGATTTGAGGGGAAAGAGAACAGATGTAGACGTTATCCGACAAAAACTGTAGCACTGCGCTGTAGGTGGGATCAATTAAGTCCGTGGGAGTAACCGATGTGGGTTTAGTCCAACTTTGCATAATTACAGCTGAAAACAGGTAAACATAACATGCCGGTGTTTCTTTTTAAAGTGCATCCATCTACAGGGTCACTCCTATAGAAAACCTTCCCTTCTTATGATTCACTTCCTTTCCTTTCCTCTTGGTAAACAGTTCATGACGCACTTTGTGCAAATTATACAGCAGAATGTCAGGCTTTAGGATGGACTGTAGCCATCAAAAATCACACAAACGTTTGGGAAATCTGCAACAGAACATGCATACATGCTTATTTCATTAACATGTTTTAAAGCAATCGTTAGTAGATGCTTGACATACATTATTTTCCATCTTTGCAGAATATCACATGCACCTTTTACTTACAAAATGTATTAAATAAACCTGTGTGCATATCACTCTCCATGTCGCATTTTGCCTTATTGATATACCAACTCTTCCACCTCAGCCATACGTATAAGAGAGAACAATTAGATTTTTCCATTTTCAAGCAATTTGACTATTTTTAATCGCATGAAAAACGCACTTCAAGAAATTAGAATTTGACATATTTTTGTCTAGGGTTTGATATTTGAAACCGTTGACATTTCTGTATTTTTTAATCCTCACATTATGTTGAATATTCCATTAAATCTAACCAATACATCACCTCAGTCCTTTCTCCAAAGCCCTGTTGTTGTCACTTTAAGTCCTCTTTTGTCTGATTCTGCTGTATTTTGCACACAGTCTATAAAGTCGTTAATATTATATTCTACAAAAATGTGTATTTTTCCATTAAGATTCTCGTCTTTTGTCGTCAGCAGTACTGCATGTTGATAAAGTCACAGTTAATGTCAGTGCCATGGAATAAAGGGATGCTGAGGAACATTTAGCAAAAACAATATTTCTGTTTGTCAAAAACGGTATAATTCCTCCAGACATCTGAGTATCAGACAGAGCGTCAGACGGCAGAGACAGCTTTGTTTTTACGGAGCTCTGACGTCACGTTGTTGTTTACGTCCGCGGCGCCATCTTGTATACGGAGTCATGATATATCTTATATACAAGATCAGCGCCACTGTACTCATACTATATTACATTACATTACATGTTACTTGCTAGACGCTTTTATCCAAAGCGACTTACATACTCAATACTGTGGGCAATCCCCACAGGAGCAATTTGGGGTGAAGTGTCTCAGGGACACAACGACATGCTGACTGCAGTGGGGTTTGAACCTGTGCTCCCCTGATCCGAACACCAACGCACTAGTCCACTGCGCCACACGCCTCCCTATATCTTTCTATAAAAACCCCTGTTAAGTAATAATGTCAAATAAACACTCGCTTCAAAACTGATTCCTTTTTGCCAACAGACTCCTGATCAGACACCTTCACAAGAAACAAACGAATACCTGTTGATGATACAATATTCCAGCAGCTAGCATGTTTCTTAAACCGAGTGAATGCTTATCCTGTTTTTATATAAGATCAAATGTAAAGATTTTGAGTTTGTCTGAAAGAGACGCTGCTGGAGCAAGTGATCATATTTCCCAATCTCACTGCTAAGCTAAGTTACACAAACCTCCGATGTATCTCTGACAGGAACAACGATACAGATCTGCACATCTTAGACAGCAGTCTTCCTTTAAATTCATATTCATACATATTTCAGTGAGGTGTACATACAGCAGAAATCCTTCCCGCAAGAAAATCCTCACATCGTCTCTGTTATTTCCCTCGGTGATACAGTAGGATTTTTCATCACTTGTTCTATTAATGTATATTTTATGAGGCTTCTGGTGACGGGACTAAAGCATCTTTGCACCTTTTCCCCCCCCCCTATGTTTTAAAGAGTCCTCTCCTGCTGATGTTCAGGTGTATATCAGTATGTAGTGTCTCTACTTTAAAGAGTCCTCTCCTGCTGATGTTCAGGTGTATATCAGTATGTAGTGTCTCTACTTTAAAGAGTCCTCTCCTGCTGATGTTCAGGTGTATATCAGTATGTAGTGTCTCTGCTTTAAAGAGTCCTCTCCTGCTGATGTTCAGGTGTATATCAGTATGTAGTGTCTCTACTTTAAAGAGTCCTCTCCTGCTGATGTTCAGGTGTATATCAGTATGTAGTGCCTCTACTTTAAAGAGTCCTCTCCTGCTGATGTTCAGGTGTATATCAGTATGTAGTGTCTCTACTTTAAAGAGTCCTCTCCTGCTGATGTTCAGGTGTATATCAGTATGTAGTGTCTCTACTTTAAAGAGTCCTCTCCTGCTGATGTTCAGGTGTATATCAGTATGTAGTGTCTCTACTTTAAAGAGTCCTCTCCTGCTGATGTTCAGGTGTATATCAGTATGTAGTGTCTCTCTTTTAAAGAGTCCTCTCCTGCTGATGTTCAGGTGTATATCAGTATGTAGTGTCTCTACTTTAAAGAGTCCTCTCCTGCTGATGTTCAGGTGTATATCAGTTTGTAGTGTCTCTACTTTAAAGAGTCCTCTCCTGCTGATGTTCAGGTGTATATCAGTATGTAGTGTCTCTACTTTAAAGAGTCCTCTCCTGCTGATGTTCAGGTGTATATCAGTATGTAGTGCCTCTACTTTAAAGAGTCCTCTCCTGCTGATGTTCAGGTGTATATCAGTATGTAGTGTCTCTCTTTTAAAGAGTCCTCTCCTGCTGATGTTCAGGTGTATATCAGTATGTAGTGTCTCTACTTTAAAGAGTCCTCTCCTGCTGATGTTCAGGTGTATATCAGTTTGTAGTGTCTCTACTTTAAAGAGTCCTCTCCTGCTGATGTTCAGGTGTATATCAGTATGTAGTGTCTCTCTTTTAAAGAGTCCTCTCCTGCTGATGTTCAGGTGTATATCAGTATGTAGTGTCTCTACTTTAAAGAGTCCTCTCCTGCTGATGTTCAGGTGTATATCAGTATGTAGTGTCTCTCTTTTAAAGAGTCCTCTCCTGCTGATGTTCAGGTGTATATCAGTATGTAGTGTCTCTACTTTAAAGAGTCCTCTCCTGCTGATGTTCAGGTGTATATCAGTTTGTAGTGTCTCTACTTTAAAGAGTCCTCTCCTGCTGATGTTCAGGTGTATATCAGTATGTAGTGTCTCTACTTTAAAGAGTCCTCTCCTGCTGATGTTCAGGTGTATATCAGTATGTAGTGCCTCTACTTTAAAGAGTCCTCTCCTGCTGATGTTCAGGTGTATATCAGTATGTAGTGTCTCTACTTTAAAGAGTCCTCTCCTGCTGATGTTCAGGTGTATATCAGTATGTAGTGTCTCTACTTTAAAGAGTCCTCTCCTGCTGATGTTCAGGTGTATATCAGTATGTAGTGTCTCTACTTTAAAGAGTCCTCTCCTGCTGATGTTCAGGTGTATATCAGTATGTAGTGTCTCTCCTTTAAAGAGTCCTCTCCTGCTGATGTTCAGGTGTATATCAGTATGTAGTGTCTCTACTTTAAAGAGTCCTCTCCTGCTGATGTTCAGGTGTATATCAGTATGTAGTGTCTCTCCTTTAAAGAGTCCTCTCCTGCTGATGTTCAGGTGTATATCAGTATGTAGTGTCTCTACTTTAAAGAGTCCTCTCCTGCTGATGTTCAGGTGTATATCAGTTTGTAGTGTCTCTACTTTAAAGAGTCCTCTCCTGCTGATGTTCAGGTGTATATCAGTATGTAGTGTCTCTACTTTAAAGAGTCCTCTTCTGCTGATGTTCAGGTGTATATCAGTATGTAGTGTCTCTACTTTAAAGAGTCCTCTCCTGCTGATGTTCAGGTGTATATCAGTATGTAGTGTCTCTACTTTAAAGAGTCCTCTCCTGCTGATGTTCAGGTGTATATCAGTATGTAGTGTCTCTACTTTAAAGAGTCCTCTCCTGCTGATGTTCAGGTGTATATCAGTTTGTAGTGTCTCTACTTTAAAGAGTCCTCTCCTGCTGATGTTCAGGTGTATATCAGTATGTAGTGTCTCTCCTTTAAAGAGTCCTCTCCTGCTGATGTTCAGGTGTATATCAGTATGTAGTGTCTCTACTTTAAAGAGTCCTCTCCTGCTGATGTTCAGGTGTATATCAGTATGTAGTGTCTCTACTTTAAAGAGTCCTCTCCTGCTGATGTTCAGGTGTATATCAGTTTGTAGTGTCTCTACTTTAAAGAGTCCTCTCCTGCTGATGTTCAGGTGTATATCAGTATGTAGTGTCTCTACTTTAAAGAGTCCTCTTCTGCTGATGTTCAGGTGTATATCAGTATGTAGTGTCTCTACTTTAAAGAGTCCTCTCCTGCTGATGTTCAGGTGTATATCAGTATGTAGTGTCTCTACTTTAAAGAGCCTTTTTTTTTAAAGTATATTGCGTTGTTAAAGGTAGGGTAGGTAAGTTTGAGAAACCGGCTCGAGATACACTTTTTGTTATATTCCATGGAATACTCTTAACATCCCGATAGCAATGAATATCTGAAGTGCTTTGACAAAAAATCCATAAATAAATATCATCTGTGGAAGTCGTAATACTGTAAAAAGCACGACCAATCATCTGAGCCGGCCCGGCTAAAATAACTGGATGTCCTACCTGCCTGTCAGCCTTCCATCTGTGCACAAACTTATCTTGTGCCCTCATTGGTCATGTGCGCGTTCGTGTGTGTTGGAGGAGGGGTTCTGTAAGGAAGTGGCAGATTTGTTCCGGCTGTGTATTTTCAAATTCTAGCGATCTCGAGCTGGTTTCTCCAAAGTTACCTACCCCACCTTTAAATCTTGAATCAAAGATCTGAAAACCTACATTTGGTTAAAAGCATCAAATCTATCTGATCCAAATGTCTGACTGTACACGAGTCATGTGGTGTTCACCGAGGTTTTCGCCTACTCTCTGACCGCCTGCTACTCTTTAATTCAATGTGGTCTGCATGATGACAGTATCCTTTCCACACACACACACACACACACACACACACACACACACACACACACACACACACACACACACACACACACACACACACACACACACACACACACACACACACACACACACACACACACACACACACACACACACACACACACACACACACACACACACATGCAGCCCATCCACTTGACAGCTGGTGTTTTGGTTTTTTTAAAGGTCAGCTGGTCTTTTGTGGATTTTTGTTCATCTTGAAACCAGAAACAGAGACACATGTTGTGAGTCAGCGCTGTGTCATGTGTTGGCGGACAGAAATACAAGAGAGAGTGTCGATGTTGAGGTTAAATCAAGGTTCAATAAAAAGAAAAGTGACAGACTTCATCAAAGAGACACCGAGAGAAAAACAGAACCATGTGCTGTAAGAGAGAGATCTCCTTTTAACACTTATATAATCATATTATGGTTATATAATTTAAATGTATCTATCTACAGTGGTGGAAGAAGTACAGGCGAATATAACCTCTGTAAAAACGTTGGTGTTTGGTTGAAGGGTCTCTTGCTATAAGCGTTATTATTTAATATAGTATTGTTGCGTACAATGATGTCTTTATTCTTTTATTGATTGCTGATTGGCTTATTTGAAAACTGGAAAGCACTTAGAAAGCCAACTGAGGTTGAATTAAATGTGCTATATACTAAATAAACTTGACTTGACTATTGCAATATTATAACTTATAGCGTTTTAGAATGCTATTGTTACGGCCTGGCTCATAGGCTGCGACAAAGATGGGAGGCCAGACAAGTTAAGTGTAACAAAAAGCGTATTTATTTACTATCACAAAAACCAAAGGACTTGGAAGAAACCTAAGCAAACGTGGAAGTCAGTCATCAGTAATGATTGCGTGTATGGGTGTGTGAAAATGTGCAGAAACAAAGACGCGTCCAACAGAAGAGTGAGAGGCAGTATGGGTTAGTGTCGACGGCCCAGGTGTGGCTCATCAGGTTGATCACCTGGAACCAGGAGCCAGCCAGCAGAACACAAAGGCAGAGACCCCTAGTGGAGAGGAGGGGGTCGTAAAACAGCTATAGTCTAATGTTGAAGAGTTTTAGATATAGCATGGCATCATTTATTCATCATTAGTTTGGCTTCCTAAATCCTAAAACTACATTTGTATTTATTCAACATTTTTCTTTAAATTCAGATTTATTTTACAGATATTTTTATTTTATTGTATTTATTTATTTTCGCACATTTTATTTTACCTTCTTATATTTATATATGTCATTTTTTTTAAATATATTTCTATTGCCTATTCTTACTCTAACTTCTCATAGTTATATACATATTTTTTATTCCCCTTTTTATTGTATTTTATTCTTAATTGGAGCAACCATCAAGAGACACTGGGTGTTTCTCAATGTCGAGGAAGGCTGCTCCAGAGCCACTATCTCAAGCATACTAAGTCATCGAGTGCCGCTGAAGGACTGTTCCAATCTCCAGCATACTTGGAAATCTACCGAGCCCGGCGTACTCCGTTTGGAGAAATATCGAGGTTGCACATGAGTAGACTCC
>NW_022987549.1:1420055-1427555 GCF_902827165.1 Trematomus bernacchii
CGGCAATGCCGTGGCTGTCTCCTCCTGATTGGTGGAGTTGGCCCAATAGCCGTAGCGCCACCGTCCTGACGTCAGGACAGTGTTCAAATCTGGATCAGTTTTTATCAGATCCGTTGCAGCCCCTTTTTTAGAGATTTGGGTATGGAGGAAAAGAGAGAGGGTTGTGTTTTCTGACACTTGGTGAGTTCCCTGGAACACCGGGGACACATATTCATGTAGAAAAGACAGTGCATTTTGCATGATAGGTCCCCTTTAAGTACATTTCAAAGCCCATACTTCTTTACTTTTACTTGAGTAAAGAAGTTTAGTCAGTACTTCTACTTTCACCAGAGTATTTTTAAACATGAGTATCTGTACTTCTACTTGAGTAAAGGATGTGTATACTTTTGCCCTCTCTGGCAATCTATGAGAATAACAGCAGAGCAGCATTTTAAAGACACTGGGTGAAATGTCCTTGAATGTGATTTATTATAATAAAAAACATGTGACTAAGTAACCTGCTGCCTTCACTCCATGTGATTTAAATTATACACATCGCTTGGAGTCACATCAGAAATCAGAAATCCTTTATTTGTCACAGCGGGGAATTTAACAGCATTACAGAAAAGAGAAATTGGAGACAAAAGGCAAAAATAAGACCATTTATTAACAGAGGTGGGAGGAATACTCTGGTACTTGAGTGAAAGTAGAAGTACTCAGATCTGGTACTTGAGTAAAAGTAGAAGTACTCAGATCTTGCAGTTAGTAAAAGTAGAAGTACTCAGATCTTGCAGTTAGTAAAAGCAGAAGTACTCAGATCTTGTAGTTAGTAAAAGCAGAAGTAATCAGATCTGGTACTTGAGTAAAAGTAGAAGTACTCAGATCTTGTAGTTAGTAAAAGTAGAAGTACTCAGATCTTGCAGTTAGTAAAAGTAGAAGTACTCAGATCTTGCAGTTAGTAAAAGTAGAAGTACTCAGATCTTGCAGTTAGTAAAAGCAGAAGTAATCAGATCTGGTACTTGAGTAAAAGTAGAAGTACTCAGATCTTGTAGTTAGTAAAAGTAGAAGTACTCAGATCTTGCAGTTAGTAAAAGTAGAAGTACTCAGATCTTGCAGTTAGTAAAAGTAGAAGTACTCAGATCTTGCAGTTAGTAAAAGCAGAAGTAATCAGATCTGGTACTTGAGTAAAAGTAGAAGTACTCAGATCTTGCAGTTAGTAAAAGCAGAAGTAATCAGATCTGGTACTTGAGTAAAAGTAGAAGTACTCAGATCTTGTAGTTAGTAAAAGTAGAAGTACTCAGATCTTGCAGTTAGTAAAAGTAGAAGTACTCAGATCTTGCAGTTAGTAAAAGTAGAAGTACTCAGATCTTGCAGTTAGTAAAAGTAGAAGTACTCAGATCTTGCAGTTAGTAAAAGTAGAAGTACTCAGATCTTGCAGTTAGTAAAAGTAGAAGTACACAGATCTGGTACTTGAGTAAAAGTAGAAGTACACAGATCTGGTACTTGAGTAAAAGTAGAAGTACACAGATCTGGTACTTGAGTAAAAGTAGAAGTACTCAGATCTTGTTGTTAAAATATTACAAGAACAAATCCAGGGTAAGATAATCAGTATCACCATTATGAGAAAGTAGATAAACACCATTGATAGCAGTGTGATTTCAGCCGCTGAACATAAAGTGTTCAAACCTTTTCCATTCTCCAGATGAATGGATAATATCCTGTGAAAAGCACTTTGACGTGACGTAGGCTCAGCAGATTTCATTCAGCGTGCGGCTCCCTATCTCTGATAAGGATCCAGACATCAAATGTTTTTCACGCCGGCAACCTGGCAACCGTGAGCAGGAGCACGAGGAGACGGAGATTTGAGGCGAGGAGTTACAGACCGTCTGATTCGCTGACATCAAAGCGGACCCTCAGAAGTCATGTGACATCACCGTGTGGTACAATGTGCCACACACACACACACACACACACACACACACACACACACACACACACACACACACACACACACACACACACCGTGTTGACCTGAGATACATAACCTCCAAAGTACTGGAGGCCAAAATAACAGCCTGTGCTATAATCAGCATGACTCAGCGTTCTGATGACGAGGAGAGGGGCTTTTTTTGATTTTCCTTTTGTTGCTCATTTAGACTTTATTAAGACGGACAAATTAACCAGAATCAGAATTCTTGAAGCGGGTGTTTATTTGACATTATTACTAAACAGGGACTTCTGTGTCTCTGATCTTGTTTATAAGATATATACATTATTTCGAGAACATGACGCCCGTATACAAGATGTCTCCTGACGTAAATAACAACGTGACGTCACAGCTCCGTAAAAACAAAGCCGTCTGACGCTCTGTCTGATACTCAGATTTCTGGAGGAATTATACCGTTTCTGACGAACAGAAATATTGTTTTCTGGCATCACTTTCACATTTTACGGGGAAAATCTGCATTTTGGTATCTGGTAGATCCTGATTATCCTTGTACTCCCTCTTGGTTTTGCTACCTATTTTCCCAGTTTGATTCCTGGCTCTGTTTCGCTGTTTTCTGCTACGTTTCATCATACCTGCTCCCCTTAGTTTCATCTTTGTTTGTACCAGCTTTACTGAATCCTGCATTTGTTTCCTTTATTCCTTGACGGATGGAAAAGCATGCTCTTAGTCGTTGTGCATTTATACATCTGATGCCATTGGGTTATGCATGAAGCAGGACTCGATCTACGTCCATGTTTAACTGCAATAATTAATCATTTCTATGTTCCAGGTTTTCTGTAGATATTTAATTGCACTTTTAGGGTACAGTTTCACTATTATGCTGCTGTGTTTATTGTATTGTGGATAAATAAAGTCTTATCTTATCTTGTGTTTAATCTCTCCAACTCATGCATAAGATTAATCCTCACCTCTGCAAAAGACTGCATTTCATAAACTGAATCTAATTTATTTGATAAATGCAAAATGAAGTAGGGAGTTGCAACACCTCACAGCTCAGAACGAACTGAAAAACTCCGGTTTGATCTGGATATTTTTATGTCTATAAAACCCAGGGGGCTTTCAAGGAGGGACCTTGAAAACAAGAGTGTCTTGAAAGGCCTTTTTTCTGACGCACAAGGTCTCTCTCTGCCACGGTTTTGTGTTGCTGGAGAAAAGCAGCGCCGCGAGAGGGAATGCTTCGGCTTTCTCCTCTCACACAAAGTCACATATTTCTAAATGAAAGGCCTTTCGCAACAAGGCTGCAATCATGTTTCTCTGAAAAGGCGCCGTACCCTTTGCCCCTCGGATATCTCTTATAGGGGAAGAAAAGCTCAGGGAACAAATGAGAGGAGACATATTGACAAGCTTTACACCTTCACTTCCTAATATGGACGCTTCTTCTTCTCTCTCTCTCGTTCGAGGCCATGTCAACGTTTATCAGTGTATACATCCATTATCTATCAGGCCATCCTTCCATCTCAGGTATTTGAGCAGGAATTAGCTGCTATTGCCAAAGCTTTGTTTCCCACGCCGAACATGGAGGGGTTAACAGAGCGTAGGAGTAGTTTCGATCCGTCAGGTAGGTCAGGTTTCTCTCAACACGACTGCATACCTGAGAGAGACTCTGACTGCATGTGTCCCTGCACGTTCACACCTTCACCCCCAAAGGAGTGACCCCCAGAGGAGCGAATGCACGACTTATAAAACACTGACGCAGACATTAATATACTTTATTAGAATCTTCTATTTTAGTTTCCACATGCATCTAGTCTGGTTAGAGGACATACATTGCAGCAACTCATAGATAAAGTTCCTTAGTGTCTGAATACTGATGTAGGTAAGAGTGGGAGAAGAGAGAGGTGTGTTATTGTTGATATGAACACACACACACACACACACACACACACACACACACACACACACACACACACACACACACACACACACACACACACACACACACACACACACACACACACACACACACACACACCATGTATACATCACTTCAGGGGACATTACATTGACTTAAATGCATTACCTGGAGTCTTATCCTAACCCTTACCCTAACCAAGTCTTCACCCTAAAATTAATGATTCCCCTTATGGGGACCTCCATTATGTCCCCATAAGGTAGGCGAGTCCCCACATGTGACTGTGTAAACAGATTTAGGTCCCCATAAGGATAGTAATGCTAGGTCACACACACACACACACGCACACACACACACACACACACACACACACACACACACACACACACACACACACACACACACACACACACACACACACACACACACACACTGTTGGCTCTTGGGAGCAATTTGGAGTTAACACATCGACATAACTCAGTCAGCATTTAGCCATCCACACACAGTCATACAGAAGCAAAGAGGGCCATGAGGGACAGCAACATTCAGACACACACACACACACACACCCACACACACACACACAACACACCCCCCCCACACACACACACACACACACCACACACACACACACACACACACCACACACACATACACACACACACACACACACACACACCACACACCACACACCACACACACACACACACACACACACACACACAATGACAAGTTGCATGTGTACACCTTCACCCCCTAAAGGAGTGACCCTCAGAGGAGCATTTTAGTTTCCACATACATTGCAGCAACTCATAGATAAAGTTCCTTAGTGTCTGAATACTGAGCGTAAACAGTATCCTGAATATGTGTAAGAGCTCATTTGTAAATGCAACACTTCACAGGAAGTAGTATGTTAAAAGCCAGTTGAAAAGACAACGGCAGAGATTTGTAACGGTGATAATGGTGCACAATACGCAAAGAGAGAAAAATGAAATAATTGACGAGAAAACGGACAAAGGGACAGTCAAACATCCTTGATTATTGGATGGAGAGGCTGTACGATATTAAAAGGTCTAAAAAGTGATCCAGAACTAGCCCTTTTTGTCCAAAACAGTAATACACTGTGAGCCGTAGTGTTACAAAAAAAAAGGAGTTTATGTTGGTGGTTTAAAAAAGGTTTCTTTGTTTACTTTCACCTTCCTCATATTAGAGTGTGTCATCTTGCAAAGTCACACATAGATGCATTAGCTTATAGTTATGCATCCTGTAAACACATGTATTTTTAATAAAGGTGTCATCTTTTGTTATTCTTCAGAGGAAAATCAAGACATTTGTATAAAAAAAAAACTAAAAAATGCTTTAAAAACAACTGCAGATGTATGCCCAATCGAATATATATCACCAATAACCAATATTTTTATATCAAAGTGGAATCTTTTAGTAGAATTAAAGCCATGTGGGTGTAATATTTCAGTTTCCACATACATCTAGTTTGTTAGTGTACACTTGAAGCCACTTAGTGTTTGAATACTCAGCATTAAGTAACTGAATATGTGTGATGTAGGTAAGAGTGAGAAAACACACACACACACACACACACACACACACACACACACACACACACACACACACACACACACACACACACACACACACACACACACACACACACACACACACACACACACACACACACACACACACACACTGTTCTGATGGTTCTTTAAAGGTCTCCTATCATGCAAAATGCACTTTTTGACGTACGGGGAACTCACGCAGCGTCAGAAAATAAAACCCTCTCTTTTCCTCCGTACCCAAATCTTTTAAAAATGGGGGTGCACCGAGCAGATACAGATTTGCTGCCGATATGACGTCAAATCGGCAGCGGACCCACAGAGAGTTGCTATCAGAAACAATGCCTGACGTGTTTTGGACGTCTTTGTTTACGTTAGCAAGCCTCGCTAACACTCAGAGCTAACCTGTACTGGAGAGCACATGTGTTTAAAAAGCAGGAAATAAAAAAAGGAACTCACCTTGTGATAAACGTGAGAGAGAAAAAGCATTTGAGCTCCATACTGTTTCAGAAATAATCCTTGATGTGGTTTAGAACAGGATGGCGTTTTTTCACTGCAGAATTTAACTTGATCTCCCGTAGAATTCTGATCAGGCATTAGCTCCGCCTCCTCTTTTTTTTTTATTCAAGCTAAGGACCCAAGATCCGCGTTTCTCTAACGGACCGTCTACACAGCAGCGTTAAAAAAATCTTGGAGGTGGGCGTATCTGAAGATTGGGGATTTTTTGCGAACAACCAATCACATGAATCTCCCGCCCGCGACATACGAAGCCAAAAAGCCCGAAGTAAACTGGATATAAACTCCCCAAACAGGCGAAAACATACCACTGTCTCTGCCACCTCCCTACATGCCTGGCTCCTCCGGTTTATATCCCGGTAGGTCTGGTCATAAAGCACCGGGTGATTGATTCGCTACCGCTAATTTCTCCTCCATGTTTTGGAATATGAGGAAATGACCTGCGGTATGTCTCTCCCAGCATACACACGGTTTGATTGGCTAGAGCTTGAACGGTCAGATTTGCGTACACGGGATTTGATTGGCTGCCGCTTCCACCTCAGCTTCAAAAGTTGAACATTGTTCAACTTTGAATCCTCAAAATCCTCAAAATCTCCGCTCGCCTGCCCACAATCCATTTCGGCGAAAAGTGAGGGAAAGTGACGTCACCCCATTCAAAGTGAATGGGCAGAAGCGTTTCAAGATTTTTTAACGCTGCTGTGGAGACGGCCCGTAACAGCTGGAATAGAGGGGTATGAGGGATTTCTAAAATGCATGATCTGTTTGTATTTTGAGCAAAACACATCATAGACATGTTGTTATATATTTGTATATATCTGAGACCCAAAATATATGCCTAAAAATAGCTTGATAGGTGCACTTTAAAGTAAAAGCAAAAAGTTACTTTCTTCTTTCTTTTTCTGCAAGCATTTGTTACAGGGTGTGTCCTTAAAATGTGTGTGAATATATATGGTTGTAATTCACAAGTAGCACAAATACAACTCACCACAAATTCTGGATTTTTTTGGAAGCAAATTGACTCAGCGTTACGTCTCAACACAGGATTAAATTATTTATTTACATGCACATAAGAGCACACACAAACTGAACATCTTGCTATCTGTCTTAAGGTCTGACTTCTCTTTAAGGTAAATAACTAGTTAAGAGACATTTCTGCAAGTATTTCTCTCTTGAAACACGTGTGCCAGTTTATGCAAATGCTGAGTAACGCCCCATGCAAATCACAAGAGGCACAACATGGAATTACACGCCACTAAATTCCACAAATTCCTGATTCGTTTTGGAAGCAAATGGAAATCGGAACACCTTAGAAGTCCATTTGTAAGTGTTAAGACTCCATATGGGATTTAATGATTTATCAACATGCACATTTTTTGTAGCGTGCACACACATAGCACACAAACACACTCACACACACACATTGAAAGTCTTATTACCTGGGAGGTGCTTTCTGTGTTTTGTTCTTAAAGTTGGCTTGAACTTATTTTTCTTGCAAGTATTTCTCTCTTGAAACACATGTCAATATATGTAAATGATGAATAACGCCCCCCACACACACCCCCCCCCCACAC
>NW_022987549.1:1432555-1635055 GCF_902827165.1 Trematomus bernacchii
CCCTCTTCTTCATGTCTCTTCTACATCAGCATGTGTCCCCTCTTCTTCATGTCTCTTCTACATCAACATGTGTCCCCTCTTCTTCATGTCTCTTCTACATCAACATGTGTCCCCTCTTCTTCATGTCTCTTCTACATCAACATGTGTCCCCTCTTCTTCATGTCTCTTCTTCATCAACATGTGTCCCCTCTTCTTCATGTCTCTTCTACATCAGCATGTGTCCCCTCTTCTTCATGTCTCTTCTACATCAACATGTGTCCCCTCTTCTTCATGTCTCTTCTACATCAACATGTGTCCCCTCTTCTTCATGTCTCTTCTACATCAACATGTGTCCCCTCTTCTTCATCAACATGTGTTCCCCTCTTCTTCATGTCTCTTCTACATCAACATGTGTCCCCTCTTCTTCATGTCTCTTCTACATCAACATGTGTCCCCTCTTCTTCATGTCTCTTCTACATCAACATGTGTCCCCTCTTCTTCATGTCTCTTCTACATCAACATGTGTCCCCTCTTCTTCATGTCTCTTCTTCATCAACATGTGTCCCCTCTTCTTCATGTCTCTTCTACATCAGCATGTGTCCCCTCTTCTTCATGTCTCTTCTACATCAACATGTGTCCCCTCTTCTTCATGTCTCTTCTACATCAACATGTGTCCCCTCTTCTTCATGTCTCTTCTACATCAACATGTGTCCCCTCTTCTTCATGTCTCTTCTTCATCAACATGTGTCCCCTCTTCTTCATGTCTCTTCTACATCAGCATGTGTCCCCTCTTCTTCATGTCTCTTCTACATCAACATGTGTCCCCTCTTCTTCATGTCTCTTCTACATCAACATGTGTCCCCTCTTCTTCATGTCTCTTCTACATCAACATGTGTCCCCTCTTCTTCATGTCTCTTCTTCATCAACATGTGTCCCCTCTTCTTCATGTCTCTTCTACATCAACATGTTGTCCCCTCTTCTTCATGTCTCTTCTACATCAACATGTGTCCCCCTCTTCTTCATGTCTCTTCTACATCAACATGTGTCCCCTCTTCTTCATGTCTCTTCTACATCAACATGTGTCCCCTCTTCTTCATGTCTCTTCTACATCAACATGTGTCCCCTCTTCTTCATGTCTCTTCTACATCAACATGTGTCCCCTCTGTGTAAAGAGACTCTGAAAGTTTCAGGAACAAAGATTCTCTCTCTTTTTGTCCTGATCCATTTCTATAAAAACCTGTCTGAAAATGAGCTGATCAGATTTTGGCCACTTTATGATGTCATAACGATGTTTTGGCTTGAGTAACCATTAGCCAATCACCAACCAAGGTAACCCCCCCCCCCCCACCTTATCACCTGAATCTCCTCCTAGAGCACCATTAGGCGCGTTCACACCAAGTACTTTGCCGTACTTAGTGCCGGCACTCAGAGCCCCGGCACTTATTACCCCAGGGCATTTAGTACAGATCGCGTTCACACCGGAGTACTTTTCCCTGAGGGAAGATTGCGCAAATAAGCCGCTGACGTCACTTCGTCTTCTTCTGCTTTGGGTTTACTGGCAGGCAGCAAACAACTTCACGGCGTATACTGCCACCCGGAGTCCCCGGCCTGAAGTCCCCGGAGTTGGGGAAGGCTTCAGTAGAAGCTGCTGAAGCCTTCCGAGTTAATCGCCAGAACGCCGACACCTCCTCATCTCCACCGCTCCCATGTTTTATTTTGTGTTGCCATAAGTTAGTCTCTCTGCGTTTGTGCACTGGGCGAATGCTAATGCTAATAATGCTAATGCGAGGATAATAAAATGGCGGCTCTACAAAACATTTCAGAGTTTTACGGGGCATGGTTTGCAATTCGCCCAGCCAATCAGAACTGGGGCACTTTTTTCCCCCAGGAAAGTACCATCTCTCAGCAGGCACTAAAAATGGGGGTAAAAGTTCCCGAGATGAAGTGCTCTTTTTGGTGTGAACGCGACATAAGGGGTACTAACGGAACTAAACGCGAAAAGTTTGGTGAAAAGTACTCCGGTGTGAACGCGGCTATTGAGTTCTTTTTAACCAAATCTCTCTCAGAGGAGCGTGGGGAGGGGCTCCTTATTTTCATCTAAAGTAACAGACAGAGAATCAGCACTTTGGAAACAGGGCTGAAACAGAGGGGATTATGGGATGCTGCAATGATCTGTTTGGTGTTTCAGCCAATCAGAGACAGGCTCTGCATATATCTGAGACCTGTGATATATTGATGAAAAACAGTATGATAGGGGACCTTTAAAACTGTTCCACCACATATGTCTGCCACACTATAAACATTGTCCTCGTCCACAACCATGACTCTCACCCCAACTATTTTCTATATCTGTTCTCCAGCCTGCACACATGTACTCCACTTTCCCCCGCCTCGTATGTGTGAATGTAAGGAGGGCGAGTTGATTCATATCCCGGGTTTTTCTCCATGAGAACCAGAGCATTCCTCTCATTCCTGCGTGAGGTGAACCCCGGGGTCCAGAGGAAGAGAAAAGGCATGTCTGTGGACGTCAGTGACTCATCTGTCTTTATTCAAAGAGGCCGCCACTGTTGGCTCTGAGTTTTCATCATTCTTCATCTTCCTGTAAACGCCCCAGGGGGCTGTATTTCAAACAGGGAGAAATGTTGCGTTTCAGAGAGTATTGATCGGGTTCAAAGAGGACATGTACTTATTTTCAGGTTCATATTTATATTCAGTGTCTCTACTGTGACATGTTTACATCTCTCTAAAGAGGCCCTATTATGCTGTTTTGGGGTTTTCCTTTCCTGTAGTGTATCATAGAGGTTGTTGGTGAACTTCAAAGCATGGAAACACGTCACAGTTGAGGCACAAAACACAAAAATGAACCTTAAAATTAGCATTATGTGTTAAATTGTTTGAAATGTGACATGTCTCCATGCTTTAATGTTCAAAAAGCTATGTATTGTTCTCATACTGCCTGTGCTGCAGCACCTCTTTTCACCCTCTGTCTGAAACCAGAGCCCAGTCTGCTCTGATTGGTTCGCTGGCCGGCTCTGTTGTGATTGGTCCACCGCTTAGAGATGGGGTACATAGGACATAGGAGCACGAGTCTACGTGTATTTTTTATTAGCTTATAATCTGATTCTGTAAAAGCACGTAAACAGTACAATAATGGCTTCCAAAATGCAGCGGAGAAGAAGTATACAATGAAAATGGTTATAGGTAATCAACTCAATGTAAAAGTACCTCGAAATTGTACTTATACACACTTGAGTATATGTACTTCAATACATTACACCACAGCATTTCACTTAATAACTATCCCCTTAGCCTATCACGTACAATGTGTTGGAGCGCTAGCCAATAAGAGCGCGAGTGTTATAGTGATGTATTAGTATGTGTGAGAGAAACTACCTCTGGAGGAAACACAGGGATTTTAGCTTCTGCAGACCATTGACATGCACAACAACCAATATATAAACTCACTACAGGAAAGGGACCACCCCCAAAACAGCAGAATAGGGCCTCTTCTTTAAAGCCTGTGTCATCCATTAGATTGATCTGATGGATGAAGACAAGATGTCTCCTGAGAGAGAGACAGAGGATCACACACATGCACACATGGACATGGCACTTGGCAAAGACACAGCGAATGAAAACACTCTCGCAAACAGAGACACAGGGATTACACAGGCATTTAACAAGCTCTTTGTGGAGGTCAAAGTTGAACAAAGGCCCCTCAGGAAAAAGGCGTATGGAGGGGAAACAAAAGGGGGGAGAGCTGGGGAATGTGGGGGTATGAGGGGAGAGAAACACACATTAGAGACTCATTCCTTCAGAGGTGGGAAGGAGTGGAGTACAAATACTTTGTTACTGTGCTTTTCTGGTATCAGTACTTTACTCCACTACTTATTTTTCTGACGACTTTTTACTTTGACTTCTTACATTTCTAACACAAATACCTGTACTTTCTACTTCTTACATTTTGAACACAAATACCTGTACTTTCTACTTCTTACATTTTGAACCCAAATACCTGTACTTTCTACTTCTTACATTTTGAACACAAATACCTGTACTTTCTACTTCTTACATGTTGAACACAAATACCTGTACTTTCTACTTCTTACATGTTGAACACAAATACCTGTACTTTCTACTTCTTACATGTTGAACACAAATACCTGTACTTTCTACTTCTTACATGTTGAACACAAATACCTGTACTTTCTACTTCTTACATTTTGAACACAAATACCTGTACTTTCTACTTCTTACATGTTGAACACAAATACCTGTACTTTCTACTTCTTACATGTTGAACACAAATACCTGTACTTTCTACTTCTTACATTTTGAACACAAATACCTGTACTTTCTACTTCTTACATGTTGAACACAAATACCTGTACTTTCTACTTCTTACATGTTGAACCCAAATACCTGTACTTTCTACTTCTTACATGTTGAACACAAATACCTGTACTTTCTACTTCTTACATGTTGAACCCAAATACCTGTACTTTCTACTTCTTACATGTTGAACCCAAATACCTGTACTTTCTACTTCTTACATGTTGAACCCAAATACCTGTACTTTCTACTTCTTACATGTTGAACACAAATACCTGTACTTTCTACTTCTTACATGTTGAACCCAAATACCTGTACTTTCTACTTCTTACATGTTGAACCCAAATACCTGTACTTTCTACTTCTTACATGTTGAACACAAATACCTGTACTTTCTACTTCTCACATTTCCCAAACAGGCTGGTTCCTTTAGTTTGAATGTGTGTTTGGTGGCGTGATCATTATTATTTAGAGTCATTGCGTGCCTATTGATTTGAACACGATCCGTGTATCCATCATTTCCTGGTCTTCTCTAAAGAAGAGGGACCAATGAAAACGTTGTCATGTTGCCGTTGTTCAGCATGGAAACATTCATTAGCTAACAATGACATTATTGTTCTATTAATATAAAGGGAGGTCAGGTACTCTTTAAAACAGCTGCTAGTTATGGGTACTTTTTACTGAAGTACATTTCAAAGCCTCTTTACTTTTACTTGAGTAAAGAAGTTTAGTCAGTACTTTTACCAGAGTATTTTTAAACACGAGTATCTGTACTTCTACTTGAGTAAAGAATGTGTATACTTTTGCCCTCTCTGGCATCTATGAGAATAACAGCAGAGCAGCATTTTAAAGACACTGGGTGAAATGTCCTTGAATGTGATTTATTATAATAAAAAACATGTGACTAAGTAACCTGCTGCTTTCACTCCATATGATTTAAATTATACACATTGCTTGGAGTCACATCAGAAATCAGAAATCCTTTATTTGTCTCACAGCGGGGAATTTAACAGCATTACAGAAAAGCGAAATTGGAGACAACATTTCCTTGAGTAAAGGATGTATGTACTTTTGCCATCTCTGCATTCCTTCTCTCACATCGCTGCAAATTCTTCTAGTCTTTAACCTACTGAGTGAAACAGATTTTGAACCCTGCGTTATTTTAAATCAAAGTTAAAAACCTTTCTTTTTACTGCAGTCTATCCTGAGATCCTTTAACCGAGCCTTATCATTGCACTTTTAGCTGCAACCATTATTGTATCGCTTTTATGAATTGTATTTTTAAATGATTATGTGTTAAATGCCTATGTGAAGCACTTTGAATTGCCTCTGTGTCTTAAACTGTGCTGTACAAAGATGCAACACGTTGTCATTGGTGTAAAACACATCGGAGAGGGATAAGGGTTAAAATGCAGCCGTGCAATCCATCATGTTTCATCCTGTCAAAGCAGCTTTTAGAGAGCTATAGATAAGACAAGGATCCATTTAATGTGTGATAGAGAAGCAGTCCTCAGTGATGAAAGGACCACCCAGGGACCCTAAACTCATGAAGATGAGGGGTTATTTTAGGACGTCGCAATAAAAATCGATCTTATAGTGAAAAAATGCCAATACTCTTTTCAAATCCATCATAATGTCTTGTGCTTTAGTGATTTAAAAGACAAATATGACATCTTGTACAGAAGAAATGGTCACATAAGGTGTTTTAAAAAGTGACATTAATTTCCTTTTCTTGCTATTTCTCTGTACTTGACAAAGGCTTTCTACATTTACAAGACTGAAGTGCGCTCTAAAGGACAAAATGATAAACCATAATCCCAAGACCTGCTCATGACACATGTATTTCATCGAATGGACAAACACCTTTTGCATTAGCGGTAAATTAATTAAAAAAAATATGCCTTTTTTTCGTAATTTTCCCTGCATGCACAGACAAGAAACTGTAAATGTTTTAGCTAAGCCAGTCAGAATAATTCAATAAACTCACTCCCAAAGCCCTGTCAATTAAGCAAATGACCATTAAATACAGTCAAATGCATCCTAAAGAGTATATATAATTGTTTTTCTAAAGACACAAGATTGATAATAACCCAGGTTATGATTTAGGGAGGTTTCGCTGCCTTACAGCTCCACAAAGGGTCACTCCAGGTCAAAGAGAGAATTCTGGACCAACAGCTCCCTCTACTGGCTGCCCTAGATTATTAAAGGTCCCCTGTTATACTGTTTATCAACAGTATATCACAGGTCTCAGATATATACAGAACCTGTCTCTGATTGGCTGAAACACCAAACAGATCATTGCAGCATTACCCATAATCCCCTCTGTTTCAGCCCTGTTTCCAAAGTGCTGATTCTCTGTCTGTTACTTTAGATGAAAATAAGGAGCCCCTCCCCACGCCCCTCTGAGAGAGATTTGGTTACAAAGAACTCAATGGTGCTCTAGGAGGAGATTCAGGTGATAAGGTGGGGGGGGGGGGGGGGGGGGGGGTTACCTTGGTTGCTGATTGGCTAATGGTTACACAAGCCAAAACATCGTTATGACATCACAAAGTGGCCAAAATCTGATCAGCTCATTTTCAGACAGGTTTTTATAGAAATGGATCAGGACAAAAAGAGAGAGAATCTTTGTTCCTGAAACTTTCAGAGTCTCTTTCCACAGAGGGGACACATGCTGATGAAGAAGAGACATGAAGAAGAGGGGACACATGTTGATGAAGAAGAGACATGAAGAAGAGGGGACACATGTTGATGTAGAAGAGACATGGAGAAGAGGGGACACATGTTGATGTAGAAGAGACATGAAGAAGAGGGGACACATGTTGATGTAGAAGAGACATGAAGAAGAGGGGACACATGTTGATGTAGAAGAGACATGAAGAAGAGGGGACACATGTTGATGTAGAAGAGACATGAAGAAGAGGGGACACATGTTGATGTAGAAGAGACATGAAGAAGAGGGGACACATGCTGATGTAGAACAGACATGAAGAAGAGGGGACACATGTTGATGTAGAAGATACATGAAGAAGAGGGGACACATGTTGATGTAGAAGAGACATGAAGAAGAGGGGACACATGTTGATGAAGAAGAGACAGGAAGAAGAGGGGACACATGTTGATGTAGAAGAGACATGAAGAAGAGGGGACACATGTTGATGTAGAAGAGACATGAAGAAGAGGGGACACATGTTGATGTAGAAGAGACATGAAGAAGAGGGGGCACATGTTGATGTAGAAGAGACATGAAGAAGAGGGGACACATGTTGATGTAGAAGAGACATGAAGAAGAGGGGACACATGTTGATGTAGAAGAGAAATGAAGAAGAGGGGACACATGTTGATGTAGAAGAGACATGAAGAAGAGGGGACACATGTTGATGTAGAAGAGACATGAAGAAGAGGGGACACATGTTGATGTAGAAGAGACATGAAGAAGAGGGGACACATGTTGATGAAGAAGAGACATGAAGAAGAGGGGACACATGTTGATGTAGAAGAGACATGAAGAAGAGGGGACACATGTTGATGTAGAAGAGACATGAAGAAGAGGGGACACATGTTGATGTAGAAGAGACATGAAGAAGTGGATTTTGCACAATAGGTGAGAATTGATTATCATATTACAGGAGTTGTATTCTCATTATCACCAGGAGGGGGCAGGCTTCTCTCAGGACAAGCTAATGTGAGAGGACAGGAGGAAGCCAGGGACAGAGAGATGCTTTAAACAGCATGAAGACACTGTGTTTACTCACTGTTGCCTATAGATGGCGCTGTTGCATACTTTACAGTTATACACACCTGAAACTTACTGTATCACATATAAGGTTTCAAGGCTTTATTATCATGTGCACAGTAGCTACAGTGTAAGGCAAGGCAAGGCAAGTTTATTTATATAGCACCTTTCAACACAAGGCAATTCAAAGTGCTTTACAGAAATGAAAGACATTAAGAAAATGGCATTTAAAAACAGTCATTAAAAAGCAAAGATAATGAAATAAACATTAAAAGAAAAAATACATGAATACAAGTTAGAGAGCAGTGTGAGATATGAATAGTTCAATTAAAAGCGGCGACAAAAAGAAAAGTCTTCAGCCTGGATTTAAAAGTAGTAAGAGTTGCAGCGGACCTGCAGGTTTATGGGAGTTTGTTCCAGATATTTGGAGCATAATAACTGAACGCTGCTTCTCCATGTTTAGTTCTGACTCTGGGGACAGAAAGCTGACCAGTCCCTGATGACCTGAGAGTTCTGGATGGTTCATAATTTAGTAGGAGATCAGAAATGTATTTTGGGCCTAAACCATTCAAAGCTTTATAAACCAGCAGTAGTATTTTGAAATCAATTCTTTGACACACAGGAAGTCAGAGTAAAGACTTTAGAACAGGACTGATCCACTTTCTTCGTGTTAGTGAGGCGTTCTGAATCAGCTGCAGCTTTCTAATAGATTTTTGAGTGAAGACCTGTGAAGACACCATTACAACAGTCGAGTCTACTGAAGATAAAAGCATAGCAGTGTAGATATGTCAATGAAAGACTGAAGTCACAGGCTGCTCTAACAATGCAACATGAATATATATTGGAGATAGAACAAATAAAACAGATAAAATAGTGCGATGGTGGATTGTAAGTACATTTACTCAAGTTCCATACTTAAAGGGGACCTATCATGCAAAATGCACTTTTGTACGTCTTTTCTACATGAATATGTGTCCCCGGTGTTCCAGGGAACTCACCAAGTGTCAGAAAACACAACCCTCTCTATTTTCCTCCATACCCAAATCTCTAAAAAAGGGGCTGCAACGGATCTGATAAAAACTGATCCAGATTTGAACACTGTCCTGACGTCAGGACGGTGGCGCTACGGCTATTGGGCCAACTCCACCAATCAGGAGGAGACAGCCACGGCCATTGCCGTTCGAAAGCGCTGGAGACGCTGTAGTACATATGCCAGGCCTGTAGATGGTGCTGTTCTCACTGAATCTGCCCTTGCTAAAACAGAGCTAGAAATGGTCAAATTGAGCAAAATGAGGCATGGCTAAAATGCATGATCTGTTTGGTATTTTGAAAAAAAAAAAGTATAAATATGCCTTATATAGGTATGGTCCTACACTATATTATTCAAATATAGCATGATAGGTCCACTTTAAGTACACATGTGAGGTACTAAGACTTAGCTTAGTATATATGTATTTTCTTTCTGTGCCACTCAATACTTTTTGCTTTTTTTGTGCATTTATTTGACATCTTAAATTACTATAGCAACTTTGCAAATTAATATTTTAACAATACAATAGTTACAATATTTCTGACAGTAAGAAATATGGAATATATCACGCTACCTAATTTCCTGACATATTTTGTATCTGCCATGGTGGCACCTGACATGATTCATTTACCTTTTACAGCCAACATTTGCACTGTATTTGGGAGTGGTCAGGTGGTCATTTCATCATCCCAGTTTTTGCAACTTTGTAAGCACACATTGTCAAAGAAAAGAAGAAGAAGTAAGCTACATATATAGAACAAAAGGTTGTGTGTGTGTGTGTGTGTGTGTGTGTGTGTGTGTGTCTGTCTGTCTGTCTGTCTGTCTGTCTGTCTGTTTGCTTTAACTTTTTGTTTTCCCTTGAGTCTATATGTGTGTATTTCTGTGTGCGTCTATGCTACACACCAGCTAGTTGTTTTTCTCAGCAGCTCTTCACAGTTTTATTTTTGAAGACTCTGACCTTTGCATTCCTGCGGTGAGTGTGTCTGTGAAAAGAAAACAACCTTCAAAAACCTGGCGCTGAAATTCTGACATTTCAGCAGAAGTTCAGGTGTGTGTGTGTGTCTGTGTGTGTGTGTGTGTGTGTGTGTGTGTGTGTGTGTCTGTGTATGTGTGTGTGTGTGTGTGTGTGTGTGTGTGTGTGTGTGTGTGTGTGTGTGTGTGTGTGTTCTGCTTGCTGAACTATTTCAGGAAAACAAACAGCTGAGCAGATACAGTATTCCTGTAGGCAAACGTGAAAGGCTTTCATTATGCACTCATTTCTCATTGTGCAATATGAAAATGCTTAATGAGTTTTCCAACACTTAAAATATGAACTTTATATCAGTATTTACAATCAGGACACAGTGCTTTGTCCCTCTGACGCTATTACTGACAAGTCTTTACAAAGATAAGAGCAAATATGCTGCTTATTTTTTGGATGAACTTCAGGTTAAAATCACTTAAAGGTGGGGTAGGTAATTTTGGAGAAACCAGCTTGAGATCGCTCAAATTTGAAAATACACAGCCGGGAAAAATCTGCCACTTCCTCACAGAGCCCCTCCTCCAACACACACGAACGCGCACATGACCAATGAGGGCAAGAGATAAGTCTGTGCACAGATGGAAGGCTGACAGGCAGGTAGGCCATCCAGTTATTTTAGCCGGGCCGGCTCAGATGATTGGTCGTGCTTTTTACAGTACTACGGCTTCCACAGATGATATTTTGTTATGGATTTTTTGTCAAAGCAAGTAGTATTACATATCCCGCTTCAATCTCATTAGTATGCATAAAAAAGTGACAGGTCACACCTTCTAAGTCCCGCCCCCTAATTATGTTAATGACCCCCCTTTGATATGCTAATGGGCCCTTTGTTCGAGGTGTTATCGCGTACAGGTGTGACATCCTCCCCGGTACCCCCCACCCCCCTCAGCCCACCCCCCCTCCCCCTCACATACAGGTGCTACATCCTCTCAGGTAGCCCCCCACCCCGCTCAGCCCCCACCCCTCTCAACCCCCTCCTCCTCCCCCCTCCTGTCCGGTCGGCATGTTCGTTACAGTTTAAATCTTCCGGGGCAGAATTAGAAAAGTGCCGGTTAAAGGTCTTCTATGTTATTTAATGAGCTTTGAAACAAACTGATATGATTCGATATTAAACCAACTAGTTATAGTAGATTAATTAACTATTCAAAACGTGTACAGTAATTTACAATAACACGGGAATAATAAACGGACTGCTCTCCCCCCTCCTGACAACACGCCAGTATCATGCAGCTCGCGGGTCCAATAATGAGTGACTCGACAGTAAAACTAAAACAAACTTTAACTAGTTTAGGTAGTTTGAGAGGTAATTAAAATAGCTACGTGTGTTATCTACGAGTGTGTTTTGTTCCGCTCACCGCATGCAGAGATGCATGTCGAATAGTCCGCAGCACCGGGGTCTCCCTCCGTCAGCAACAGCGGGTATCCCCCGTCAGATTAGACGTTACTAGCGTTTATGTCCATGCATAATCAGCCCCTATAGGACATCTTTTGTCTGTCACACACTATTCTTGTATGTCACATAAGAGGTGCAACTGATGCGGTATTGCGCTAAAGGGGATATCCTTCTGGCCGGAGAGATTTCCATACACACACACACACACACACACACACACACACACACACACACACACACACACACACACACACACACACACACACACACCCATACCCGTATTCCCCTCCTACCCCGCCTTTTTTTTTTTAAATAAGAGTTGGGTTAATAACTAAGGAGGCTCTCTTGAAGTGTACGGATGGTGAACTAATGTTTAATTACTATACTAACTATAAGGGCCTCTCTTTGTTGAAAGGAGGGGTAATCTGGTAATAAATGCAACAAAGTCTCTCTGAAGAGGTTGGCAATAAATTAAAGATCTTAATGACCCCATGGCGTTTGGTTTTTTTCTTTATGTTTAATTACATCAAATCCACTAATAAAATAATCCCTATATGAAGTTATATGTGTCATCTTTCCTGAAACTGAAGTGCTGTCCGTTTTACAAACAAGTTATCTTTCTGCTTCTTCACCCCTGAATTGTCCTCCCCCGTCCCTATTACTTCAGCCATCACATCAAGTCAGATCTGTGAAATTAAACACCTCTTCTCAAAGCGTGACTTCCCTATTGGGGGAGTGGGGCAGTAGGGCCTAACCCGATTTGGCCAAATATACTAACATGCAGAACATATGGTATGTTTTGAAAAAAGACTAACCATCTATCCAGTTCAAGCTGTCTTTAAGATGTGACATTGCGCTCTGACTTTTTCCCGTAAAATCGTGACAAACTATTACTTATTAAATTTGACCTCATACTGCTTGGTTGAAAATGATAGATGAGCATTTTACCAACAGATCAACGCGCAATCAACCCATACAGGACATCTCTTTCTACACATTATGTGTTATCACTATAATATCATGTCATTATTTAATGTTGTTTTGTTTGTGTGTGTGTGTGTACAACGAAGTCTCTTTGAGAGGAAAATTATAATTTAAAGATCTTATTACCCCCTTATTGTTTAACTACTTCACACAACTATTAAAGAATCCCTATATGAAGTTACATGAGGCTACATTTACTGGTGTGCTTCCCTAGATGATGTAAATAGTCTAAGTGTCATGTTAGGGGGGCATTACGGACCTCAGGAGTCCGCCCTTGGAGGCTTGGAGAGCGGATAAAGAGAGGTGTAGAACTAACAAAAAATAATTAAGTATTTGCAATGCATAAACATAGAAGTTATCACTGTCATATTATGATCACTTAATGTAAGTAAGTTTAAGTAAAACTAACACAAGTCAATATTATTCACCTAGGCATTAGTGGGCTTGAGGGTCTCAGGGAGCGTGGACAAAGTGACTTGTCTCTGTATTTGAGGATTCTCAGTGCAGGCACTAACAGGAAGCTGCTGTGCATTAGTGGAGAGTCCTCTGAAGGCAGCTGTTATTTCATTCACACACTCATCTGTTACCTGCTGACTCCTCATAGTAAGTCTAGCCAAGTCAGCTGTTAAGTTGTCCATACCATCGCTTGATAACTGGTAACTTTTGATTGACAGTCCAGCCATGGCAGCTGCCAACTCGTCCATATAATTCTTAAGAACGTGGTGACAATACTACAAAAAAAAGTGTATATATTAGGTCAGTTAACCTTGAAGAGCTAAACAGTTCAAGTGGTAAGTAACTAAGTATTTGCAATGAATAAACATAGAAATGATCACTGTCATATTATATAATCACTTAATATGGAGATAAGTAAAACTGACACAGACAGTTTAAACTGCTTGTTAAAATGCTATTGCTTAGTGTGTTTTCTCAGCACACTAACATAAATAAGGATGTATAATATAAAAAACTAGAAAACGATATAGTATTTTCAAGTCTTACGGTAAAATTAAGAATAAGTCACATTAAAGTGTGTCATGATTTTCCGTAAAAAAGTCAAGTATAGTTTGTCAAAAGAATATGAAAAAATCCTTTTGTAGAGTAGTATGTTGAAAATCTCAGTGTTTAACTGAACACACCTACATGTGATAACGCCTCGAACAAAGGGGTAATTAGCATACAAAGGGGGGTCACTAGCATCAGAGGGGGAAAGGTGCTACGGGAATGAACTTTGAGGAGGGGGAACTTGTAAGAATTTCCAGCTTTTGAAGATAATTATATGGTACCCGTCCTTACAGCTAAACAAATCCTATGCCAGGTATTCTACAGACCACAAGAAGCACAAGAAGCCCCAGAAAGTATTACATTCAGAGCTAATAATGGTGAAACCGAAGAAGAAGCAAAGCAGATTATAATCGTTGCGGGTGAAAGGATAGAGAATTTGCAAGTGATGTTAATGCACTTATCTGATATAAAAAAATGCATTCATTTACTTCCAAGAGACCCCTAAACATCTACTTGGGCAATGTGAATTGAACGATAAACCGATCACTGTAAATGAAACGCGGAGAGAAGCAGCAGTGCAAATCGTTAAGTCTATTACCTTGAATGCACTACGACATTAACTTGGTCAAATGTAATATGTCTTTCTGAAAATGTGGCGAATGGTGTGTTTTTCAATTAAGCAACCATAACAAATTAAAATGTGTTTTATTCTTGCTTTCATATATAGTAATAGTATTAACTCCTTTGACTAGACTGTACTAAAATAAGACGTTTCACTGTTAAATAAAAAAATGGAAGTAGAAAATCGAGATAATGATGAGGTTCGTTATGTATCCAGTAACTATGAACAGCAGTTGAAAATGTTATTTAACCCTTTAACTCTAATAGACAAATCTAAAATAGCCTCTAGCTTATCTATAAGTTTGTGATTTTAACACTTATTCACTGACACAAGGCAGATTTTGGCTTTTTTCTCATGCCAAGATACTTTTAGACACACTTTGAGGTATGCAAAACCTTAAAACTAGAAAATGAAGTACATTGTCTGATTAGATTTTTTCTTAAAGACTGTTTCTCTAAAAGGCAAGTTTTGTGATTTTTAACACTTATTTACTTTTTTCTCTCTTTTCTTGTGTTACCAAGATACTTTTAGATACACTTTTGATGTATGCAACACTTAACAAAAGGGTATAATATGAAGTACTTTGTAAGGAATGGGGGTTTCTTTAATACCCCGTTTTTTTATTTTAAAAAAACACTTGTACAGTTAAATAATGTAGGTTTTCTCTGATATTTTAGTTATTTTCAGCTACCAAGATACTTTTTTGATACACTTTAATGTAGGAACATTTGGCAACTGGTAGAATGTCAATTATTTTGTAATAAAATGTATTTTCTTAAAGACTGTGACTCTAAAAGGGGAAGTTTTTTTTTTTTTTTTCTCCCGTTGTCTTTCACTTACTTTTTTGGATACAGTTTTATGTATGACAACTCTACAACTGGTAGAAAGTTAAGTACTTTTTCTGAACAGATTTTCTTTAAGACTGTGACTCTTAAAGGTAAGACAATCCAGTTTTATGGAAGTAACTTAAATTATTTTTTTTTTGTTTTTTCTCCTACAAAGATACTTATAGTTACACTTTAATGGATGCAAAACTTTATAACTTGGTAAAATATTCATTATTTTGTAATGAATTGAGTTTTCTTTTTTGTTTTTGTTTTTCAACATACTATTGTACACAATGACTTTTCCATATATATATATATATATTTTTTTCAGACAAACTATACTTTTGACTTTTTCCGTAAAATCGTGACAAACTATTACTTATTCTTACATTTGACCTCTTGCTGCTTGGTTGGAAATGATAGATGAAAAAGCTACAAAGCTTAAAGAACTTTTCTAAAAACTCTCAATTCTACAGATGACTCCCCCCACTCAACGCAATAAGTCCACCCCCCCCCCCCCCCCCCCCCCCACTCAGCAAATCATCTAAAACGAAGGACCCCACTAAGACGCCCGTTGAAAACTAGCCAGGGATCTGAGAAAAACCAAGTCTCCCCCCGCGAGATGCAGCCAGGAACAAACTCCTGGACTACTATCGTCCCCAGCATTGTGGACACCCAAATCTTGCAATACTACAGCTGCTGATGTTACTCCTGGGGCCAAGACGTCTCTGTTTTTGAACATAGTGAAATCGGAGTTGGTTGATATTCTGGAGAGGGTGCTGCATCGGTACAGAGAAGAAATCTGCAATGGATCCCGAGTCAGTCACCCCAGCCAGAGGCAACACGATTGTGTGAATGACATTCCAGAATATTTCTTCAGAAACAATTACAACGCGTTAATGAAAAAGACTTTGGCTCGCCGACTTCATTACTGCGATTGACCAGAGTCTTAATGATATAAACATTTACATAGCTGAATGAAGGATCCAAGGCGCTTCGGAGGCTTTTCTGCACAATCTCAAAAACTGCAGACGCCTCAAGGAGAGACTTGAAAAGATCCACGCCGAGCTGGATGGAGAGGAAGAAGACTAATAACCAGCGGTTGATTTGAAGCCGGGGATTTTTTCGATACTTTGACTTTTCTTTAAAGTAAAATAAAAATGGGTAACTACTATGGAAAACAATCTGTATTTATCTATCAGAATGCAGTCAATACCTGTTTAATAAGTGTGTTGTTGATGACGATTGAAAACAGAATGAGTAGTGATCCCCGTGTAAACAGAACGGCTGAAGTTTGTAAACTAGAAGACATTTTGGATATCGTTCATTATGGCAGTACTATTCCGGGTCATTGGGAAACGATTGTAAACGAAACATTTAAAGTGGTACTGGAATCTTCATTTTCCGAAACATTCTGTAACATTACCGAAGAAATGAAACAAACACCAAAAGTGTATCATGTGCTCGCATTGTATGCTCTGTTTGTAGATGTAATGCATCTTTGTGTCAAAAACAGCATACACATGAATACTTTGGCCGAAGTGCAAAAACTCCATTATAATATTTCCCTTCATCTGGGGGATTCTATGCTGGAAAAGATCCTGGGGATGTTGCAATCAGTATAATTGTATTATTGATTCCTATGGGGTGAAAACAATAAATTGTAAATATGAAATTCTGCAAATAAAAAAAGTGTTTTTTACATTTAAAAAAAACTTGTCTTCAAATCATAGTATAGTATTTCCTACATATCATTTTAAAAAAGAGTCACAGTGTAGAATGTCCAAACATTTAATTTAAAAGTACTAGTATAGTATGTTAAAAGTATCTTGAAAAAAGTCCAAGTATAGTATGTAGTTAAGAAATATATTATATAGTTTTGTCTGCAATGTCAGTATAGGATCTCTAATAAAAAAAATAAAAAAATGAGAGAAAGTCATAGTATAGTTTGACAAAAAGATCCTGAAAAAGTCATGACACTGTGTGTTGAAATGGTTTTGAATAAACACATCAGTATTTTAAAAAGTAAAATTGTATCAAGTGCATCAGACAACTCAAATTACTCCATTTGAACCATATTATAAATAAGTAAAGAATGGTCATAGTATATAGCAGGGGTGTTTAATAGTTTTCTGTGTCGGTGTTTCAGTGTTTCAGTGTTTCAGTGTTTCTGTGTTTCAGTGTTTCAGTGTTTTGTGTTTTTGTGTGTCAGTGTTTCAGTGTTTCAGTGTTTCAGTGTTTTGTGTTTTCAGTTTTTCAGTGTGTCAGTGTTTCAGTGTTTCTGTGTTTCAGTGTTTCAGTGTTTCAGTATTTCAGTGTTTTGTGTTTCAGTGTTTCAGTGTTTTGTGTTTCTGTGTTTTGTGTTTCAGTGTTTTTTGTGTTTCAGTGTTTCAGTGTTTCAGTGTTTTTGTGTTTTCTGTGTTTCTGTGTTTTTGTGTGTCAGTGTTTTCAGTGTGTCAGTGTTTCAGTGTTGCAGTGTTTCAGTGTTTTCAGTGTTTCGTGTTTCAGTGTTTCAGTGTTTTTGTGTTTCAGTGTTTCAGTGTTTTGTGTGTCAGAGTGTCAGTGTTTACAGCCTTTCTTTGCTCTGATCAATCCCCAGGGATCCTCCCCTGGAAGGAATATAGCAGGATGAGAGAAAAACATTTAAAAAAAACGTATCTTAGAAGTGGCTATAACATTTGATGCAATTCTAAAAGATAGTCAGATTCCTAAAAAGTTACAAACGGATGCTGGAAAAGAATTATTTGTTTCTTCAGCAAGGCTTCAAAAATCTTGTTAAATAATTCTTTTCCAAACACAAAACACTGAAACACTGAAACACAAAACACTGAAATACTGAAAACACTGAAACACTGAAACACAGAAACACTGAAACACTGACACACTGACACACTAAACACTGAAACACTGAAACACTGAAATACTGACACACAAAAACACAAAACACTGAAACACTGAAACACAGAAACACTGAAACACTGAAACACTGAAACACCGACACAGAAAACTATTAAACACCCCTGCTATATACTATGACCATTCTTTACTTATTTATAATATGGTTCAAATGGAGTAATTTGAGTTGTCTGATGCACTTGATACAATTTTACTTTTTAAAATACTGATGTGTTTATTCAAAACCATTTCAACACACAGTGTCATGACTTTTTCAGGATCTTTTTGTCAAACTATACTATGACTTTCTCTCATTTTTTTATTTTTTTTATTAGAGATCCTATACTGACATTGCAGACAAAACTATATAATATATTTCTTAACTACATACTATACTTGGACTTTTTTCAAGATACTTTTAACATACTATACTAGTACTTTTAAATTAAATGTTTGGACATTCTACACTGTGACTCTTTTTTAAAATGATATGTAGGAAATACTATACTATGATTTGAAGACAAGTTTTTTTTAAATGTAAAAAACACTTTTTTTATTTGCAGAATTTCATATTTACAATTTATTGTTTTCACCCCATAGGAATCAATAATACAATTATACTGATTGCAACATCCCCAGGATCTTTTCCAGCATAGAATCCCCCAGATGAAGGGAAATATTATAATGGAGTTTTTGCACTTCGGCCAAAGTATTCATGTGTATGCTGTTTTTGACACAAAGATGCATTACATCTACAAACAGAGCATACAATGCGAGCACATGATACACTTTTGGTGTTTGTTTCATTTCTTCGGTAATGTTACAGAATGTTTCGGAAAATGAAGATTCCAGTACCACTTTAAATGTTTCGTTTACAATCGTTTCCCAATGACCCGGAATAGTACTGCCATAATGAACGATATCCAAAATGTCTTCTAGTTTACAAACTTCAGCCGTTCTGTTTACACGGGGATCACTACTCATTCTGTTTTCAATCGTCATCAACAACACACTTATTAAACAGGTATTGACTGCATTCTGATAGATAAATACAGATTGTTTTCCATAGTAGTTACCCATTTTTATTTTACTTTAAAGAAAAGTCAAAGTATCGAAAAAATCCCCGGCTTCAAATCAACCGCTGGTTATTAGTCTTCTTCCTCTCCATCCAGCTCGGCGTGGATCTTTTCAAGTCTCTCCTTGAGGCGTCTGCAGTTTTTGAGATTGTGCAGAAAAGCCTCCGAAGCGCCTTGGATCCTTCATTCAGCTATGTAAATGTTTATATCATTAAGACTCTGGTCAATCGCAGTAATGAAGTCGGCGAGCCAAAGTCTTTTTCATTAACGCGTTGTAATTGTTTCTGAAGAAATATTCTGGAATGTCATTCACACAATCGTGTTGCCTCTGGCTGGGGTGACTGACTCGGGATCCATTGCAGATTTCTTCTCTGTACCGATGCAGCACCCTCTCCAGAATATCAACCAACTCCGATTTCACTATGTTCAAAAACAGAGACGTCTTGGCCCCAGGAGTAACATCAGCAGCTGTAGTATTGCAAGATTTGGGTGTCCACAATGCTGGGGACGATAGTAGTCCAGGAGTTTGTTCCTGGCTGCATCTCGCGGGGGGAGACTTGGTTTTTCTCAGATCCCTGGCTAGTTTTCAACGGGCGTCTTAGTGGGGTCCTTCGTTTTAGATGATTTGGGGGGGGGGGGGTGGACTTATTGCGTTGAGTGGGGGGAGTCATCTGTAGAATTGAGAGTTTTTAGAAAAGTTCTTTAAGCTTTGTAGCTTTTTCATCTATCATTTCCAACCAAGCAGCAAGAGGTCAAATGTAAGAATAAGTAATAGTTTGTCACGATTTTACGGAAAAAGTCAAAAGTATAGTTTGTCTGAAAAAAAATATATATATGGAAAAGTCATTGTGTACAATAGTATGTTGAAAAACAAAAACAAAAAAGAAAACTCAATTCATTACAAAATAATGAATATTTTACCAAGTTATAAAGTTTTGCATCCATTAAAGTGTAACTATAAGTATCTTTGTAGGAGAAAAAACAAAAAAAAAAATAATTTAAGTTACTTCCATAAAACTGGATTGTCTTACCTTTAAGAGTCACAGTCTTAAAGAAAATCTGTTCAGAAAAAGTACTTAACTTTCTACCAGTTGTAGAGTTGTCATACATAAAACTGTATCCAAAAAAGTAAGTGAAAGACAACGGGAGAAAAAAAAAAAAAAAACTTCCCCTTTTAGAGTCACAGTCTTTAAGAAAATACATTTTATTACAAAATAATTGACATTCTACCAGTTGCCAAATGTTCCTACATTAAAGTGTATCAAAAAAAGTATCTTGGTAGCTGAAAATAACTAAAATATCAGAGAAAACCTACATTATTTAACTGTACAAGTGTTTTTTAAAATAAAAAAACGGGGTATTAAAGAAACCCCCATTCCTTACAAAGTACTTCATATTATACCCTTTTGTTAAGTGTTGCATACATCAAAAGTGTATCTAAAAGTATCTTGGTAACACAAGAAAAGAGAGAAAAAAGTAAATAAGTGTTAAAAATCACAAAACTTGCCTTTTAGAGAAACAGTCTTTAAGAAAAAATCTAATCAGACAATGTACTTCATTTTCTAGTTTTAAGGTTTTGCATACCTCAAAGTGTGTCTAAAAGTATCTTGGCATGAGAAAAAAGCCAAAATCTGCCTTGTGTCAGTGAATAAGTGTTAAAATCACAAACTTATAGATAAGCTAGAGGCTATTTTAGATTTGTCTATTAGAGTTAAAGGGTTAAATAACATTTTCAACTGCTGTTCATAGTTACTGGATACATAACGAACCTCATCATTATCTCGATTTTCTACTTCCATTTTTTTATTTAACAGTGAAACGTCTTATTTTAGTACAGTCTAGTCAAAGGAGTTAATACTATTACTATATATGAAAGCAAGAATAAAACACATTTTAATTTGTTATGGTTGCTTAATTGAAAAACACACCATTCGCCACATTTTCAGAAAGACATATTACATTTGACCAAGTTAATGTCGTAGTGCATTCAAGGTAATAGACTTAACGATTTGCACTGCTGCTTCTCTCCGCGTTTCATTTACAGTGATCGGTTTATCGTTCAATTCACATTGCCCAAGTAGATGTTTAGGGGTCTCTTGGAAGTAAATGAATGCATTTTTTTATATCAGATAAGTGCATTAACATCACTTGCAAATTCTCTATCCTTTCACCCGCAACGATTATAATCTGCTTTGCTTCTTCTTCGGTTTCACCATTATTAGCTCTGAATGTAATACTTTCTGGGGCTTCTTGTGCTTCTTGTGGTCTGTAGAATACCTGGCATAGGATTTGTTTAGCTGTAAGGACGGGTACCATATAATTATCTTCAAAAGCTGGAAATTCTTACAAGTTCCCCCTCCTCAAAGTTCATTCCCGTAGCACCTTTCCCCCTCTGATGCTAGTGACCCCCCTTTGTATGCTAATTACCCCTTTGTTCGAGGCGTTATCACATGTAGGTGTGTTCAGTTAAACACTGAGATTTTCAACATACTACTCTACAAAAGGATTTTTTCATATTCTTTTGACAAACTATACTTGACTTTTTTACGGAAAATCATGACACACTTTAATGTGACTTATTCTTAATTTTACCGTAAGACTTGAAAATACTATATCGTTTTCTAGTTTTTTATATTATACATCCTTATTTATGTTAGTGTGCTGAGAAAACACACTAAGCAATAGCATTTTAACAAGCAGTTTAAACTGTCTGTGTCAGTTTTACTTATCTCCATATTAAGTGATTATATAATATGACAGTGATCATTTCTATGTTTATTCATTGCAAATACTTAGTTACTTACCACTTGAACTGTTTAGCTCTTCAAGGTTAACTGACCTAATATATACACTTTTTTTTGTAGTATTGTCACCACGTTCTTAAGAATTATATGGACGAGTTGGCAGCTGCCATGGCTGGACTGTCAATCAAAAGTTACCAGTTATCAAGCGATGGTATGGACAACTTAACAGCTGACTTGGCTAGACTTACTATGAGGAGTCAGCAGGTAACAGATGAGTGTGTGAATGAAATAACAGCTGCCTTCAGAGGACTCTCCACTAATGCACAGCAGCTTCCTGTTAGTGCCTGCACTGAGAATCCTCAAATACAGAGACAAGTCACTTTGTCCACGCTCCCTGAGACCCTCAAGCCCACTAATGCCTAGGTGAATAATATTGACTTGTGTTAGTTTTACTTAAACTTACTTACATTAAGTGATCATAATATGACAGTGATAACTTCTATGTTTATGCATTGCAAATACTTAATTATTTTTTGTTAGTTCTACACCTCTCTTTATCCGCTCTCCAAGCCTCCAAGGGCGGACTCCTGAGGTCCGTAATGCCCCCCTAACATGACACTTAGACTATTTACATCATCTAGGGAAGCACACCAGTAAATGTAGCCTCATGTAACTTCATATAGGGATTCTTTAATAGTTGTGTGAAGTAGTTAAACAATAAGGGGGTAATAAGATCTTTAAATTATAATTTTCCTCTCAAAGAGACTTCGTTGTACACACACACACACAAACAAAACAACATTAAATAATGACATGATATTATAGTGATAACACATAATGTGTAGAAAGAGATGTCCTGTATGGGTTGATTGCGCGTTGATCTGTTGGTAAAATGCTCATCTATCATTTTCAACCAAGCAGTATGAGGTCAAATTTAATAAGTAATAGTTTGTCACGATTTTACGGGAAAAAGTCAGAGCGCAATGTCACATCTTAAAGACAGCTTGAACTGGATAGATGGTTAGTCTTTTTTCAAAACATACCATATGTTCTGCATGTTAGTATATTTGGCCAAATCGGGTTAGGCCCTACTGCCCCACTCCCCCAATAGGGAAGTCACGCTTTGAGAAGAGGTGTTTAATTTCACAGATCTGACTTGATGTGATGGCTGAAGTAATAGGGACGGGGGAGGACAATTCAGGGGTGAAGAAGCAGAAAGATAACTTGTTTGTAAAACGGACAGCACTTCAGTTTCAGGAAAGATGACACATATAACTTCATATAGGGATTATTTTATTAGTGGATTTGATGTAATTAAACATAAAGAAAAAAACCAAACGCCATGGGGTCATTAAGATCTTTAATTTATTGCCAACCTCTTCAGAGAGACTTTGTTGCATTTATTACCAGATTACCCCTCCTTTCAACAAAGAGAGGCCCTTATAGTTAGTATAGTAATTAAACATTAGTTCACCATCCGTACACTTCAAGAGAGCCTCCTTAGTTATTAACCCAACTCTTATTTTAAAAAAAAAAGGCGGGGTAGGAGGGGAATACGGGTATGGGTGTGTGTGTGTGTGTGTGTGTGTGTGTGTGTGTGTGTGTGTGTGTGTGTGTGTGTGTGTGTGTGTGTGTGTATGGAAATCTCTCCGGCCAGAAGGATATCCCCTTTAGCGCAATACCGCATCAGTTGCACCTCTTATGTGACATACAAGAATAGTGTGTGACAGACAAAAGATGTCCTATAGGGGCTGATTATGCATGGACATAAACGCTAGTAACGTCTAATCTGACGGGGGATACCCGCTGTTGCTGACGGAGGGAGACCCCGGTGCTGCGGACTATTCGACATGCATCTCTGCATGCGGTGAGCGGAACAAAACACACTCGTAGATAACACACGTAGCTATTTTAATTACCTCTCAAACTACCTAAACTAGTTAAAGTTTGTTTTAGTTTTACTGTCGAGTCACTCATTATTGGACCCGCGAGCTGCATGATACTGGCGTGTTGTCAGGAGGGGGGAGAGCAGTCCGTTTATTATTCCCGTGTTATTGTAAATTACTGTACACGTTTTGAATAGTTAATTAATCTACTATAACTAGTTGGTTTAATATCGAATCATATCAGTTTGTTTCAAAGCTCATTAAATAACATAGAAGACCTTTAACCGGCACTTTTCTAATTCTGCCCCGGAAGATTTAAACTGTAACGAACATGCCGACCGGACAGGAGGGGGGAGGAGGAGGGGGTTGAGAGGGGTGGGGGCTGAGCGGGGTGGGGGGCTACCTGAGAGGATGTAGCACCTGTATGTGAGGGGGGTGGGGGGTACCGGGGAGGATGTCACACCTGTACGCGATAACACCTCGAACAAAGGGCCCATTAGCATATCAAAGGGGGGTCATTAACATAATTAGGGGGCGGGACTTAGAAGGTGTGACCTGTCACTTTTTTATGCATACTAATGAGATTGAAGCGGGATATGTAATACTACTAAAGCACTTCAGATATTCATTGCTATCGGGATGTTAAGAGCATTCCATGGAATATAACAAAAAGTGTATCTCGAGCCGGTTTCTCAAACTTACCTACCCTACCTTTAAAGGAGAGGTGTCATGGCGATTTCCACTGATCATAATTCCATTGTTGAGGTCTACTAGAATAGATTTATATTGTGCAATTTTCCAAACTCACATTGGTTTCTCATACAGCATCTCTGTAAACTACTTGTATTCACTGAATTTCACTATTTGCCTTTAACGGCTTGTTGGAGCTCCAATAGCTCCAGCCCCCACCCTCCCTGTGAGCACAGTGTGCTCTGATTGGTCGGGACGTTGTGAATCGCGCTGAGCTCCGTGGAGGTGTTGTTTCCTTGTTTAGGATACACAGCGAAACACAGCCAAACTCATCCTGAGCACACACAAAGTCACAGCCGAAGTAAAAACAATAAGTGTGGCTTGATATTGAGTAAGAAAAAGGTTGATAAACGCTGTGAGAATGGGTCTGCAGAGAGAATTTCGCCGCGATCCCAACTGTCTGTTATCAGCCTGCAGCCAAGGATCAGAATCAGCTGAGCTGCCTGCTCCCTGCACACAGATGTGTGTGTGAGGAAGTCCGTGGATTGGTCAATTTGGACCAATCAGCGGGGGCTTAACGTAACGGCTCCGCGGACGTAACGTAACGGCTCCACGGATTGGTCCATTTCGTTCCGGGTACGGGTTGACATCATGCCGTACCCGGAAGAATCAAATGGACAATGACGTATCTCCAACGAGGCGTTTTGGGGAGGTATTTTCTGTGTTAGAGTTTTACTCGCTACAGGGTGTACTTTGAGGGTTTTGACTCTGCACACCGTTTACATGAATATAAACCTTCATAACACACAAGGGGACGGGTAATAACCGGAAAAGCATGACACCTCTCCTTTAAGAGTTGAGTGAGTTTAGAGTTTGTGTAGCGACAACATTCAATGAACAGTCGCTAGAGGCTAAGGTAGACTCATCACTTTGACACCTTTCAATTAAAAGAGTCCGTACTGAAGTTATGGCTTAACAATGTTTAATAACCCAAATAAACAAACAATAACTTAGGTCAGGAAGTGATAATTAAATACAACAACTAAAATAACAACAATAATGGAAATAATTGCTTCAGGCTAAATAAGCATTTTGGCTCCTACAGTTTGTACATGAGGAAATATCACATTTGCTCTTAAGTGCTAGAGCCTCCTGGAAATATAAATCAGGGTTCATCCTCGTGGGAAGAATTGTAAATGTGTGCAATGGTGAGTGTCTGAAAATGAGCTCATTTCATGCACATCACATTGCAAATTCAAGTTTTTATGAATCCCACTCAGACACTTCAACAGGGTGATGCAAGTGTTTCATAGTGTCGTTAAACTAAATCATTACATGTGCATCTTGTAAAATGTTTATGTGGAGTGGACTCTCCCGGGTATAATTCATCATGTCTGATTGGTTAAACAGATTTCCCTTTCCTCCCTGGATGGGAATGTATTCAAGCAGTAGTGGTTGCAACAACAATTGTGATGCATACACTAGAGCAGGGGTGTCAAACTCAATTTCATCGCGGGCCACATTAGCATTATGGTTGCACTCAAAGGGCCGGTTGTAACTTAAATATACATATATACATATATAATATATATTAAATAATGTATTATATTACATTATTGGCTCTGCATTGGACTATTATCAGTTCTGGTAATAACTTCATAAATAACTAAGTCTGAAAGCAGAAGTCTAGGGGAAATAATTGAAAGCAAATATTTAACATTTACACCGATTGTATTGTAAATTATATTCTTTGCAAGCTCTTGTGGGCCACATAAAATGAGGTCTTGAGTTTGACACCCCTGCACTAGAGGCATGTTTCCAGGAATGTGAAAGGAAGCTGTCATAAGTGTAGTAGCACTTCATAGCTGTAGGATGCTGTAATGGTTAGCTTCACCGTCTGAGTGTCCTGTATGCGAGGTGACGTCAGTGGAAACACTGGGAGGAAGGAGATTTCTCAGCAGGGGGTCGATGCTGGGATTCCTCAGCTTCCAGGATGTCTGCGCCAACATAGTAGCAGGAAACCTGTTACTCACATTAGCCAAAGACATTCATGATCACGTTGTTAGTCAACATTTTAGAAGATGCCGTATTTTTGTAAGCAGTCCCTGAAGTTAGCATTTCTCTGGTTTCCTTGAAAAATGCTAATGTATTTATGTTTTTATATTTCATGTGGAACCTACTTGAGCAGGTCTCCCTTGAAAAAGAGATCAATGATCTCAATGGGATACACCTGGATAAATAAAGGTTTGAAATTAAATGAAATGAAGTACAAAGCTAACGTTGGGCTATAAAGGAACTACATTGCAGTCACATGACTTCACGTCACCACCGCTAAGCTAAAGGTGGCTAATGTTGGGCTATAAAGGAACTACAGCATGGTCACATGACTTCACGTCACCACCGCTAAGCTAAAGGCGGCTAATGTTGGGCTATAAAGCAACTACAGCACGGTCACATGACTTCACGTCACCACCGCTAAGCTAAAGGCGGCTAATGTTGGGCTATAAAGGAACTACAGCACGGTCACATGACTTCACGTCACCACCGCTAAGCTAAAGGTGACTAATGTTGGGCTATAAAGGAACTACAGCACGGTCACATGACTTTACGTCACCACCGCTAAGCTAAAGGCGGCTAACGTTAGGCTATAAAGGAACTACAGCACGGTCACATGACTTCACGTCACCACTGCTAAGCTAAAGGCGGCTAACGTTGGGCTATAAAGGAACTACATTGCGGTCACATGACTTCACGTCACCACCGCTAAGCTAAAGGCGGCTAATGTTGGGCTATAAAGGAACTACAGCACGGTCACATGACTTCACGTCACCACCGCTAAGCTAAAGGCGGCTAATGTTGGGCTATAAAGGAACTACAGCACGGTCACATGACTTCACGTCACCACCGCTAAGCTAAAGGCGGCTAATGTTGGGCTATAAAGGAAACTACAGCACGGTCACATGACTTCACGTCACCACCGCTAAGCTAAAGGCGGCTAATGTTGGGCTATAAAGGAACTACAGCACGGTCACATGACTTCACGTCACCACTGCTAAGCTAAAGGTGGCTAATGTTGGGCTATAAAGGAACTACAGCACGGTCACATGACTTCACGTCACCACCGCTAAGCTAAAGGTGGCTAATGTTGGGCTATAAAGGAACTACAGCACGGTCACATGACTTTACGTCACCACCGCTAAGCTAAAGGCGGCTAACGTTAGGCTATAAAGGAACTACAGCACGGTCACATGACTTCACGTCACCACTGCTAAGCTAAAGGCGGCTAACGTTGGGCTATAAAGGAACTACATTGCGGTCACATGACTTCACGTCACCACCGCTAAGCTAAAGGCGGCTAATGTTGGGCTATAAAGGAACTACAGCACGGTCACATGACTTCACGTCACCACCGCTAAGCTAAAGGCGGCTAATGTTGGGCTATAAAGGAACTACAGCACGGTCACATGACTTCACGTCACCACTGCTAAGCTAAAGGCGGCTAATGTTGGGCTATAAAGGAACTACAGCACGGTCACATGACTTCACGTCACCACCGCTAAGCTAAAGGTGGCTAATGTTGGGCTATAAAGGAACTACAGCACGGTCACATGACTTCACGTCACCACCGCTAAGCTAAAGGCGGCTAATGTTGGGCTATAAAGGAACTACAGCACGGTCACATGACTTCACGTCACCACTGCTAAGCTAAAGGTGGCTAATGTTGGGCTATAAAGGAACTACAGCACGGTCACATGACTTCACGTCACCACCGCTAAGCTAAAGGCGGCTAATGTTGGGCTATAAAGGAACTACAGCACGGTCACATGACTTCACGTCACCACCGCTAAGCTAAAGGCGGCTAATGTTGGGCTATAAAGGAACTACAGCACGGTCACATGACTTCACGTCACCACTGCTAAGCTAAAGGTGGCTAATGTTGGGCTATAAAGGAACTACAGCACGGTCACATGACTTCACGTCACCACCGCTAAGCTAAAGGCGGCTAACGTTAGGCTATAAAGGAACTACAGCACGGTCACATGACTTCACGTCACTACTGCTAAGCTAAAGGTGGCTAATGTTGGGCTATAAAGGAACTACAGCACGGTCACATGACTTCACGTCACTACTGCTAAGCTAAAGGAGGCTAACGTTGGGCATAATGACATTTGGTCGTCTCCTTTAGACACTAACCACAGACCTTATTTCAGGCTAATAACAAAAAACCCATTCAAAAAACGTCAACTTCCAGACAAGGGAACAGGAAATACTAAAATGCTGACTCATTAATGGAATTGAGGACTCATTACTGAACCACTCTATTGTATTTCTCTTTTCCCTTGGTCCTATATTTGCTCCTTTGTACAATTGTATTCCTCCTACTGTGTCAATGTACAATTAACCCAATTTTTATATGTTTTTCTGTACAATTATGAGGCAGGCGACACAACATTTCTTCATTAGTAAAACATCATTAGAAACAACTACAGTCATGTTTCAAGTCCCCAGCATACAGAGATACTTTCCTGAGGTGTGTGTGCAGGTTTTCAAATGTTTTGGGTCAGCGGTTTTCCTTATGATTAAAACAGAACACCCAAATTCCTCACCTTCTTCCAAGATGTTTTGGAAAAGGATTGAGAGCTTTTGGACAAAGGCTTGTTTCAACTCACAATGGGGAGAAATAGCCCTGCACTATATTTAGCTGTGGGTTTGTTTTGAACACATACAGTACATGCGTAATAGGGTGTATACCTCGTCCAGGTTTGTTTTTGTAGGTTTTACGTATATAGTCCAGGTTCTGTTGATTCTGCACGGATATATTTAGCTCAGTGTGGAAAAAGCTGAGGTTGAAAAATGTAAAAGCAAATGTTACAAGCTGCTCATACTTCAGGTGTAAAGAGTGAAAGTTTCGCATTAATGACAGTTTTAACGAGACAAAAACAATGTTACTTTCAATTTATTTATTATTTAGCACGCTTGTTTTCTCAATACTTATTTGTCATGAATTGATTATGCAAAAAAATAGTTATTGAAGATATTTTAAGTCGTTTTCAAGAGCTCTTGTAACATGTAATTTGATTCAGTGACTCTTTTTATCTAAAACGATGAACTGTTGGGATTGGTCAACTGCTTAGAGATGTCCCGCCCCTTAGCCTATCACGTACAATGTGTTGGAGCGCTAGCCAATAGGAGTGCGAGTGTTACATGTCAATATAATCCGGGAGTAAACAAAGGAGTCCAATGGAGGCGTTTCAGGAGAAGGGGGAGGGAACACAGGGATTTGAGCTTTTGCAGACCATTTACATGCACTAAAACCTATATTACACACTACAGGGAAGGACAAACTCCAAAGAGAAGAATAGGGCCTCTTTAAAGGATCACCAAAGATATTACAGTTCATTGTCAGTGGGGCATGAATGTCAGAACTACATTTTATGACATTTAACTATCATAGATGGCGAAAAAGTCAGGTAAACTCACACTCATTATGATATGTCTTTTTTGGAAACACCAGTGTCTTTTGTATATTTCTATCCAGTACTCAGCCTGGACCAAATGGATGAACCCACTTACATTGTTATCCCTAAAGTAACATTGCTGGCATGGATAAAAAGTTATCCAAATGTTACCAATTAATGAAGTAATGTCTCTGTTCTAAAACTTGATCTGAAGACAGAAAAATAAAGTATTTCAGGCGGGACATTATCAGTTCATAAATTATTTCAGACCTATTTCGAGCCTGTCTGTGTGACTCAGTCTGAGCTTATCCTCAATCTGCTCGTCCACATCACACAGTCTCGTTATTAAACAGCCCTCATGGCTCTCATTCGCCAAACCAGCTGTGGTGCTGGCGTTCAACTCCACCAAGAAGTGAGTCAGACCCAGATGTCCGTGGACAGAAAGCCTGAGTGGAAAACTGTTTTCATCAAGCTACACTTCTTGGACCCGATTTAAAACAAATGTTTGATCCCGATTGATTTTTATTGTGAACATATTTTCTAATTATTTCCATTCATGACCACCAACATTTGTTTTCTCGCTTCAATAGTCTGAATGTACCCATATTTTTAGGTTTACAATCCCTTTCTACAGCCCTCCAAATACTGGCTATTTTACCGGGACTTGTTTTTGGTACTCTGAATGTGATTGTTGATGCTTCGAATGCACTTTTGCTGTGTCTCAAATCAAGGACTTCTATATTTACATTAGCTGTTTTGAGTGCATAAGGGCTTCCCAATGCCAAAACTGACAAAATGGCACTATGAATACCCGGATAGGCACTCATAGGTGCGTGAGAAAGGACACTTCTAACACTCAAAGACCACCATTTGGCTATAAAACAGATGTTGTGTGACTAGCTGCAATTGTGGTTGCTTTGTTAAACACAGCACTATTCCAATAAAAGGTTCAACATGAGTTTTTTTTTGCACTATTTAGGCAACTTACCTCCTCACTGGTATCCGAAAGAAGCGACTGTTAAATTGTTATGGTTAACATATGGTTCAACCTTGATGTTATGGACACAATAAGCCATCAATATTCATTATACAGTAAATTAAAGAGGCCCTTTTATGCTTTTTGGGGTTTTTCCATTCCTGTAGTGTTATATGTGTTTTTGTGAATGTAAATGGTCTGCAAAGGCTAAAATCCCTACGTTTTTTCACACCGTAGTATTGCCATGTTTATTTGACTAAATGATCTGAGTACTTTTCCAAAAGGATCATGGGATAAAATAGTTTCTCCGTCTTAAATTTCACCTTTTTCTGTGTCGAAAGTCATGTTTAATTTACACAAGGCCACCCACGCTGCCTACTTGTCTAAAGTCATTTACTGTACAGTAGGTAGTTTAAATAATGGACCTTAATTGTGATAATGTTAGAATCATTTATACAGTACATACTTTCTCATCGGTTGTGAACTTGGGCATTATTCTCATGACTCCTCGTTACATAAAAGGTCATTTATCTCCCGCTTTGATGTTTTAGAGATATTATTTCACACAGTCATTTGTGTAATTGTGTGAGAGAGTCAGAGAGTCTGTGTTTCAGAGGCGTTGTGATCTCTGTGGCTGTTGTCTCTGTGAAATGTCAACATTAGTACAACACAGACTGTCTGCGTCTCCGCACAATGGGACTGTTGTCTCAGTGTCAAAGACAGGCACAGTGTTTAAAGTCGGGACACTTGGGAAAGCTTAGCTTGGCTCTGTTTTACTACATTTTCTGCTATGATGGCTGAAACGGGCTTTATGCTGAGATCACAGACCGACCGACATGAAAGACCATTTTAAGCCCCGAGCCTGGAAATGTGCAACAACTGATGATGATTATTCAGTCACACACACCCTCCTCTTCGTCTGTCCCTGCATATCTCGCATAAGGATCTGATGGTGCGGATCTTTGAAAGCTTGTAAATGAATCCGCACAGCAGCTTGTGTTGCCTCTAAGACTTTACAGATAAAAAATGACCACGTGTTTATGATTAGGATTGTGTTTTCCATATTCCCACATATTTCTATGTAAAGTAGGATTCATCCCATCCCTCTGTTACTGCTTTGGATGTGTGCATTTCTTCAAACATCTTCCAAAATGACAGCCTTTTAAGGACGACATGTGTGAGAGAGAAACTCCCTCTGGAGCGAACACAGGGATTTTAGCCTTTGCAAACCATTTACAGACACACAAACATATAGAATATATATGATAAAGATCTGGCTGTTGCTTTTTCCACATCACACATAACACACACACTTGTGGACGCACCTGTGCAAACACACACACTTCTGTGTACATGAGCTTAAAGAGGTCAGCAGTGAAAACTAGATTTCAGCAAAGGACCAGAGAGAGCGGTAATACCATGGATCCTGCAAACAACTTACCTATGACACTGGCAGCAACACAAATATAAAAATAGAAGCCATGTCTTTCTTCCCTGAACATTAATTATGAGTAAATATTAAAGAAAATTGTTCCAGACCTGGAGTTTAATCATTTTGCCTAAACACAAAAGCAAAATATCAGACGCTTCACTGTCTTATGACAAAAGTTTCCAGAAAGAGATGAGGTGTATTAGTTGAGGTGTGTGTGTATGTGTGTGTGTGTGTGTGTGTGTGGGTGTGTGTGTGTGTGTGTGTGTGTGTGTGTGTGTGTGTGTGTGTGTGTGTGTGTGTGTGTGTGTGTGTGTGTGTGTGTGTGTGTGTGTGTGTGTGTGTGTGTGTGTGTGTGTGTGTGTGTCAGGGGGAAAACGGACACACCCAGGAGAGCCGGTACAGTATGTTGTTTCTCCTCAGATTCCAGTTTTGAAAGACATGAGCTGCTCTGCACAGTTGAACTAGGAGTATATGGGGGTAGTGGTGGTCTAATGGATAGTGAGGTGGGCTGAAGATTGGAAGGTCGTGAGTTCAAATCCCACCTGGCCCTTGACAAAGGCACTTAGCCCTCAGTTGCTCCAGGGAGAATGTCCCTGTAATTGGTAATTGTAAGTCGCTTTGGATAAATGCAATGCAATGTAATGTACAAAATAAGAGTTGACTAAATCTAAATGATTGTGTCGCACATGGGACAGGTCCTTGTGACAATGCACCTAATGCTACAATAAAATTACATTTATTAATAACAATATGATGTTGTTTAAGTCTTAAATGGTGCCTGAAAGTCTTAAAAGCATGTCTCAGGTTATGCAAATAAATCAGTTTTAAAACCCTAACCAAACTTAGTTCAGATGTTTGCTTTTATTTTAAAAGAGAGTGTGTGTGTGCGTGCGTGTGTGTGTGTGTGTATTCATGGTAATTTAATCTGTTGTAATATTGCAGAAGGCACCATTGTTTATTCTCCTTTATTTGAAACAGATCTATTAATCAATACAGTTGTTCAAGATGATAAACAGCTGTGATTATTAGATATAAAAAATGTTTCCTGGGAATTTAAACATCATGCAGTCCTGCTGCCAACTCATGCGGAATCGATTATGAAGTGAAAACAGAATATGTTGGAGGTTTGTTGACATTCGGTGAGGGTGTGCTGGGTGAATGTTGCACTGAGAGCACATTGTGTGAGTGTAACATCGCTCACATGCGTGTTGCAACATATATCTCAAAAGTAATGTTTAACCAAGGCAGGATGTTCACATATTTAAAGAGTGAGTGAATACTGAAGCTGACAACCATTGTTTTGGCTGAAGAGAAAGGGATGAAGGTTTAAAGAGGCTGTTTTAAAGTAGAGACACTATACTGATATACACCTGAACATCAGCAGGAGGGGACTCTTTAAAGTAGAGACACTACATACTGATATACACCTGAACATCAGCAGGAGAGGACTCTTTAAAGTAGAGACACTACATACTGATATACACCTGAACATCAACAGGAGAGGACTCTTTAAAGTAGAGACACTACATACTGATATACACCTGAACATCAACAGGAGAGGACTCTTTAAAGTAGAGACACTACATACTGATATACACCTGAACATCAGCAGGAGAGGACTCTTTAAAGTAGAGACACTACATACTGATATACACCTGAACATCAGCAGGAGAGGACTCTTTAAAGTAGAGACACTACATACTGATATACACCTGAACATCAGCAGGAGAGGACTCTTTAAAGTAGAGACACTACATACTGATATACACCTGAACATCAGCAGGAGAGGACTCTTTAAAGTAGAGACACTACATACTGATATACACCTGAACATCAGCAGGAGAGGACTCTTTAAAGTAGAGACACTACATACTGATATACACCTGAACATCAGCAGGAGAGAACTCTTTAAAGTAGAGACACTACATACTGATATACACCTGAAAATCAGCAGGAGAGACCTCTTTAAAGTAGAGACACTACATACTGATATACACCTGAACATCAGCAGGAGAGGACTCTTTTAAAGTAGAGACACTACATACTGATATACACCTGAACATCAGCAGGAGAGGACTCTTTAAAGTAGAGACACTACATACTGATATACACCTGAACATCAGCAGGAGAGAACTCTTTAAAGTAGAGACACTACATACTGATATACACCTGAACATCAGCAGGAGAGAACTCTTTAAAGTAGAGACAACTACATACTGATATACACCTGAACTCAGCAGGAGAGGACTCTTTAAAGTAGAGACACTACATACTGATATACACCTGAACATCAGCAGGAGAGGACTCTTTAAAGTAGAGACACTACATACTGATAACACCTGACATCAGCAGGAGAGAACGCTTTAAAGTAGAGACACTACATACTACTATACACCTGAACATCAGCAGGAGAGGACTCTTTAAAGTAGAGACACTACATACTGATATACACCTGAACATCAGCAGGAGAGGACTCTTTAAAGTAGAGACACTACATACTGATATACACCTGAACATCAGCAGGAGAGGACTCTTTAAAGTAGAGACACTACACACTGATATACACCTGAACATCAGCAGGAGAGGACTCTTTAAAGTAGAGACACTACACACTGATATACACCTGAACATCAGCAGGAGGAGGACTCTTTAAAGTAGAGACACTACATACTGATATACACCTGAACATCAGCAGGAGAGGACTCTTTAAAGTAGAGACACTAAATACTGATATACACCTGAACATCAGCAGGAGAGGACTCTTTAAAGTAGAGACACTACATGATATACACTTGAAAATGAACAGAATATGACCCCTTACTTACTGGAGTTATTGGAAATGTTCATCAGCCGGTGTCAGTCTGCCTAAGAGTCTGATCTTCTATAATATCTTAACTCTGGTATCAAGGATCTATTCAGTGCTCTGCAGACATCAGACATGTTTTGGTGGTCAGTGTGAGTCAGAGCTTTTAGCCGCTGGCGTTTTGGCACCGGAGACACCGGGCGATGCAGAGGAGACGCCGAAGGACTTAGTTAAGAGAGCAAACATTCTCATCCTTAATCCTCCCCAAAGTAAACTTGACACACCAGATTTGCCCAGGCCTCGGGACACCAGACAGGAAGTCAATGCCTCCTTCTGCTTCCTCGGATAAATGAATGAGCTCTAATGGAGGTTGTAAAACAGTTAAGTACAGGAATATAAAAGGTAGCCATCATGAAAGATACATCTAGAAGGAGTTTTCCTGAACATTTACATTTTCAAACCCTTAAAACATATCTGAAATAAAAGAAACCAGAAGCTACCTGTAATGAAACCAGGTAAATGTACTTTGATACTACGATTATGTAAATAAAGATTGAAGCAACATTGGGATTTAGAATGTCATTTTGACTGCTTTAATAGGATTGTGCATAATCTGTGTGTGTGTGTGTGTGTGTGTGTGTGTGTGTGTGTGTGTGTGCGTGCGTGCGTGCGTGCGTGCGTGCGTGCGTGCGTGCGTGCGTGCGTGTGTGTGTGTGTGTGTGTGTGTGTGTGTGTGTGTGTGTGTGTGTGTGTGTGTGTGTGTGTGTGTGTGTGTGTGTGTGTGTGTGTGTGCAGGGGGAAAACGGACACACCCAGGAGAGCCTGTACAGTATGTTGTTTCTCCTCAGATTCCAGTTTTGAAAGACATGAGCTGCTCTGCACAGTTGAACTAGGAGTATATGGGGGTAGTGGTGGTCTAATGGATAGTGAGGTGGGCTGAAGATTGGTCGCGAGTTCAAATCCCGCCTGGCCCTTGAGTAAGGCACTTAGCCCTCAGTTACTCCAGGGAGAATGTCCCTGTAATTGGTAATTGTAAGTCGCTTTGGATAAATGCAATGTAATGTACAAAATAAGAATTGACTAAATCTAAATGATTGTGTCGCACATGGGACAGGTCCTTGTGACAATGCACCTAATGCTACAATAAAATTACATTTATTAATAACAATATGATGTTGTTTAAGTCTTAAATGGTGCCTGAAAGTCTTAAAAGCATGTCTCAGGTTATGCAAATAAATCAGTTTTAAAACCCTAACCAAACTTAGTTCAGATGTTTGCTTTTATTTTAAAAGAGATTCATTGAGCATGTTTTTATTTTACAGTAATTGTAGACAAGGACCTGCATGCAGAGAAGCCTTTGTGTCCTTGTGTGCTTATATCAACCTTTGTGTGCACCTATATGCTTCATATACAGAATATACACATATGATTGTTTTCAGTGAATGCATGAACTCCTGTGCACAGGTACAGAGTGTGTGAGAGTCTAAGGCTGGATCATTAGCTGATGGGGCACTTGGAGTTATTTGTACCAGTAGCTGTGCATGAAGGGAATGTTTTTCTAAAGCCTGACTGTGGAATGCACCGTTCAAACAGAGCGAGCCACTCACTGTACCTCCTTCCCTTCCTCACTGAAAACATCAACTCAGTGGGCAGAGGTGGGAAGTAGTGAAGTACAAATACTTCCTTACTGTACTTAAGTACATTTTTCTGGTATCAGCACTTTACTCCACTACTTATTTTTCTGACAAGTTTTTACTTTGACTTCTTCCATTTCTAACACAAATACCTGTACTTTCTACTTCTTCCATTTCTAACACAAATACCTGTACTTTCTACTTCTTACATGTTGAACACAAATACCTGTACTTTCTACTTCTTACATGTTGAACACAAATACCTGTACTTTCTACTTCTTACATGTTGAACCCAAATACCTGTACTTTCTACTTCTTACATGTTGAACCCAAATACCTGTACTTTCTACTTCTTACATGTTGAACACAAATACCTGTACTTTCTACTTCTTACATTTTGAACTCAAATACCTGTACTTTCTACTTCTTACATGTTGAACCCAAATACCTGTACTTTCTACTTCTTACATTTTGAACTCAAATACCTGTACTTTCTACTTCTTACATGTTGAACCCAAATACCTGTACTTTCTACTTCTTACATGTTGAACACAAATACCTGTACTTTCTACTTCTTACATTTTGAACTCAAATACCTGTACTTTCTACTTCTTACATGTTGAACCCAAATACCTGTACTTTCTACTTCTTACATGTTGAACCCAAATACCTGTACTTTCTACTTCTTACATTTTGAACTCAAATACCTGTACTTTCTACTTCTTACATGTTGAACCCAAATACCTGTACTTTCTACTTCTTACATTTTGAACTCAAATACCTGTACTTTCTACTTCTTACATGTTGAACACAAATACCTGTACTTTCTACTTCTTACATGTTGAACCCAAATACCTGTACTTTCTACTTCTTACATGTTGAACACAAATACCTGTACTTTCTACTTCTTACATGTTGAACTCAAATACCTGTACTTTCTACTTCTTACATGTTGAACTCAAATACCTGTACTTTCTACTTCTTACATGTTGAACTCAAATACCTGTACTTTCTACTTCTTACATGTTGAACTCAAATACCTGTACTTTCTACTTCTTACATTTTGAACCCAAATACCTGTACTTTCTACTTCTTACATGTTGACTCAAATACCTGTACTTTCTACTTCTTACATGTTGAACTCAAATACCTGTACTTTCTACTTCTTACATTTTGAACCCAAATACCTGTACTTTCTACTTCTTACATGTTGAACACAAATACCTGTACTTTCTACTTCTTACATGTTGAACTCAATACCTGTACTTTCTACTTCTTACATGTTGAACTCAAATACCTGTACTTTCTACTTCTTACATGTTGAACACAAATACCTGTACTTTCTACTTCTTACATGTTGAACACAAATACCTGTACTTTCTACTTCTTACATGTTGAACACAAATACCTGTACTTTCTACTTCTTACATGTTGAACCCAAATACCTGTACTTTCTACTTCTTACATGTTGAACTCAAATACCTGTACTTTCTACTTCTCACATGTTGAACACAAATACCTGTACTTTCTACTTCTTACATGTTGAACACAAATACCTGTACTTTCTACTTCTCACATTTCCCAAACAGGCTGGTTCCTTTAGTTTGAATGTGTGTTTGGTGGCGTGATCATTATTATTTAGAGTCATTGCGTGCCTATTGATTTGAACACGATCCGTGTATCCATCATTTCCTGGTCTTCTCTAAAGAAGAGGGACCAATGAAAACGTTGTCATGTTGCCGTTGTTCAGCATGGAAACATTCATTAGCTAACAATGACATTATTGTTCTATTAATATAAAGGGAGGGTCAGGTACTCTTTAAAACAGCTGCTAGTTATGGGTACTTTTTACTGAAGTACATTTCAAAGCCCATACTTCTTTACTTTTACTTGAGTAAAGAAGTTTAGTCAGTACTTCTACTTTTACCAGAGTATTTTTAAACACGAGTATCTGTACTTCTACTTGAGTAAAGGATGTAAAGGAGAAAGTACCCATGTGGGGTCACTTCTGGTGTATTTACCCCCGTGGAGGAGAAGGTTCTGTGAGGTCATGATATGTTTCAGCGTTTCTCTCTCTGAAGCGTGGCGGCAAATCAGGAGCTTCCTGACCTCTGACCCCAGGGTCTTTGAGTTCAGGTCATGAAGGCTTCATCCTCCTGTGTGATGCATTCAGAGGAGGGGAGTAACTCAGTACATTTACTCAAGTACTACACTTAAGTACGACTGTGAGATACTTCGATATACTACCCTGCAGTATACAAAGTCATTCAAACTAGCTGCACCTTTACCAGCTTTGAGAACACTTTCATGATCAATCATTATAAAACATATCATATATATTATTCTGAAATGGACCAATCTGCACAATCACTACTTTTACTGTCGCTACTTTAACTATATTTTGATGAGAATACTTTTCTACTTTCACTTGAGGAACATTTTGAATGCAGGACTTTTACTGTAACAGAGTATTCCTACACTCTGGTACTTCTACTTTTACTCAAGTACAACATCTGAGTACTTCTACTTTTACTCAAGTACAAGATCTGAGTACTTCTACTTTCACTCAAGTACAAGATCTGAGTACTTCTACTTTCACTCAAGTACAAGATCTGAGTACTTCTACTTTTGTACTTCTACTTTTACTCGAGTACAAGATCTGATTACTTCTACTTTTACTCAAGTACAAGATCTGAGTACTTCTACTTTCACTCAAGTACAAGATCTGAGTACTTCTACTTTTACTCAAGTACAAGATCTGAGTACTTCTACTTTTACTGAGTACAAGATCTGAGTACTTCTACTTTGACTCAAGTACAAGATCTGAGTACTTCTACTTTTACTGAGTACAAGATCTGAGTACTTCTACTTTGACTCAAGTACAAGATCTGAGTACTTCTACTTTTACTCAAGTACAAGATCTGAGTACTTCTACTTTTACTGAGTACAAGATCTGAGTACTTCTACTTTGACTCAAGTACAAGATCTGAGTACTTCTACTTTTACTGAGTACAAGATCTGAGTACTTCTACTTTGACTCAAGAACAAGATCTGAGTACTTCTACTTTGACTCAAGTACAAGATCTGAGTACTTCTACTTTTACTCAAGTACAAGATCTGAGTACTTCTACTTTTACTGAGTACAAGATCTGAGTACTTCTACTTTTACTCAAGTACAAGATCTGAGTACTTCTACTTTTACTGAGTACAAGATCTGAGTACTTCTACTTTTACTGAGTACAAGATCTGACTACTTCTACTTTTACTCAAGTACAAGATCTTAGTACTTCTACTTTCACTCAAGTACAAGATCTGAGTAAAGAAGTTTAGTTAGTACTTCTACTTTTACCAGAGTATTTTTAAACACGAGTATCTGTACTTCTACTTGAGTAAAGGATGTGTGTACTTTTGCCATCTCTCTCAGTAGAACAGAATCATGCGTCTGTACAGTAAATGAAAATATCACACGTGGCCCTCAGGCGTTTTCATACATATTCATGCACCGTAACACGAGAGAGCAGAGACAGATCTGCTCAGTCTGCCCCAGGTTTCTTACACATAAGGGATGTTTGTGGTTGTGATAGCCTTCTCTCAAGTGCTGAGGATATTTGGAGTTTTTTGAATTCTTTACTGGAAACGTTTCCGCTTCTCCTTCCCTGGAGGCCAGCAGTGGTCAGATCAGACTGCATGAGGAAGGTTTTACAGAAACAGGTGTGCTGTGAGGGGATACAGTCAAGAACTCCTCCAGATTAAAGAGAGGGGGGTTATTCAGAGATACTTTTTAGAGTTGTGAAGCTGCGAATTCATGTGACTGTTACTTACAATCGACAAAGTTAGCTGATAGTTTTCTGTGTGGCTAACGAGCAACGATCGACACACAACATTGATTTACATTACATTTCATTTAGCTTAAACTTTTATCCAATGTGACATCCAATTAATGCAATCACCCAATAAGATACAAACTCAAAAAGCAAGAATCCTGCAGGTTCCTTTCAATCAGCCAACCTTTATAAGTGTTACGTACAAAAGAGAGATGTTGTCTTATTGGCCGAAGTGCAGTGTAAACAGGATGGTTTTCAGTTTGTTATTGAAGACTATTAAACTATTATTAAACTATATTAAGACTATTAAACACCTGAGCTCTGTAAAGTTACTTGCACATCTTACAACATTCTCTTGCAAGAAACTGTTATAAAACATTAAAAAAACTGGCACAATTTTAAAACGACTTCAATTATGGGATATAAGAGCAATCACATCGACCAATGGATTCTTGTTCTCTGTCCTTTGCGATGGACATGGCGTGGGAAAGATGGTGTTTCGTAATTGTGTGGGAAACTTCTGAAGCAGTAGGAAACAGGACTCAGAGAGACACGAGGAGAGCTGGAGCTTCGATGGCAAACACTGACGGTTTATTTGGAGCTTGGGCCGGAGAATTCACAAGACATGTCACGGGCCACGATCTGACCACACGGTTGAGATGCCACAATCAATTCTGAAGAACCCTCCTGTAGTTTGAGGTTTTATCTAGTTCAGAGTGTAATAATCAACATTCTTTATCAGCGAAACAAATATGGCCCCTGAATCTAACTAGAGCTGTCGTCCATAGCAAATTTCCCCTCTGTGGGACTAATAAAGGTATTCTGATTCTGATTCTGATTCTGAAAAGAACGTGCGCCAGGGAACCTACGTTCCAGATAAAAGAATGGCTTCTAGATGTCCCTGAACAGTCAACTATCTCATGGCGGCTTGTGCTCGGTCATAAGCTGGCAACAACAATGCGCCCAAGCTGCTGCTCCTTAAGAGAGATAGCAGCAATACCCCAGGCCGTAGACCTATGCCGTGGGAAAGGAGACAGTGAGAGGAGAAAATGATGAACTGTGTCAAAGGTTGAATACCTAAGCAAATGATTCCCTAACAATAATATCCCATTATTGTTTTAGTGGTTTTTAGTTTTCCAGCAGGTTAGGATCTCACTGAGGAAGAAGTCACGTCACCAGAACGGACTCCGGTAGAGAAAGCAAAACAAGTTGTAGTAAAACTCCTTATCTAATAACATCATCCTAACCACTTAATTGGAGAGGGAAATGGAGACTATTAAAGTAATAACCTAACTCTAATTAGATTTAGCAGAGTTACACTGCTTCCTGCTGCAGACGCTTAAAGAGGGCATTTTAGGTGAATCTATTTAAGATGTCACTCACATAGAAATGGTTTAAATAACAAATATAACATGTTATTTAACCTAATAATCATACAGTTACTCATTTCATTTGCCTGTTGAACTCGAGTTGAGTTATTTTCCAAGAGCTGTTTTCATAAATTATAGAAAAGTGCAGAATATGACCCAGGTTGGACACAACAATCTGGAAATTCGATAAGCTTCTCAGGAAAGCAAAGATACTTACAATAATATATATTAAAAAAATATGTTTGCATGTATATTGTTTGAAATAATGTATGTTATTCTATGCTTTTAAAAGTTTGGCCAGGACTTCATGGGAACATATATTTTGTAATTCCACTTAAAGTATAATAACCTGGTTTATAAACATATTTAGAAGATAATATTAGCATTTCTATGAACAAAATAAGACGCCCATGTTCAGGAGTTTCTCTGTAGTGAGGTTCAAATGTAGGGAATGCTCACCTTTTTACTTTATTCAATATCTATTAAAGTAAGTTTGTAATCGGTTCATTTTTTGATTGGTAACTTTTCCACTTGACAACATGAAACTCACTTTAAAGTCATAAATCTGCTCATAACCTCTTGCCCTCAGCCTCAGGCCAAACACTTGTATATGTGTGTGTGTGTGTGTGTGTGTGTGTGTGTGTGTGTGTGTGTGTGTGTGTGTGTGTGTGTGTGTGTGTGTGTGTGTGTGTGTGTGTGTGTGTGTGTGTGTGTGTGTGTGTGTGTGTGTGTGTGTGTGTGTGTGTGTGTGTGGGATTGATAGCTGGTGTTATCAAGTCCAACTTCTGCAATATGCAGCTTTTTTATCTCTCATTTTACAGTCACAACCTGAAGCTCTCCCAAACATTCTCTGGGAGAAAGCCAAACGCTGTTTCCAACAACATGTCTACCTCCTCATGTCTAACTCTTCATCACAACCGTGTGTTTCTCCCGCTGTTCTCACTGTGAGTTTAGTATTTCCCTCACACTTTATTTTACAGAGACCTTGTCCTCTGACCCTCAGCACTCAACGCTCAGGGAGGTTTCCTCTCCTTTAGCACGGCTCTGACCTGCAGCTTTTCTATGCCCTCTCACAGTCAGAATGAAAACATCCCTTCCTTGAACAGAGGCAAGCAGTATTTGGTTGTTACCAGAGGTGGGAAGTAGAGGAGTACAAACCAATGAAAACGTTGTCATGTTGCCGTTGTTCAGCATGGAAACATTCATTAGCTAACAATGACATTATTGTTCTATTAATATAAAGGGAGGTCAGGTGCTCTTTAAAACAGCTGCTAGTTATGGGTACTTTTGACTTAAAGGGGACCTATCATGCAAAATGCACTTTTGTACGTCTTTTATACATGAATATGTGTCCCCGGTGTTCCAGGGAACTCACCAAGTGTCAGAAAACACAACCCTCTCTATTTTCCTCCATACCCAAATCTCTAAAAAAGGGGCTGCAACGGATCTGATAAAAACTGATCCAGATTTGAACTCTGTCCTGACGTCAGGACGGTGGCGCTACGGCTATTGGGCCGACTCCACCAATCAGGAGGAGACAGCCACGGCCATTGCCGTTCGAAAGCGCTGGAGACGCTGTAGTACATATGCCAGGCCAGTAGGTGGTGCTGTTCTCACAGAATCAGCCCTTGCTAAAACAGAGCTAGAAATTGTCAAATTGAGCAAAATGAGGCATGGCTAAAATGCATGATCTGTTTGGTATTTTGAAAAAAAAAAAGTATAAATATGCCTTATAAAGGTATGGTCCTACACTATATTATTGAAATATAGCATGATAGGTCCACTTTAAGTACATTTCAAAGCCCATACTTCTTTACTTTTACTTGAATAAAGAAGTTTAGTCAGTACTTCTACTTTTACCAGAGTATTTTTAAACACGAGTATCTGTACTTCTTCTTGAGTAAAGGATGTGTGTACTTTTGCCATCTCTGGTTGTTACTGTATTTGAAGCAAAGGCAGGCAGTTTATGTGTCTCAAATTGCGTACTTCTATAATCAAAGTATGGCTAAATGTAGTACAAGTACCTGGAAGGAGCTGCCATAACTTTTGAGTGTGAAAAGCTGTTTTCTCACACTCAAGAACCGCCATCTTGGCTACGTAGCAGAAGTTGCGCCACCAGCAACAATTACAGTTTTTCTGGTAAACACATATAGAAATGAAAGGCATACATGTGGGTTTTTCTCACTATTTAAGTCACGTACAGTACCTCTATACTGATGCCGAAAAGCCACTGTTAATTTCAAAGGGTTAATTGAGCCGTCTGTAATGATCTGCTACTGCTAATCTAGCCCTAGTTAGCTTCCTAGCTAATAGCAGTTTTTTTTTTAAAGACACGTTAAAACTGTATAATTAGGGAATTTAAAAGCATTTTTTATTTATTAAAATAAGATGTATAAGCTGTTAGTCCCTTTATGAGGCATCTTACTAAAATCACATGTAAAAAAACAAGATAAGGGAACAAGAAGGACAAAAAATGCTGACTCATTTTCAGGTTTTAGGACTCATTAGAGCAGCACTTTATTAGCATCCATAATGCACCTTACCTATACAGACATTCCTGCAAATGGTTGTCAATATTTGGAGTTTATTGGAGCACATAATGTGCGAAAACGTAGGAAATAACAACAACAGACATGATTAGAGGAGGAAACGTATAACGATATGTTATCTTTTAAACAAACTGTCACAGTAATATATCCAAACAATGAGGAATTACTAAATCAAATTTAGGAAGAGGGACATTTCCTCCTCAATTATGATTATCCAAAGACTCAACAAACTAAGAGGCCTAACACATTTACAGGCTTATTAAAGATCGTTATCAACGACTTTAAAATCCAAGAAAAATATCCGCCTGGATCGCTCTCACTACAAACGTAGCCAGATTTCATTAACATCCTCATCTGCGCTCCATTATATATCTGCTATTTCCTTCCGCAAGGATTTCTATTTTGATATGTGTTTGGATTGTGTGTGTGTGTGTGTGTGTGTGTGTGTGTGTGTGTGTGTGTGTGTGTGTGTGTGTGTGTGTGTGTGTGTGTGTAGGTTAATAGTCCCCGTGCTCTCCCAACATGGAAGTCTGTAAGTCGTTATCCAATCTTTTCTGCAGTATAACAACAAGACTCTTGAATAACGGCACATATGGCGAATACATATTTAATACTTCATATTTGTTGCACAATTTCTCCTCATACACACTCTGCATCTAGTCTCAGTATGGGAATCATTAAAGTGTCAACTTATCTTACATTTTGCATTTTTTTGCTAGCCTAGATGAAGTACTCAGGTCTTGTACTTGAGTCAAAGTAGAAGTACTCAGATCTTGTACTTAAGTAAAAGTAGAAGTACTCAGATCTTGTACTTGAGTAAAAGTAGAAGTACTCAGATCTTGTACTTGAGTAAAAGTAGAAGTACTCAGATGTTGTACTTGAGTAAAAGTAGAAGTACTCAGATGTTGTACTTGAGTAAAAGTAGAAGTACTCAGATCTTGTACTTGAGTAAAAGTAGAAGTACTCAGATGTTGTACTTGAGTAAAAGTAGAAGTACTCAGATCTTGTACTTGAGTAAAAGTAGAAGTACTCAGATGTTGTACTTGAGTAAAAGTAGAAGTACTCAGATGTTGTACTTGAGTAAAAGTAGAAGTACTCAGATGTTGTACTTGAGTAAAAGTAGAAGTACTCAGATGTTGTACTTGAGTAAAAGTAGAAGTACTCAGATGTTGTACTTGAGTAAAAGTAGAAGTACTCAGATCTTGTACTTGAGTAAAAGTAGAAGTACTCAGATCTTGTACTTGAGTAAAAGTAGAAGTACTCAGATGTTGTACTTGAGTAAAAGTAGAAGTACTCAGATCTTGTACTTGAGTAAAAGTAGAAGTACTCAGATGTTGTACTTGAGTAAAAGTAGAAGTACTCAGATCTTGTACTTGAGTAAAAGTAGAAGTACTCAGATGTTGTACTTGAGTAAAAGTAGAAGTACTCAGATCTTGTACTTGAGTACAAGTAGAAGTACCAGAGTGTAGGAATACTCTGTTACAGTAAAAGTCCTGCATTCAAAATGTTCCTCAAGTGAAAGTAGAAAAGTATTCTTATCAAAATATAGTGAAAGTAGCGACAGTAAAAGTATTCATTGTGCAGACTGGTCCATTTCAGAATAATATATATGATATGTTTTATAATGATTGATCATGAAAGTGTTCTCAAAGCTGGTAAAGGTGCAGCTAGTTTGAATGACTTTGTATACTGCAGGGTAGCTTGTGAATTTACTCCAGGTGGAACTAAAGTCTGATTTAACACTTGATTAGATTTCACATCATTCATCCACATCTGTAAAGTAACTAAAGGTATTAAATACATGTAGTGGAGTAAAAGTACACCAGTTACCTCTGAACTGTAGTGGAGTTGAAGTACAGAGTAGCATAAAATGGAAATACTCAAGTAAAGTACAAGTACCTCAAATGAGTAAATGTACTTAGTTACTTCCCAGCTCTTCCTAGATGATAATAAAACGATCCAGCTGTGAATAACAAGGACTGATGCCTCACATAAAGGTTGTACAATTATGCTGATGTCTTCCTTTTTCCTCAAAGATCTCAGAGTTATTGTTCCATGTTTTCTTCCCCACATTCCCAGCCTTTCACAGCTCTAAAACTGTTAGCATTCCAGTTACAAAGCTGCATGTGGGATTGATTTGGGATACAGTGGTCTCAGTGCGTCGCAGATAAATCAGGCAGCATTTCTTCTCCGTCTTTATTCAAACTAATGCGATGCAGGAATGCTTTGTCCCGCTGGGTTTGGGGATGCGGATCATTGAAACTGGTTTTCCTGGCGACTCCACCTTCATCACAGACTGATTTACTGGATTACAGTGCAGTGTTCCTCCAGCTGTCAGATAATGATTGGAGGTCAAAGGTGTTAAACTGCCAGATTTGATCAATGCTGAAGGGCAATGATGACATGATCGGGTCGTTTATGAGACAACAATTAGCATCTTGCAGAGATGTCAAAAGTACACACATCCTTTACTCAAGTAGAAGTACAGATACTCGTGTTTAAAAATATTCTGGTGAAAGTAGAAGTACTGACTAAACTTCTTTACTCAAGTGAAAGTAAAGAGGGCTTTGAAATGTACTTCAGTAAAAAGTACCCATAACTAGCAGCTGTTTTAAAGAGTACCTGACCTCCCTTTATATTAATAGAACAATAATGTCATTGTTAGCTAATGAATGTTTCCATGCTGAACAACGGCAACATGACAACGTTTTCATTGGTCCCTCTTCTTTAGAGAAGACCAGGAAATGATGGATACACAGATCGTGTTCAAATCAATAGGCACGCAATGACTCTAAATAATAACGATCACGCCACCAAACACACATTCAAACTAAAGGAACCAGCCTGTTTGGGAAATGTGAGAAGTAGAAAGTACAGGTATTTGTGTTCAACATGTAAGAAGTAGAAAGTACAGGTATTTGTGTTCAACATGTAAGAAGTAGAAAGTACAGGTATTTGTGTTCAACATGTAAGAAGTAGAAAGTACAGGTATTTGTGTTCAACATGTGAGAAGTAGAAAGTACAGGTATTTGTGTTCAACATGTAAGAAGTAGAAAGTACAGGTATTTGTGTTCAAAATGTAAGAAGTAGAAAGTACAGGTATTTGAGTTCAAAATGTAAGAAGTAGAAAGTACAAGTGTTTGTGTTCAACATGTAAGAAGTAGAAAGTACAGGTATTTGTGTTCAACATGTAAGAAGTAGAAAGTACAGGTATTTGTGTTCAAAATGTAAGAAGTCAAAGTAAAAAGTCGTCAGAAAAATAAGTAGTGGAGTAAAGTACTGATACCAGAACAATGTACTTAAGTACAGTAAGGCAGTATTTGTACTCCAATACTTCACACTGGCATCTTGGTACCATTAAAGGAATACTTAGCCGTCCAAAATGATCAATTATGTATTATTTATGCATTACGTTACCTGGAAATCATTAAAAAGGCTTGTGCAGAGTAATCAAAGTATCATTTATCCATATATATCCGTACTTAAGATTGAAAGGTGTTTGATTGCCTTGCCTAACCTAAGAAAAGAGTAAGCATAAGAAAACAGTCCCCAAAATCAATGCATAAAAAAAAAAAAATTGTGTATAAAAACTAAAAACAAGAGGACATTTGTTCTTATATTGCTTCCTGCATGAGGCCAATGAATACTAACTTACTTTTAAGACAAACTGAATCCATCAGATTTATAAGAAGAACATGTGACCAGAGCTGTGCACACAACAGATATTGTACACACACACAAATAATCAAATGCAGATAACAGAGATCAAGAAGTGTCCTTTAACTGGAACCTGCTGTCTTCCTCACAACAGAAGACAACTCTTCAGCGTGCACTCACGACGTTTCACACACTTGATACAGAGGAGCTGGTTTTAATAAAAGAGCTTGTTTATATAACTGAAATAACCTGAAGCTCATATGTTATCTTTTAGTGGAGAGGCATATAAGAACTATTTAACAGAGGTTGATACGAGGTAGAAATGTGTTTTCTTTGTCAACTTAGTCTTGTTTATTTATATCATGAATTCACGTTTTCTCACCTGCTCCCCATTGTTCTTACAGGGTGGTGTCCCTTCTTTAGTGTGTGTGTGTGTGTGTGTGTGTGTGTGTGTGTGTGTGTGTGGGGGGGGGGGGGTTAGTGTGCGTGCGTGCGTGTGTGTGCGTGCGTGTGTGTGTGTGTGGGGGGGGGGGGGGGGGTTAGTGTGTGTGTGTGTGTTTGTGTGTGTGTGTGTATGTGTGTGTGTGTGTGTGTGTGTGTGTGTGTGTGCGTGTGTGCATGCGTGTGTGCGTGCGTGCGTGCGTATGTGCGTGTGTGTGTGCGTGTCCACTCCCATTGTGCACACCTTGCACAAACAGTACCAAATGAAAACCTGCTGGAGAGTGAAAGTGAAGCAGAGATTTATTGAGATTCTTTAATATTTTTACACTTTATATTTTATATCAGAGAGAGGGGTGAGGCAAAGAGCCAGGGGAAATAAAGCCTGACGAGAAAAACAGCAGATAAAGATCAGGTTATAAAAGAAACTAAAATGAAATCTGATTATTCATATAGAAAGATTAGCTAAAGAAAAGAACAAGAAACCCAAACTCTACTAAAAGTCTACTTTAAGACATGTTGTGTCTCTTTATTATTGTTATTTTAATTACATTTTGGTCTGTATTTAAATCTTAATTGTGTATTTTTTAATGTTATTTCTGCATTTCCTTGAAGTCGCTTTGGCTTTATTAGTGTCCATTTGTGTCTTTTAGCAGTATCTATTTGAGTCATTGTATTTGTCTCGTTTCATCATTAGTTGTTTTTTCAGTCTTTAATTTACTTGATTATATTTATAAAAATGTTTATGTACTTTACTTCACTTTATTTCATTTTAATATATTATATTGTATTTTATTAAAATATTCTGATAAGTATTCTGATCCTGATTCTGATTATAAGTACAGAAAACTACCACATAACGTTCACTTTGATGCATCCTCTTAGACTAGCAGGCTATTTAAGCGATCCAATGTACACACAAAAAACCTATGATAGAAAAATGATGTGTGACATTAGAAAAGTGACATTTAGAAACTCTAAGAGCCCCTTGAATACTCCCCGCACGGAGAAAACGTATACAATTCAGCTCGTACAGGATCTTCATCATCCTGACAAGCCTTTAGTCATCTGAACCGACACGCAGACAACCCCCCTTTGACACATGTGAATGGATTCTTCAGGAGAGTTTGCTCAGCTAAGTAGCCTCTAAGTGTGTGTTAGCATGATTATGTTCACGTGTAAACCACGACCTGCTGCCGTGACTCTGTTTCTCCTCGAGGCCATTCATCATGTCAATACTGAGCCTTTCATTCAGGGGGGGGGGGGGGGGGGGGAACAGACAGACGATGACTCAATCCCCACATGGTTTCCCATAATGACCCGAACATGTGGACCTTTCAAATCTCTCTTGTACTGTTTGCTCTGCGGGGCTCGGCTGACATATTGTAGAAATAACTCGTTAAGCGGCAAACCTGAGACCTGGGGGGGGGGGGGGGATTAATCTGCAGAAAGGGGATGGCTATGGGCTGGAGATGATGTATTGCTTTAACATATATATGTGAAGTTTCTTCTTATCGGATTAAAGGGTTTAATATGGTGTGTGTGGAACAGATTTTAAAGGAAAATCTGTCATTTACTGAGAAGGAATTTAAAGCATTCATCTCCGGAGAGAGTATAGGTTTTAAATTGAAAATGGCACCTTTCCAATGTTATAAATAATTTTCCTATCATAGTTGTATGTGTGTTTATTGGATCGCTTGAATAGTCTGCTGATAAAAGAAAGACCTGAGAGGCAGCTTCAAAATGATGGTATTCTTTAAAGGAATGTATCTAATGTTACTTGATTTGACTTGATATGAAAGCAAAAATGTACTTGAAGACATCTTGAAATGTTGCATTAGATTGTAAAGCCGTCTAAGGAAATGTTGTCATCCATGATTTTGCATGATATTTAAGAAAATGGACTTGATATGAAAGCAAAAACGTTTCAATTGTCACACGTTGACCCTTGCAGAGCCACAAAGGATCCAGATCCAGAAACAAACTCCATTAAATAAATGCAAACGGACAAATCTCATCTGAAAACTAAAGTGAATACTGTGTGGGGGTTTTCTTGAGCAGGAGGTAAACAACTCTGATTGTTGTGTTTACAAACCACAGCCAACAAATCCCACTCAAACTGCCTGTAACTTCTCTCTTTGCTGTAAAAGGGCCCACGTTGGGAGTGTTTACAGGAAGCAGAAAGCACATGACCAGATTGACCACATCATTACTGAAGGTCAGAGAACATCTGAGTGTCTAGAGCGCTTCTAGCAAGATAAGAAAAAGGGTATCATTATATTATACCTGTTCAGTTTCTGAATAGCTTACAAACTGATCTTAGTTGCATTTTGATTTGCCTGTAATGCCAGTACTGACAAAATCACATGTTGAGTTCTTTAAGTGTTTGTTTAACATAACGTTGATTTAACTACTGCTGAATTACTCGATGACTATTCGCACATGGCACAACATCTGCTCCTGAAGAGTGTTTATGGGGCGTTAACTATGCTAATACTAAACAATCGGAAACACAACTCCAGTTTATGATAAAGGGGGCGTTTTAGTCGCTCACATTCATTTGATTTCTTTTTTTTTTGTCTTTACTTAAAGGGGACCTATCATGCAAAATGCACTTTTGTACGTCTTTTCTACATGAATATGTGTCCCCGGTGTTCCAGGGAACTCACCAAGTGTCAGAAAACACAACCCTCTCTATTTTCCTCCATACCCAAATCTCTAAAAAAGGGGCTGCAACGGATCTGATAAAAACTGATCCAGATTTGAACACTGTCCTGACGTCAGGACGGTGGCGCTACGGCTATTGGGCCAACTCTCCACCTATCAGGGGAATGTGGGGTTGGGCCACGGCCGGCCATTGCCGCTCGAAAGCGCTGGAGACGCTGTAGTACATATGCCAGGCCTGTAAGTGGCGCTGTAGTCTGCCACAAAAGCAGCGAAGAAGACTTCCCGCGCATGGTTACCATGGTTACCCTTCTGTTTATTCTCCGCTGTGGCTTTTTTTCTCCCTCCCCGAGGCAAGCGTTTGCTCCCGCTGCTTTAATTCAATGCAATCCCTCCCCGTCGAGGCAAGCACTGTAATTCTCTCCGGTTAGTCCACCAGCAGATGACAAACACCCACCTCTCCGCCTCTTCCAAGGAACGAGGGGACCGTGCGGCAGAGTTTCAGTTTCAGTTTCTTTCGCCGGTCAAGAGTTAAAGTTTAAATCTTCCGGACAAAATTAGAAAAGTGACGGTCAAAGGTCTTCTTTGTTATTTATTGAGCTTTAAAACAAATGAATAACGACTCTATATAATAAAACACGGAGGACGGAGATCTATTTTTCTCCCCCTCTTCTGACAGCCCAGCAGCTGATCAGAGCACGTCTCACCTCTCCTGCAGGGGGGCGTGGTCAGCTGCAGCTCACAGAATCAGCCCCGTGCAAAAACAGTGCTGGAGAACAGCAAATAGAGCAAAATGAGGCATGGCTAAAATGCATGATCTGTTTGGTATTTTGAAAACAGAAACGTATAAATATACCTTATATAGGTATGGCCCTACAATATATCATTTAAATATAGCATGATAGGTCCACTTTAAGTTAACTTTTTTTTTTTCGCCAACAATTTATTTTTCATCAGTTCCCTCTCCAGTCCCAGCTGTGTGCGTCACTTTTTAGTGTCCCCTGGTCTCCAGCTGTGTGCGTCACTCTTTAGTGTCCCCTGGTCTCCAGCTGTGTGCGTCACTTTTTAGTGTCCCCTGGTCTCCCAGCTGTGTGCGTCACTCTTTAGTGTCCCCTGGTCTCCCAGCTGTGTGCGTCACTTTTTAGTGTCCCCTGGTCTCCCAGCTGTGTGCGTCACTCTTTAGTGTCCCCTGGTCTCCCAGCTGTGTGCGTCACTCTTTAGTGTCCCCTGGTCTCCCAGCTGTGTGCGTCACTCTTTATTGTCCCCTGGTCTCCCAGCTGTGTGCGTCACTCTTTAGTGTCCCCTGGTCTCCCAGCTGTGTGCGTCACTCTTTAGTGTCCCCTGGTCTCCCAGCTGTGTGCGTCAGTCTTTAGTGTCCCCTGGTCTCCCAGCTGTGTGCGTCACTCTTTAGTGTCCCCTGGTCTCCCAGCTGTGTGTGTCACTCTTTAGTGTCCCCTGGTCTCCCAGCTGTGTGCGTCACTCTTTAGTGTCCCCTGGTCTCCCAGCTGTGTGCGTCACTCTTTAGTGTCCCCTGGTCTCCCGGCTGTGTGCGTCACTCTTTAGTGTCCCCTGGTCTCCCAGCTGTGTGCGTCACCCTTTAGTGTCCCCTGGTCTCCCAGCTGTGTGCGTCACCCTTTAGTGTCCCCTGGTCTCCCAGCTGTGTGCGTCACCCTTTAGTGTCCCCTGGTCTCCCAGCTGTGTGCGTCACCCTTTAGTGTCCCCTCGTCTCCCGGCTGTGTGCGTCACTCTTTAGTGTCCCCTGGTCTCCCAGCTGTGTGCGTCACCCTTTAGTGTCCCCTGGTCTCCCAGCTGTGTGCGTCACCCTTTAGTGTCCCCTGGTCTCCCAGCTGTGTGCGTCACCCTTTAGTGTCCCCTGGTCTCCCAGCTGTGTGCGTCACCCTTTAGTGTCCCCTGCTCCCAGCTGTGTGCGTCACCCTTTAGTGTCCCCTGGTCTCCGTTGTGTTTTGAGCTTCTTTCAGCGTTTGGTTTCTGCAGCTTTTAGTAAACGCTGCGCATGTCTCCTCAAGGTGCTGAATGTTCTCTAAATGCTGCAGGTGTTGTCAAGTTGCTGAAGATGTTTCTTCATGTGTACATGAACATTTGTGTTTATATATTTGTTTCTGAAAGTGTAGCATTTGTCTCCTATTTGTAGGGTTGGCCGTTAGCGCCTTTGCACCTGTCGACCACCATACACCTGTTTTATGTTTTAAATTAAAGAGAAATGTAAGAGAATTTAGCTGCATTGCAGATGTGTGTGTGTGTGTGTGTGTGTGTGTGTGTGTGTGTGTACTCATGCATCCTGTAAAAGTGTGTGTGTGACAGGTTATCTTCTCACCGACTCGTCAGCGGGTTGATGAGACAGAAGGACTGCTCAGAGGTCGAGGGGCAAGGTCAAAGGTCATCGTGTTTATGAATGCATCCCATAGACTGAACGTGCTGCGTCAACAGAACATCATCAGGGTCAGGAGGTCGCTGTGGACCGAGAGACCGGGGCTCACATTTCAAAAAGCATGGTCTGAGAGGTGATGTAGAAGATATCTTTCAAAACTAAAGTCTCTTTAGCTTTAAGAGATACCTCCAAATGATTGAAATATGTCCCCTCTATGTCATTATGTGTCTGTTAATGTGTCCAATAGAGTGGTGCAGGAATGAGTCCTTAAACCCGGAAGTGAGTCAGCATTTTACCACTTCCTGTTCCCTCGTCTCAGTCAACAGGTTTTTTGAACATGTTTTAGGAAAATAGCTGGAAATAAGGTTTGTGGTTGAGACACATTGAAGAGACGCATCACGTTTTGTTCTACGACATTAAATCCATCAGCAGTGACCCCACTGGTGATTTCTGAAGAGTTTACGTGTCTGAAAAACGATGGTTGTTACCAAGTGGCTGAATAGGACTACAGAAGTCGTGGAGGCCGTTGTACGTCATTACGCCGAACACGTGAACACTCCTCTAAGTTAGTTTGCCCTGTTCTGCTTGAAAGCAAGTCCCTGCCTCCTGCTAACTGTTCAAACAAACGCTTCAACTCGTTCAATTTAGAATCTGTATGTTTGAATATGGATCTGAAGTTGGCGTGACGTTGAAGTCGTGCTGCTGTACTCGACTGTAGTTCCTTGATAGCATAACGTTAGCATTTTGCTTCTGGCGATTAGATTTATGATTAGAACATTATAAAAGTAGGGTAGACATGTGGAGATTATCCGGCTGAACAAAACGTGCATTTATCAAACAGGTTCGTTTTCCACAGATCTTTTTTTTACAATATTCCAAAATCCTATGGAGAAATCCCGTTGCTTTTTGTCGAGGGAACCAGCAGCTTCCTTCAGGGTCGGCCTACACAAATACGTCATCCCTCTATATACTTTTTGGGTCAAAATAGAGCAAGATAAAGTGCCGAGGTGTGTCCACATCCTCTCCACATTAGAGATGTAGCGTGCTGCCAGTCATCCACACACCACCGATGGTTTATGGGACATGTGAGAACGATCAGGAGCGTTTGAGCTCTGGATCTGGAGATGTGAGGGAAGTTTAAAGACGTTTTACACTCACAAGGAAAGCCTTTGAACACAACATGTGAGACGCAGATGGGTCGTGTCGGATGTCAGGCTTTGAATGGATTTTAACAGAGAAAGCCAAAAATGTTCTTTTTGAAACAAGGATTCCTGATGTTTGCTTTAAGAGATGCCCAGTTTACAGACGAGAACCATTCAGAAAATACTGTTAACACATTTGAACAGCGTCATATTAAGATCACAGCTTAAAATACATGAAAAGCAAACATGACATGTGCTGATGGAAGTAAAAACGAATTCAGAATTCGTATACAGTCAAGGTACAAGAACACAAAATCAGTTATCCTATGAAATATCCAATACAATCACTTTTAGCAAAATAACTGCAAACTTTATTATGAAAACGTTTTAAGTGGAAGTCGGAAACAGTACCGAAGGAGTGGCAGACCGGGGTGGTGGTTCCCCTTTTCAAAAATTGCCAATTACAGAGGCATCACACTACTCAGCCTCCTCGGGAAAGTTTACTCTAAGGTACTCGAAAGGAGGGTCAGGCCGATTGTCGAACCTCAGATTGAGGAGGAACAATGCGGAGTCCGTCCTGGTCGTGGAACAACGGATCAGCTTTTTACTCTTGCAAGGATCCTGGAGGGGGCCTGGGAGTAGGCTTATCCGGTCTACATGTGTTTTGTAGACTTGGAGAAGGCGTATGACCGAGTTCCCAGGGAGTTACTGTGGGAGGTGCTGCAGGAGTGTGGGGTGAGGGGGTCTCTACTCAGGGCCATCCAATCCCTGTACTCCCAAAGCGAGAGCTGTGTCCAGGTAAGAATGTCATGTTATGTTAGGGGCTAAAATAATATTACAATACAACATACTATAAATAAATATACAGATCACAATACAGTGTTCTATAACCACAATCACAAAGACCATAATACATATAATTGGTTAATTGAACGAATGACAGTCAATATAAGAATAACGGTGGTTAACGTAAGTTTCTGTAAGTAAAATATACCTAAACTTTGATTGAATTGTTGACGAGAAACTGAAGAGTTTTTCCATGAAGTGCAAACAGTATTTGTTTAGAGATCTTCCTGGAGTCATCTCTTCAGCATCTGCTCTTTTCATTTCTTCCAACTGTAGGAAGTAGATCTGTCGTATAATTTAGCTTTTAGTGCTCCATAGTAGTGTCCACCAAATGCAGTTTTTATATAAATCCATATATTGTCAGGATACTGTCACTCTTTTTGAATGAAAAAAGAAAGCTGCTAAAGAGAGACGGATCATATTTAACTATCATGCGTTGCAACATGCTGAGGATAAGATATCACGTTATGAACTTCAGAGAAACAATAAATATTTGATCATTATCGTCTGTATGTTAAGGTCAATGGGTCAGTCTCAGTTACACGTGAACACCACATGCAGCACATGTTTTAAACACATCTCAAACCTCTCTTTTTGCTCATGCATGTGAATCTGGACTGAAGCTTTACTGCTGTGTCTGAACGTAATAAAGGTCTGTAATAAAGAGCCGTGCGGACGGGAGTAAAAATACATGTTTCAGCTTCAGTCCTGGGAGGGATTTGCACTGAAGTGAAGTGTGTGAAGAGAATATAATGACACAGTGGATCGTGGTGAACTCTGCAGACTGTAAGAAGGACGCATGAAGCAACCAGTGCTCTGTTTAAACTTCAGAGGTGGGAAGTAGTGGAGTACAAATACTTTTTCTGGTATCAGTACTTTACTCCACGACTTTTTACTTTGACTTCTTACATTTTGAACACAAATACCTGAACTTTCTACTTCTTACATGTTGAACACAAATACCTGTACTTTCTACTTCTTACATTTTGAACACAAATACCTGAACTTTCTACTTCTTACATGTTGAACACAAATACCTGTACTTTCTACTTCTTACATTTTGAACACAAATACCTGTACTTTCTACTTCTAACATGTTGAACACAAATACCTGAACTTTCTACTTCTTACATGTTGAACACAAATACCTGTACTTTCTACTTCTAACATGTTGAACACAAATACCTGAACTTTCTACTTCTTACATGTTGAACACAAATACCTGTACTTTCTACTTCTTACATGTTGAACACAAATACCTGTACTTTCTACTTCTTACATTTTGAACACAAATACCTGTACTTTCTACTTCTTACACTTTGAACACAAATACCTGTACTTTCTACTTCTTACATGTTGAACCCAAATACCTGTACTTTCTACTTCTTACATGTTGAACACAAATACCTGAACTTTCTACTTCTTACATGTTGAACACAAATACCTGTACTTTCTACTTCTTACATGTTGAACACAAATACCTGAACTTTCTACTTCTTACATGTTGAACACAAATACCTGTACTTTCTACTTCTTACATGTTGAACACAAATACCTGTACTTTCTACTTCTTACATTTTCAGGCTGGTTACTTTAGTTTTAATCTGTGTTTGGTGGCGTGTGTCACGATCTGTCTGTTGTGTTTTGTCCTGTCTAGATCTGTCTTTGATTTCCTGTTTTATTTTGAAAAGTGTTCACCCCCCGTCTTGCCTGTTGCTTCCTGTCTCTGGGTGTTTCTCAATCGCGAGTAAAGCTGCTTCAGAGCCACTGTTTCAAGCATACTACGTCATCGAGTGCCGCCGAAGTACTGTTCCAATCTCCAGCATACTTGGAAATCTACCGAGCCCGGCGTACTCCGTTTGGAGAAATATCGAGGCTGCACATGAGTAGACTCCGCGGTCTTAAAATCCCCACAATGCTTTGCGCACGGACCAATTTCCCTAAATCTGTGGCGGAAGATGTAAGGCGGGGCCTCTCATATGACGCACACCTGCACACTTGCTAGCCTGTTCCACTCTTTGTTTTCCGAATGCCAGGAAGTATTCTTGACTCGCTTCTGAAGCAAGATGCTCGGCAGACATGTGCTACCAAGCAAGCGTACTCGCGATTGAGAAACACCCTCTGTGTTCCCTCCTGCCTGATTACCTGATTGTGTTCACCTTGTGCCCCTGTGTTTTCTCCTCCCTCCTCACCTGTGTCTTGTTTGTGTGATTAGTCTTGTGTGCATTTAAGATCTGGTTTTTCTGTCTGTCGTTGTGAGATTATTGACGTTGTTGGATGGTTTTTGTTCTGAGGGATTGCTACGTTTTGCCTTGCCTTATTTTACTTTGTTGCCTGGCCTAGTTCGGCAATAAAAGTATTTTGGATTTCAAACAATATTCTGCATTTGGGTCCTATATATACCTCGCCGTCCAGCCGTGACAGCGTGATCATTATTATTTAGAGTCATTGCGTGCCTATTGATTTGAACACGATCCGTGTATCCATCATTTCCTGGTCTTCTCTAAAGAAGAGGGACCAATGAAAACGTTGTCATGTTGCCGTTGTTCAGCATGGAAACATTCATTAGCTAACAATGACATTATTGTTCTATTAATATAAAGGGAGGTCAGGTACTCTTTAAAACAGCTGCTAGTTATGGGTACTTTTTACTGAAGTACATTTCAAAGCCCTCTTTACTTTCACTTGAGTAAAGAAGTTTAGTCAGTACTTCTACTTTCACCAGAGTATTTGTAAACACGAGTATCTGTACTTCTACTTGAGTAAAGGATGTGTGTACTTTTGCCATCTCTGTTTAACTTAAAGCAGAATAAGGTGTAGCACACAGAGACAGATGTATAATCGCAGGAGCAGGACATCTGTCTCCTTGTTGTCTTTAAAGTAAATGTGCTGAGCATCAGCTTCTGTCCTGCAGCTGTTTTTATCTGCTGACATCGGCAGGAACACAGGATGCTGCAGGCTCCTCTCATCATCCAACAAATATCTGTTTAATGAGAGTAACACTACTGGGGAAGCTGCATGTGACTCTGATATTAACCATGGATGTTTATATATAAAATGAGTAGCATTCATTGTCCTTTAAATAAAACCTAGCAGCCTGTGGATGAGTTGATGTCATGGGTGGATTACTGAAAGGGAGATTGAGCACAGACTCACAAGATGCCGTTGAAAAAAACAACTACACTATGTCCCGCATTTGAGTGGCAGTCGCGCAGAAAGTCGAAACTTGGCTTTTATCCAATGGCTGAATAGAAAGTAAGATAGGCCTATCACCATTGCCTGTTTGACATGTCAATCAATCAATCAAAAGTTAAACCCACGTGGGAAGACTTGCCCGCCTGTCACCACCCGGCATTCCTGGCTTCCTCGTTGCCTATTACACGGAGCCCCTTTACCGGCATAAAATAGAACGAAATAGCGGGATAAACTGTTGGTGGTGTGAAATGGAGCCTGGGAAAAAGAAAATTCAGCTACAACGAAGCCTGGGAGGGTGTGTGAAACCGGTGGAGGGAGATTCCCAGAGAGTGTTTTGTACCATTTGCCAGAGTTCTTTCACAATCGCACACGGAGGAGAGTACGATTTAAAGTGACACATTGCTTGTGAAAATCATAAGAAACGCCTAGCTCTAAAGGAAAAATGTCGGTCGATGAACTCATTTATGTTCAAACCGAAGGAGGATTGCCAAACGGACAATGTAACAGCAGCTGAGTTGACACATGCAACCCGGTATCACGGCAAGACGTGAACATGTGACGATTTACCATGCTGGGAGACGTGAATATGTCACGATTTCGTCCCTTCAAACGTGACAGTTACACGGTATTGTTAACATGGCCCAACCAGTGGAGATATACCCGGAAGTGCCAAGCAAATGCTACCCCGACAGTCGGTTGTTATTGTCAATATTAATATAATAAGGATTTATTTTTTAATAGTCACACTCGATTTCGCCGATGTTCTTGTTGCCCCAGCTGGTCGACACCTCTTTTAGCAGAAACAAAGGCTACATTAATGTATTAAATCGATGTTAATCCATGTGTGTGGATGTGGAATTAACGGACGTGACGTTGTGCGATTGCGTTGCCAGGCAACAGCTTCGGTTCATGTTAATTTACAAACTCTTCAACTCGAACCGTAGTTATATTTAAAAACATTTTAGAAGGCTTCACGAAATACTTTAATGTAAATTTAAATTTAAATGTGAAGGAATGTGTGTATAACAAAATACATCCGTCAAAAACAATACCGGAAACAGACGTAGGCAAGATCCTTAGCTCGGTGATTCGATGGTTTAGCCGCAATGCACGTTGGGAAATGGTGTTTATGCGATGTGAAATCCGAAAACATTTAAAAATAATACTTTATTCCGAGTGTGCTTGCTTTTCTCTTTGAAAGTCATCACATAACGGCATTGTAATACACGGTTCGGCTGCATTAAATATGACATATCTGCCGTAGTTCTGTATTTATAGAGCCCTGATGAGAAGACTTCTGGACAAACAGGAACTGCCGCCAAAACTGAAAACGTGACGTGGATCATAAATGTATCAGCAATTAAACAACATCTTACATTTCTTTTCACACAATACGTCTCCTTGCAGTATCAACACTAATTCGGCTGACTTTTATATTTGATCCAATTGGTAGATAGGCTGTATTTACACCATAACGGTGCACAGCTGATAGAAAGGGACACCTACTGGTTAAAGCACGTTATTGAATTGTATTATTATAATTAACTAACAGAAGAGACCTGACAGGTGATGGTCAGACGTTGACCTGGCTGCACAGTCACAGAGGCTGGCTGTGTCAACTGTTCACACTTCACACCTGTACAAATAAAAAAAAAGTCATATGACAGATGATCCTGTTAAACAGCAGTATAATACGTGTTGACTCGTGCAGAGAGAGACTCACTTCCAGCTGCCAGCAGCAGCAGCAGAGCTACAGAGAACATGATGATGACTCTGAGAAGACGTGAGCTCCTGATCCCCTTTCATCTCCACTGACAGTCTCATGTGAAGGCCTTATAACTGTATCACAATGGAGATTACTGAGTTTGCATAGAACCAAACACATTGCATATGAATATGAATCGGACTGGAGATACAAAATGGAGCTTATTATTGTTACTATACAATAATACAATCACCTCAGTGTTTAAAGAGTCTAGAATCAACTTTGCATACTTTGTTTTTGCAAAAACAGATAATTAACATCTAGAGCTCTTTTAATGTCCTTTTTGATTATTGTTACACCAGGTCTTGTTAAAACCTTTATTCCATATTCAATATCCATTACTAAACCAGCCACAAACTGTTCTTTCTGTTGCCGTCTGGCAGCATCCTGGCAAGGACAAGAAGATTCGGAGACAGTTTCTTCCCGCGGGCAGTGAGACTGTTAAACAATGGAACTGTTGAAACAACTTCAAAACATTCATCTGCTACTCAGTATTATGTATCTACTATCTAATATATATATATATATCATTCCAATAACTTGTATATAGACTCATACTGCACTATTCCACATCATCACTTTATTTTATAACTGTTTTTCTTTTTGTATTGCTCTTGCTCTTATTGTTATTATGTTATTATGTTGCATTGTTGGAGAAGCCTGTGACATAAGATTTTCTACATACAACTACATAATTCTCTGTAGCTATGTCAGATTGACAATAAAGAACCTTGAACCTTGAACCTTGAACAAAACAGCACACCTGAAATGTATATTTAAATACTTTACTTAGGGCAGTGAATTAATTTTTTCTGTATGTTTTTTAAATCAGTGTTATACAGTAAGTGTCATAGACTGTGTTATGCTGCGTTCACACCGGACGCGATGCGATGTTTGGGGGCGGCGCGATTACATGTAAAGTCAATGCAGAGACGCGGACAGACGCGAATTCGCTCCGACGGCGCGCATGAAGCGGTGGACGCGGCGCGAATCACGCGATTGAGGCGATTGAACGGTGCCGCATTAAACGCGAGAGTTCAATTTTTTCAACTCGAGCGTCAAATTCACGTGACGCGTTCTCGCGGAAGCCAATCAGCGGTGAGGATCTCAGCCGCCGTCACTGACGTTCAACCACACAACATCAGCCGTTAGCTGTTAGCAGTTAGCACACAGAGCTCACAGCTCCTCATATCTGTTCAGAAACTGGACAAAAGTTAAACAAGTACAAACCACAGACTGTCTGTGCCATGGCGAATACAGTCGCTGGTTTATTTATGTCTGTAGGTCATTGTTATGAGTGTGGAATGAGCATATACAACGTTAGCTTAGCCTGGTCGACCCGATCTTCATTCAGAAAACAAGCATTTTATAAGGTGTTTCGCCTGCCGTCTGTCTGCAGACTTGTGAAAGCATTAATTCATGGTTTTTACTAACCGGTATCAGTATGTTGTTACTTCGGCATCATTTAGAAACGTGTATTACAATTTAATCACGGTAAAATATGTTCATTTTGTTGTAGTTGTAGCTCCCGAGCCAGCGCGTCTTGTTTGAATGATGCGAGTAAACACAGCTGGCAGCCGCGGTGAAACTCCAGCGTTTAGAGCGATGCGATAGGAGCGATTAGAGCGAAGCGAATATTCGCATCGCGTCCGGTGTGAACGCAGCATTACATTGCTATTATTATCCTTAAAATATATGTAAAACAAAACCACTTATGATCTTTTAATTTGAGTGGTTTCAATAATGAATGTTTGTCGCATGTCTCTTTTATGCTTGTCCTGCTGGTTTTGGAAAGGAAAAGCTTTATATTGAATATATTTTTTTTTCTATGTAATATTTATACTAATAGTGTATATCAAAAAAACAGATCTGGCTTGCTTCATATTTAACTGCACCTGCAAATATTACTGGAGGCTCAAAGTGTATGTTTACTAGCCTGGGATCATCAGACAAGGACAGACAGTGGCTACAAAAGCATTTGAGCAGCACATCTGCAAATAAACATGTTGAGTGTGATGAAGTTCTCAGAGCAAAGACCCAGACCACAAGTAGCAGACCTATAGTTTTAGGGTCACGTCTAAGACACATTTGTGTGGTTGAAGCCCAGAGCGAGTAAGAACAGGCCCGTCTTATCTATCATCTCAAGAGATTGTTAAAGCCCCAAGACCGTTTGCATGCACTGAAAAAGTCACACCTTAACACCACTTCACACTTGTGTTGTGTAGTAACCAATAACATTCTGCAGATGAAACACATACTGTACTGTGGGAATAGGCAGGACTTTTATAAACATGCTTGGAGAACAGACAAATGCAGATACGTTTTGTTCTAATTAGGTGGGTGTTCCCTCACACTTTATCAGCACCATGCAGTTCCTTCCTGCTAACAAAACAATAACTTTTCTCTCCCATAAACTTAGCTTTATTTTATTAAAAGGGTGTATTGTGAAATGATGCCAATGAAAAGATGTTGGTGATGTGTCTGCAGAGGATTAAGTGTCCCATTTATGCCAAACAGCAATACAAATCCACAGTACAAGCTTTTATGTTTTTATAACACACAATCATATTTCCTCCCTGTTTTTAATAAATCACACATTTAATGGCACATCATTGCTTCACCTCAACAGATTATATTACGATTGCTTTAATGTCAGTCCGTTTTGAAAGCTGCCGGAAATGCCAGAGCTTCACACTCAACCTACACCTGTTGCATCACTGTCACAAACGAGCTGAGAACCAAAATGCAACACACGGGAAACCAGGGATAGTCGGTAACCAGCTTTATTAAAGGCAATAGGCTGGTAGGAGACGAAACGGCAGATAGTAGGCAAAGGGCTGGTCGGGGACAGGCGAGGGTTCCAGGAGAAGGCAAGACGGGAGTCGCAGGTACAGACCGGGTCAGGGAGCAGGCGACGCAAAATAGTCCGGGTACAGGCAGGGTCAGGGAGCAGGCGAGGCAGGCTGGTCAGGGACAGGCAGGGTCGAAACCGGGAGAGCAATCTGGAAGATAATGCGGGAAAGACTGGCATGCTGCAAAGTACGATGTGGCACTGAGGTGAGAGTGAAGTGGGCCTATATACTAATGGAGCTGATGGGTGTAACAGAGTGAGAGAGAGAGACAGGGTGTGGCTACCAGGTGACTAAGGAATGTTAATGCAGAAAATAGGTGAGTGAGAAAGCAGACTGTGACAATCACCCTTATTCCAGTTATATCAAACCGGATAACTCCCTAAATGTAAATCTCTTAACAGAAGATAAATGAGCAACAAGGTATGTGACATGAGCACTGGAAGTCCTCCAAAGTCCATGTTGTGTGCAAATGCACAGCTCATTTGTTTGCATTGGTTATCTCTGTTGTGCATGCAACTCAAATGTTTTCTTGTCATTTCCACATGTCACATAATCATTGAAATAAATACATAATAATACACAATATAAATGGACTGATAAATGATATGGATTATCTGCCAGGAAGTATACAAATAATTGACTGTGTATTTCTACACTTCCTTTACTGCTTATACCGAGAAAAGCCAAAAAACGAAATGTTGTTTTTTCATGTTTACTGCCAAAAGAACTCAATGCAATGACTGGCTTTTCCTCTTTTATGATGGCTCTTTCCATTTCCTCTAAGAAAGTCTCCCAGTCCGGCTTGTAATTTAGGACCGAGTAAAGAAAAGTAAACCTCGGTCTGAGCCACATCCACTCTCACAGCGAAGGGAACACTGCACAGTGTGTCCGACTGCCACATGCTGTAAAGAGGCTATTTATATCCCTCTGTGATGACCACATCTTATACATGTTATAGTTTCATCACTTATATTCACTTTTCTCTCAGTGAAAGTGATACTTGTCCGTGGGGAGATGCAACTGCATTTAAAGCATATAGAAGTAACTATTCCTTGCTAGTATTTGGTAACAAAGTAATGCTAAAACAATATGAACGTCACTCTCAAATGTGAACTACAGTAGCTCCGTCCACTTCCAGTCTGACTGCCTCAACACATATCATATAAAAAACACTATCTCTGTTTTGCCTCAAATCCTCCAACAGGAACTAGAGTCATCTGTTTGTTTACACCATGGGTAGATTATGAGACACTGGGAGGCCCCCACCCTGAAAACAGAGGATCAAGACTTTAAAGGTCTCCTATTACACTATTTCTAGGCATATATTATAGGTCTCAGATATATAAAAAAGCATGTCTATGAAGTGTTTTGCTCAAAATGCCAAACAGATCATCCATTCTAGCCTCATATCCCTCTATTTCAGCCCTGTTACTAAAGTGCTGATTCTGGGTCTGTAGCTTTAAAATAAAATAAACGAGAGTTCATGCAGGATAATTCTACCCAGATACTCCAAATTATGTTCCAAACCACATCAAGGATTATTTCTGAAACAGTATGGAGCTCAAACTCGTTCTCTCTCTCAGGTTTACCACAAGGTGAGTTCCTTTTTTGATTTCCTGCTTTTTTACACATACTCTCTCCAGTACAGGTTAGCTCTGAGTGTTAGCGATGCTAATGTAAACAAAGACCATATTACTTCTGTTGTGGGAATTTACTTATCAAACGTGAATAAAGAATGAATCATTTGATTGTCTTGTGTTGTATTTTATTCTTGCAAGAAGTTCAGTCAATCGTACAGAGAGCATACAGTCTGCTGAGTGAAAGAGTAGAGTTTGGGTTTCATATTTAAACACAGAGAGAGGAGAAAGGTGGGGTGAAGCTTGGCGATAATAAAGTTTAGGGAGGCAGTATCAGGATGTTCTCAGTTCACAGAAGGTGAAGGTCATACTGTTTGGGCACAGAGAGTTTAACTAACAACACTGCAACACATGTTCTTAATAAGACTTTTCCCAAGCTTAGCAAATAAGTGAAAGCCAGTAAATACAGATAAACATTGGCAAGCAAGAATCACAGTGTTATTCTAAAAGTAAGTGAGCATCATATTTTTCTATTACACTTCCAAAACACGTCGTGCATTGTTTCTGAGTTTTTAGAGATGTGGGTAAGGAGAAAAAGAGAGGGTTTTATTTTCGGACACTTTGTGAGTATCCTGACACACCGGGGACACATCTTTATGTATAAAAGACATCAACAAGTGCATTTTGCATAATAGGACACCTACTCAAAGAGCCTCCTTTAAAAGGTTATTTAATTCGTATTGTGTTACACCAAAATACGGGTTTGAAGGGGGTGGGGGGTGCACGGTGGACAGGGATGGGATCAGGGGGCGTTTCCCTTCTGACTTTAAGGAAGGAATTTGACACTGACTCTGATTCCGGTCATTTCTCTAGTTCCCGGTGATCTGGCCAGCAGGGGAACAAAAAGTTTCCTCACGGTTTTTGAAATGTGCTTCCACTCAGCTAGATAAATGTTTAACTTCAGTAAAATCTAAACTCATCCCTGCGCGGAGACACATGCCTTTTTTTCGGGGGTGTTTCTATTTTATAATGGGTGTTGCAGAGTGAACCGACAGAGAGTCCCGGGGCAGAGCGTCGCCAAGAGTCCGGAGGCTGAGGTCTGTGTGCGCCTTTTCTTGGAAAAGCCTCCCAAAAAGCTCAGTGTTGCCAAAGAGAACCTGCGGAGGCACACAGCCGCGGAGCAGACTCAGCACTTTGGGCACATTCTGTCGGAGGATTTCACCTTTCTGAGCCTGGAGGATCATCTCACAGTTTGTTGGACTTAAAACAATACCGGAGGGTTTAATTGGATTCATTAATTTACCGGACGCGTAAGTATTTGGAGATGTGACGTGGTCCAAACTTTTCGCCACTGAAAGACTTTGATTTTCCCCTGAAAGACGAGGATTATTACAAAGTGTTAGATGTGTGTGTGACATGATATTACCTCCTGGGATTATATTTATGCACACGGATGGTTGAGATTTTTTGGATGTAACTTTTACGCACACTCTTTTTTCGCGTTGTCTGGCACACACAGAGGTTTCCTGAGCAGAAGGAATGATCTGAAACACTTCTCTGGCTCTGTGCTGCTCGCTGTATGTCTTCATCTGGAGTTCATTCTTTTATGAAATGCACTAAAGACGCACCAGGATCACTGGATCTCTATCTCTCCCCCCTCAGTAAATCTAACTGTATCTCGCCACAATGCGGGGGGCTTTCATTCTCACGTTATCTTTTGTCTATCTGCTAACCTGGACAGGTGAAGCTGACAAACAGACTCAAATTAAGAAAGTGCAATTACGCAGGCGCGCGAGACAGGGACTTGGCCCAAATGGGGGTCTCGTGAGGCGCATGCACCCTGGATTTGGTTCTGCTTTATCGGTGCACAGTCCCACAAAGGAGGAAGACGTGCAGGCTGATGAAGGAGCTCCGGTTTACACCAGGACTGTGCAGGGCAGAAGAGCAGGAGGTGTGACGTCACGGAGAGGGGTGATGCAGGATGAGGCAGCGCGAGGCAGGGTGCCCCGAGGACCCAGCAGCCAGAGGTGGGAAGTAGTGAAGTAATAATACTTCGTTACTGTATACACTTAAGTACATTTTTCTGGAATCAGTACTTTACTCCACTACTTATTTTTCTGACGACTTTTTACTTTTACTTCTTACATTTTTAACACAAATACCTGTACTTTCTACTTCTTACATGTTGAACACAAATACCTGTACTTTCTACTTCTTACATGTTGAACACAAATACCTGTACTTTCTACTTCTTACATTTTCCAAACAGGCTGGTTCCTTTAGTTTTAATCTGTGTTTGGTGGCGTGATCATTATTATTTAGAGTCATTGCGTGCCTATTGATTTGAACACGATCCGTGTATCCATGGAGGTCAGTTACTCAATAAAACAGTTGGTAGTTATGGGTACTTTTTACTTGAAGGTCCCCTATTATACTGTTTTTCATCAATATATTATAGGTCTCAGATATATACAGAGCCTGTCTCTGATTGGCTGAAACACCAAACAGATCATTGCAGCATTACCCATAATCCCCTCTGTTTCAGCCCTGTTTCAAAAGTGCTGATTCTCTGTCTGTTACTTTAGATGAAAATAAGGAGCCCCTCCCCACGCCCCTCTGAGAGAGATTTGGTTAAAAAGAACACAATAGGTGCTCTAGAAGGAGATTCAGGTGATAAGGGGGGGGGTTACCTTGGTTGGTGATTGGCTAACATCGTTATGACATCATAAAGTGGCCAAAAAAAGTTTTTATATAAATGGATCAGGACAAAAAGAGAGAGAATCTTTTTTCCTGAAACTTTCAGAATCTCTTTACACAGAGGGAGGGGACACATGTTGATGTAGAAGAGACATGAACAAGTGGATTTTGCATAATAGGTGACCTTTAAGTACATTTCAAAGCCCATACTTCTTTACTTTTACTTGAGTAAAGAAGTTTAGTCAGTACTTCTACTTTTACCAGAGTATTTTTAAACACGAGTATCTGTACTTCTACTTGAGTAAAGGATGTGTGAACTTTTTCCATCTCTTCAGCTCGGGGTCTCCAAACCTTCTGGCCACATTCGCAGGAAAGAACCGGGTTCTGGTGATTTCTGCTCCCCACGAATCAGACGGATACTACCGGATGATGATGTCTCTTCTGAAGTCAGATGTTTACTGCGAGCTGGCAGAGAGACACGTGCACCAGGTGGTCATCTTCCATCAGGAGGGGGAGATGGGGGGGAAGGTGAGGAGGATCACCAAGGAGGGGAAGGTGATGGAGGAACCGCTGGACACCGCTCTCATCCCCAGACTCATGAGCTTCCTCAAACTGGAGAAAGGTGAGAGGTGGGGTTATCCTGGAGGAGGGGGGGACACTGAGGCTGGTGGTGTTTGTTGTTATGACCCTTTAAAGGTCACCTATTATGCAAAATCCACTTCTTCATGTCTGTTATATAAACATGTGTCCCCTCTTCTTCATGTCTCTTCTTCATCAACATGTGTCCCCTCTTCTTCATGTCTCTTCTACATCAACACGTGTCCCCTCTTCTTCATGTCTCTTCTACATCAACATGTGTCCCCTCTTCTTCATGTCTCTTCTACATCAACATGTGTCCCCTCTTCTTCATGTCTCTTCTACATAAACACGTGTCCCCTCTTCTTCATGTCTCCTCTACATCAACATGTGTCCCCTCTTCTTCATGTCTCTTCTACATCAACATGTGTCCCCTCTTCTTCATGTCTCTTCTACATCAACATGTGTCCCCTCTTCTTCATGTCTCTTCTACATCAACATGTGTCCCCTCTTCTTCATGTCTCTTCTACATCAACATGTGTCCCCTCTTCTTCATGTCTCTTCTACATCAACATGTGTCCCCTCTTCTTCATGTCTCTTCTACATCAACATGTGTCCCCTCTTCTTCATGTCTCTTCTCCATCAACATGTGTCCCCTCTTCTTCATGTCTCTTCTACATCAACATGTGTCCCCTCTTCTTCATGTCTCTTCTACATCAACATGTGTCCCCTCTTCTTCATGTCTCTTCTTCATCAACATGTGTCCCCTCTTCTTCATGTCTCTTCTCCATCACATGTGTCCCCTCTTCTTCATGTCTCTTCTACATCAACATGTGTCCCCTCTTCTTCATGTCTCTTCTACATCAACATGTGTCCCCTCTTCTTCATGTCTCTTCTTCATCAACATGTGTCCCCTCTTCTTCATGTCTCTTCTACATCAACATGTGTCCCCTCTTCTTCATGTCTCTTCTTCATCAACATGTGTCCCCTCTTCTTCATGTCTCTTCTTCATCAAACATGTGTCCCCTCTTCTTCATGTCTCTTCTACATCAACATGTGTCCCCTCTTCTTCATGTCTCTTCTTCATCAACATGTGTCCCCTCTTCTTCATGTCTCTTCTACATCAACATGTGTCCCCTCTTCTTCATGTCTCTTCTTCATCAACATGTGTCCCCTCTTCTTCATGTCTCTTCTTCATCAACATGTGTCCCCTCTTCTTCATGTCTCTTCTACATCAACATGTGTCCCCTCTTCTTCATGTCTCTTCTACATCAGCATGTGTCCCCTCTTCTTCATGTCTCTTCTTCATCAACATGTGTCCCCTCTTCTTCATGTCTCTTCTACATCAACATGTGTCCCCTCTTCTTCATGTCTCTTCTTCATCAACATGTGTCCCCTCTTCTTCATGTCTCTTCTACATCAACATGTGTCCCCTCTTCTTCATGTCTCTTCTTCATCAACATGTGTCCCCTCTTCTTCATGTCTCTTCTACATCAACATGTGTCCCCTCTTCTTCATGTCTCTTCTACATCAACATGTGTCCCCTCTTCTTCATGTCTCTTCTTCATCAACATGTGTCCCCTCTTCTTCATGTCTCTTCTTCATCAACATGTGTCCCCTCTTCTTCATGTCTCTTCTACATCAACATGTGTCCCCTCTTCTTCATGTCTCTTCTACATCAGCATGTGTCCCCTCTTCTTCATGTCTCTTCTACATCAACATGTGTCCCCTCTTCTTCATGTCTCTTCTTCATCAACATGTGTCCCCTCTTCTTCATGTCTCTTCTTCATCAACATGTGTCCCCTCTTCTTCATGTCTCTTCTACATCAACATGTGTCCCCTCTTCTTCATGTCTCTTCTACATCAGCATGTGTCCCCTCTTCTTCATGTCTCTTCTACATCAACATGTGTCCCCTCTTCTTCATGTCTCTTCTACATCAACATGTGTCCCCTCTTCTTCATGTCTCTTCTTCATCAACATGTGTCCCCTCTTCTTCATGTCTCTTCTACATCAACATGTGTCCCCTCTGTGGAAAGAGACTCTGAAAGTTTCAGGAACAAAGATTCTCTCTCTTTTTGTCCTGATCCATTTCTATAAAAACCTGTCTGAAAATGAGCTGATCAGATTTTGGCCACTTGATGATGTCATAACGATGTTTTGGCTTGTGTAACCATTGTGTCACCAACCAAGGTAACCCCCCCCCCCCCCCCCCCCCCCCCCCCCCCCCCCTTATCACCTGAATCTCCTCCTAGAGCACCATTGTGTTCTTTGTAACCAAATCTCTCTCAGAGGGGCGTGGGGAGGGGCTCCTTATTTTCATCTAAAGTAACAGACAGAGAATCAGCTCTTTTGAAACAGGGCTGAAACAGAGGGGATTATGGGATGCTGCAATGATCTGTTTGGTATTTGGAGCAAAACACTTCAGAGACATGTTTTGTATATATCTGAGACCTATAATATAATGATACAAAAACCAGTATAATAGGGGACCTTTAAGTTCCCATTTTTCAAAATAAATGTAATAAATCATGTATGAAAATGTGCTATGTTGGTGACCAACCTGGGGCAACATTGTGAGCATCTCACCTGGGTAGAAACATGACAGAATACCTGATATGTGATCAGTGACTTTTTGTTTTTCCTGCAGGTAAGTTTGGGATGGTGCTGCTGAAGAAGACGCTGCAGGTGGAGGAGAGGTACCCGTACCCAGTGAGGCTGGAGGCGATGTACGAGGCGATCGACCAGGCGCCCGCGAGGAAGAACGAGAAGCTCAGACAGAAAGGATTCGTGCAGAAATGCAAAGCTGCAGGAGTGGAGGGTCAGGTGGAGGAGGGCACGCTCACAGGTGAGAGGGGGGATGTGGAGAGAATGCAACTAACCATTATTTAATCTATATAAAACTAAAATGGTTCAAAACATCCATCCCAGTGTCTCCAAGGTGACGTCTTTAAATACCTGTTTTATGCGGCCACAAGCCCTAGTATGATACAAAACAAATTAAAGGTGGAGATCTACATAGTTTTTCCGTACATACTGTATTTCATTATTGATTTTATTGTATTTACGTATATTGGTATTCACTTATTTATTTATTTTGTATTCATTTTGCTGATATTAATAAAACTATTCATCTGTTATCTGCCTTTTTATTAGGACAAGTAGATACACGAGTACAAAGATTACCACACAAGAAGATCCCAAGAAAGCCCCAAACAACAACAACAACCACAGCTGCCACAACAACAACAACAACAACAACCACTACACGACCAACCACCACAACTACAACTCGGCCCACCACCACGAAGAGAGCAACAACAACCACCACACGACCAACCACCACAACTACAACTCGGCCCACCACCACCAAGAGAGCAACAACCACCACCACGACAAAAGCAACAACAACAACAACAACCACCAAACCCACCACCAGAAGAACCACCACAAAGAGATTCACCACCACCACCACTCAGGTACAGAGATGGCAAAAGTACACACTTCCTTTACTCAAGTAGAAATACAGATTCTCGTGTTTAAAAATACTCTGGTGAAAGTAGAAGTACTGACTAAACTTCTTTGCTCAAGTCAAAGTAAAGAGGGCTTTGAAATGTACTTCAGTAAAAAGTACCCATAACTAGCAGCTGTTTTAAAGAGTACCTGACCTCCCTTTATATTAATAGAACAATAATGTCATTGTTAGCTAATGAATGTTTCCATGCTGAACAACGGCAACATGACAACGTTTTCATTGGTCCCTCTTCTTTAGAGAAGACCAGGAAATGATGGATACACGGATCGTGTTCAAATCAATAGGCACGCAATGACTCTAAATAATAATGATCACGCCACCAAACACACATTCAAACTAAAGGAACCAGCCTGTTTGGGAAATGTGAGAAGTAGAAAGTACAGGTATTTGGGTTCAACATGTAAGAAGTAGAAAGTACAGGTATTTGTGTTCAACATGTAAGAAGTAGAAAGTACAGGTATTTGTGTTCAACATGTAAGAAGTAGAAAGTACAGGTATTTGTGTTCAACATGTAAGAAGTAGAAAGTACAGGTATTTGTGTTCAACATGTAAGAAGTAGAAAGTACAGGTATTTGGGTTCAACATGTAAGAAGTAGAAAGTACAGGTATTTGGGTTCAACATGTAAGAAGTAGAAAGTACAGGTATTTGGGTTCAACATGTAAGAAGTAGAAAGTACAGGTATTTGGGTTCAACATGTAAGAAGTAGAAAGTACAGGTATTTGTGTTCAAAATTTAAGAAGTAAAAGTAAAAAGTCGTCAGAAAAATAAGTAGTGGAGTAAAGTACTGATACTAGAAAAAGTACTTAAGTACAGTAACGAAGTATTTGTTCTCCACTCCTTCCCATCTCTGGTGATAGCTGTAGCTTACATCAAACTGAAACTGTGGGAAAAACCCAAGAAAGAAAGTAAGTTACATTGACATGTATAATTAAATGAGACTTGGATACATTTCTACGATAACAAGGACTCGAGTTATGGGCTGGAAGTCCTTCGAGACACATTATGTCCTCGTCTGTCCACATTTCAAAAGCTCTGTCATCTTCGACCTGAACTCAGAGGACAAAAGGGACCCTCTTTTATTGGCCACATGTTTTGAAGAATCCAGACCAGACAATTACAGATCATGATGATATTTGAACAATGTGAACAGAATCAGACTTTCCCTCAAAGTACTTTCGCTTCTCTTATGTTGTACAGGTTCATTCTAGGGTTACACAATATGAGACAAATATAACATAAGTATTGTATTCCACTACTTCTCCTCTCCCAGAGACCCACCAGAGCCCAGACGACCTCCCAGTGGCTCCCAGTCCCCAGGACCACCGCTGACCCCTCCCACTACAGCAGAGCGAGGGAGAGGAACCAGGTGAAGACCACCCCGTCTGGAGATAACCGAACGGATAAAGACAACAGCGATCCAAACAGCCGCAAACTGGTTCCCTCCACTCAAAAACCATCAAAGATCAAACCCACTAAGAGGAAGAACGGGGGAGGAAAGGTGAGGTAAAAGTGTTTGAGTCTTTTTGTGTGTATGTTAGGTCAAGGGTCTGCGAAAAAAGGAAGTCCTGACGGAGCAGGGACCTCCTTCTACCTCTGAATAAACTTGAATTGCATATTCGTCATTCCATTAGGTGTATGGTATCCTTAAGTGCCATGTATAGATATTAGATATAAATATTCTATATTCCATATTTATGGTGCATACAATACTAAACTCTTAAGGCCCTGACACACCGAGCCCATTTCGGCCGTCGATAGATGTCTGGCCGCCGATGAGCATCAGATTGGTGTGTCCCGCACCGTCGTGTCTTTTCGGCCGTGCCGACACCTTCCGCTCCCGATTCAAGTCGGCAAAAGGCTGTCGGCAAAATAAATCACTCTGATTGGCTGTTCAGCTTAGCGAATCAGTGCATGAGAAGTGAAACGGAAGTGAAGAAGGCACACACAGACGGCTATTATTTTTCATTTTCCAGTACCGCACTAAACATGTTTTTGATTGTAAGTCGTTATGTGAAACAGTCTGTGAAACAGCCTGTGACGGACGAGAGTGAAAATGGAACGCACGCTATTTGTTGTTTGTATATATCACGCAGTCTGTCTTCCGGTTGCCTCTTTTGAATGACGAATACACACTACCGCCGCCTGCTGGTAAGGAGAGTTATTGCCCCTCACGCATGCGCAATTCGTACGTGCTACTTGGCCGTTGGCTGAAGTCTTTGCGGTGTGTTCCAGTGCGACCTTTTGGCCAAGACGCAGGAGACGTGAGGCGACACAACAATCGGGTCCGTCGGGACATGTTCTTTGGTGTCAGTTTGGTGTGTCAGGGCCTTTAAAGTAATAATATGTAACCTTAGCTAAGAAGTTCACAGTTTAAAAAAAGTGCTGCACCGTGATTTAGCATATAGCTAGCCTTTGTGATTTCAAGTATTTATGGGTTAGAGGAAGACTGTCATTGTTGTGTAAGTTAAATAGTTTTGGTTGTTTTCCCGATAAATAGGCCAGTTAGTAGTTTCAGACACTTATGGCGCGTTTCCACTACACGGCCTCGCTCGGCCCCGCTCGGTATGGCTGGGCCTCGTTAGGACTGGCTCACTTTATGGCGCATTTCCATTACAGTTTAGGAACTGGGGTAGTATCTATAGTAACGCAGTGTAGGCGGAGCCGTGACGTGATCTTCAGAGAACCCCAGAAAAACAACACAGCCGTTAGCTGTTAGCACTCAGAGCTCACAGCTCCTCATATCTGTTCAGAAACTAGACTAAAGTTAAACAAGTACAAACCACAGACTGCCTGTGTCATGGTGAATACAGTCGCTGCTTTATTTATGTCTGTATAGGCCGTTGTTGTGAGTGTGGACGGTCGGAGCATATACTGCGTTAGCTTAGCCAATATCCATTTAGAAAACACGCATTTTAAAAGGTTTTTCGCCTGCCGTCTGTCTGCAGACTTGACAAAGCATTAATTCATGGTTTTTACTAACCGGTATCAGTATGTTGTTACTTCGGCATCATTTTGAAACGTGTATTACAATTAAATCACGGTCAAATATGTCCATCTTGTTGTAGTTGTAGCCCCCTTGCCAGCGATGCTCTCTCTAGTTTATCATACTCAGCCCGACTCAGCCTCGTTGTCTCTGGCCCTAGACCCGCGATTTTATGAGGCCAGAAAAACTGTGAATTAGGACCCGCCGGCCGGTACTAGGCCAAGTGGAAACGCAACCAAAGACGGGCCGCTGACGTCACAGCCCTCTTAAACCGTGCTCCGCACTGTAGTGGAAACGCGCCATTACATTTAAAAAAACTAAACACTTCAAATCATATCAAACAATAATTACAGGTTACAGACCCCCTGATAAAGACCCATAATTAAGGCTACTTTACTTGGAAAACATCAGTACTAAACCCATAAATGAATGAACTAGAATGGCATTTAGAGATAGCAGACTTCGACCATTTCCATAAGTAAATAATAATGCTTGTAATTTGGGTCCGCTCCAAAATCTAATCAGTTCTTCCTCCGCTAATGCAACATCCTTCCCCCAAGGTTAAAGAAAATAGGGTGAGGAATTTTTCCGTAATCCTGTTGACCGACAAATGGAGAGGTTTGGCTCAGGAGGTGAAGGTTGTCTAATAATTGAAATGTTCCTCCAGAGAGTGTTGAAGTGTCCTTGAGCATCAAACCTTAACCACTCATCGGTGTATGAATGTATGACATGTGTTGTAAAGCGCTTTGAAATTTAGACTAGAAAAGCATTATATAAATGCACTCCAATTACAAACAAACCAAACTGAAAGCATTCAATAGGACGTCCTTTGCAGAGGTAATTCGTTTTGGGAGTGGATATGATTATAAAAGTGAGCTAAAGTAGAAATTATAAATATAATAACGCTACTGAAATGTCTCTTTAGGAGTCATTTTGCAGGGCACTTTCACACAGATAACTTCATTAAAAGATTGGACCTTTCTTCATCTATTTAGCCTTGACTGGAATTTCTACAATTTTAACCACTAGTGCTTCACTTTGTGTGTTCAACGAGACTCTGGGGTTCATAACTTTACATTCTTGTGAAATGGTTAATCATTGCCCTAGTTCTCTATCTGTGTTTTTTAATAGTTCTCTATCTGTGGTTTTTCATTTTCATTGTACTTTTATCCATGCACCATGACATCAAGTCAAATTCTTCGTACGTGTCAACCTACCTGGTAATAAACCTGATTCTGATTCTGATTCTGATTCTGATGGTATTAAATCAATGAGGAAACTGGAAATATACTTTAACAACCAAATTAACAACATGCTTTTGTCCGTGCAGGTGATGACAAATGAGTACGAGGACAGGTTTGAAGCGGGCAAACCCACAGTGAGTGATCCTGAGGAAACCTTCACCAGCATCAGTCCCACAAAGAGGGTGAAGGGAAAACAAGATAAGCTCGACAAGAGGAAGAAAAAGAACGACAAGGCTGGCAAGAAAGGCGAGAGGAGAGGAGGAAAGGCCGGGAAGATCGGGGGGAAGAAAAATGGAAAGAAGTTGTCAAAGTACCCGGAGAAAGAGGACTTCCCGAAGCCCACTAAGAAGCCGACGCCCCCTCCGAAGGGATCTCTGGCCTCCTTCCTCGAATACTTTGAGAACAGGAGGCGACTGCTGGTGAGAGCATGACGTAACTCACAGCTCATGAAAGGAGCCTCACTCTGCCTCTCTTTCCTTTCTGGCAGAAGTACACACATCCTTTACTCAAGTAGAAGTACAGATACTCGTGTTTAAAAATATCTGGTAAAAGTAGAAGTGCTGACTAAACTTCTTTACTCAAGTAAAAGTAAAGAGGGCTTTGAAATGTACTTCAGTAAAAAGTACCCATAACTAGCAGCTGTTTTAAAGAGTACCTGACCTCCCTTTATATTAATAGAACAATAATGTCATTGTTAGCTAATGAATGTTTCCATGCTGAACAACGGCAACATGACAACGTTTTCATTGGTCCCTCTTCTTTAGAGAAGACCAGGAAATGATGGATACACGGATCGTGTTCAAATCAATAGGCACGCAATGACTCTAAATAATAATGATCACGCCACCAAACACACATTCAAACTAAAGGAACCAGCCTGTTTGGAAAATGTAACAAGTAGAAAGTACAGGTATTTGTGTTCAACATGTAAGAAGTAGAAAGTACAGGTACTTGTGTTCAAAATGTAAGAAGTAGAAAGTACAGGTATTTGTGTTCAACATGTAAGAAGTAGAAAGTACAGGTATTTGTGTTCAACATGTAAGAAGTAGAAAGTACAGGTATTTGTGTTAGAAATGTAAGAAGTAAAAGTAAAAAGTCGTCAGAAAAATAAGTAGTGGAGTAAAGTACTGATACCAGAAAAATTACTTAAGTACAGTAACGAAGTACTTGTACTCCACTACTTCCCACCTCTGTTCATATGCAGTATTAAGTTCCGGCTTTTCAATCTACAAAGTTACAGCCAGCAGGTAGTTAGCTAGTCAGCTTAGCTTAGCATACATACAGGAAACCGGGGGCAGAAAACATTATTTATGCTAAGCTAAGCTAACTGGCTCCTTGCTGTAGCTTCATTTTTTTCCCTGCAGAGATAAGAGAGTGGTTCAAATTCCTCCCTCTTCTTCTCTTGCTAGAAGACAGATAAGAATATTGCTAGAATAATCTATTTGGCTACAGCCAGCAGCTAGTTAGATTAGCATAGAGACTGGAAACAGGTAGACATGGTTAGCCTTGCTCAGTGCAAAAACTGTTTTTATGCTACGCTAAGCTAACGCAAGATAGCAAATAAGCGTATTTCCCAAAAAAGATTCACATCAGAAGTTAACCTTTATCTTTTCAGAGTAAGACACAGTAAACCAGACAAATGTATCCAACAAAAATGTCTGGTAAAACCATTCACTATCACAATAAAATGATATTGCTTTGTCTTCCATTTCACATTAGTCTTTTCAGCAGAAGTTAGTCCTTCTAGAACAGAAAAAGGTGACCCACATTGCAACTGCAAAAAGCAATGTAAACTCATACAAGTTTTCCACAAACAATCGCAACATCTGGAGAAGGGATTTATTGTTGATAAATTCTTACAGGTCAACAAACCACTACACACACATGTTCTGTGGTGTGCAAACCACTCACTTGTTTCCCCCTTTTGTATCCCTTAATGTCATTACTTTATAACCTGAAGTAGTTTGAAATGTGAATACAGACATGCAGTATGTGGAGGCTGCACAGCTGAGTGCTAACAGACTGAGTGTCTCAGCTATAGATTCTTATCACAGCAGTGCTGGGAAAATATGCCCCATCCTCCGCCTGCAGGTTAATGTAAACATCACCTCTGCAGCACCCTGTATGTGTGTGTGTAGGTGTGTGTGTGTGTGTGTGTGTGTGTGTGTGTGTGTGTGTGTGTGTGTGTGTGTGTGTGTTTTTCATTGCACATACATGACAGTCCCTCCCTTCCTGCAGCTGATCACGTCCCCCGGGGAGGAGAGCAACATGTACGTTCAGCAGAGAGATGAGTACCTGGAGTCTGTGTGTGAAATGGCCATCAGGAAAGTTTCCATCATCACCATCTTCGGCTCGCTGAGCAACTCCACCATGAAGATCGACCACTACCAGCTGGGTGAGTATCCTGAAGTGTCTCACCAGGGAAAGGAGAGGTTAACAAGTTTAAAAGGAACTTGTTTTTAACTCTTAAACGTTGTGAGAAAGATGATTGGCAGTTCTCTCAGACTGTTGATGCCTCCATCTGGTTGGGAAATCTGTCCTTGTTTCTTAGTCACTCAGAATAACTGTTTACGAAACTCTTAAGTCTCATCGTGTGTTTTCTAAAATGTGCCCTTTGCATTCTCTACCTTATTTGTATGCCTCTGCTCTGGCAGTAAACTTGGCCAGAGGCAATTCGTTTTTGGGTTGTTTCGTACAACACAATTGATCAGAAACAACTTGAGGGAATTACTTCAAATTTGGCAAATACGTCCACTTAGCCCCAATGACAAACTGATTAGAAATTGGTCGTTAAACATCAGTAACTGAAACATAACAAACCCATTTTTGGCCATAACTCAATAAATCAATTTTACACAATTGTCTAATATGGTTCGATGATGAAATGATGACATTTGACCGGATATGGATGTAAACAGCAACTGGACTGATTGGCAGAGGCACACAAACACAAACACATGGCAGCATTTCTATTGCTTAACCAGCGTTTCCGCCAGGGGGCGCGTCTTGCCGTCATTTTGAGAGAAGATCGAGAGTTTTTATCGCTTGAACTAACGAAAAGGAAAAAGGACAAGGACATCCCTCTGTTGGAGGGGCAAAGGAATCTGGTGGGATTCTTTTCGGAGTATTGAAGATCGTTTCCCCGACATCGGTGGTGCCTGCCACAGGACAACACGGAACGTGCACGATTTGGACGCGATGAGCGGTGCTAGTGGAGCACGCGCGTGAGCTGCGAGCACCAGAGCCTCGCAGCGGAAGAACTGAGGCTCCGTGGTAAACTGTGGTAACATCAAGAGCCGTTTGGGAGCCGGCGCTTTAAGAGAGCCGAGCCAAATGATCCGGCTCACCAACGTAAAAAGACAGTATCTATAAGGGACGGCTCAAGTCAAAATTCAAGCACCCCCCCACCCCCTGCTCTCGGGGTGGACGCCCTCTCAGCCCTGGTCTGGCGGAAACACTGAGCTTAACGTAGGGCGAGGCATCACGTCTTGGACATTATATTTCTAGGTGTCCTTTTTTTATTGTGTATTTGTGTAGGACAACCAACACCTTTTGTCTCCCTTGTTCTCCCCTCCAAAAAAACCCATTGGTTTTATGAGATATTCTAGAAATTGACAAACACAAGTTTATGATACTTACACGGTTTGTTCAGACGTGACATGCTGCTCTTGCTGTTGAAGCTGCAGTTTGTGCAGAGGAAATGTTATTGTAGTGTGAATGTTCTCCGTGTTGAGAGGCCACGTCTGCTGTCCTCGTTTGACCTTATCTCTGCTCCAAGTAAAACAGACTGAACTCTGCCAAAGCCAGAGCACTTTCCTCTGAGCAGGTGATGATACATAGAGCTCACTGCTGATTTATTTCATCCTGACTGTTGTTCTCTTTTGTTAGTGTGCATGTTCTCCTGTGGTGAAAGCACTTTGACAGGTTGCACTTTCAATGTAAAGTTGAGAGGCTTTTTTGATTTAGCCACATTTGTCGCATCAAGATCAAGGATATATTTTACCTGGACCTGGACAAGAAAAGCAGAAACAAAGAGTTTCAACATAATAAAAAAAACCAAACACTTTTTTAAGACAACATGTTTGCATTCAGAAAACCTGCACTATATTTCAACAAAGCTTTTAGGTCATTCAGTTCATTCGTTAAGTTTAAGAAATAGTTCATTTCATGATTAAAAAAAATGAAAACTTTCAAAATAAAGTTAAAACATTAAAACATTTAATAAATAAAAGATTTTAGGAATTTACATTTTTCAAAAATAATTAAAGAACTATTGCAAATTCTGATAAACAAGTTTCAGCTTTCTTTGTAACATAATGGTTGTGCTGGTTACTAGATAGGAGAGAGGGGGTGTTTAGGTCAGCTGTAAGGAATGAGTTTGTTCAGAAGCTATTTAGAGTACAGGGGTCTTTATCTGTATCAGGGGAGTTTAACCACACACACACACACACACACACACACACACACACACACACACACACACACACACACACACACACACACACATTTAATGCAATTACGACAACTTCCAAAAATGTCCCTTTTATCAAACTGCTCAGAGCTTCTTGTTCAAGAAGTTCCAAAACCCCCCCGCGGTTTATTTTTATGAAATGCTGTATCATTTTGTCTCGGCGTCCTCTCTCATATTTTCAGGCATTTCACAGCCGTCTCAAACCCAAAGCCTGGGCGTGTGTGTGTGTGTGTGTGTGTGTGTGTGTGTGTGTGTGTGTGTGTGTGTGTGTGTGTGTGTGTGTGTGTGTTGGCTTCGGGACATTGAAACCCACTTTGTAACCCTTTTACGAGTCTGTCACTCCGCATGACAACGAGGTTTTATTCAGCTGGAATGCTGGAAAAAGTGCAGAGTTGACGTCAGCGAAACCCCCTCCCACGGTTGTTAGACTTTTGTTCCACTTACCGGCCCGAAGTGTGTGTGTGTGTGTATGTGTGTGTGTGTGTGTGTGTGTGTGTGTGTGTGTGTGTGTGTGTGTGTGTGTGTGTGTGTGTGTGTGTGTGTGTGTGTGTGTGTGTGTGAGCATGTACTGGACACAAACAACTGGTTCTTTCACTGCTGCCCCTCCCTCACTATAGGGTGACCTCATGGTGGTCAGTGTGTTTGTTGTGTGTTTTTCTGTGTGTGTAACGTCTGAGTGTGTATCAGCTGCAGTGTGTGTGCTGGGGTTTTCCTGATTTGCTCATGCACAACCACCAAAACACACTGTTCTGTGGTCTGTGTGTGTGTGTGTGTGTGTGTGTGTGTGTGTGTGTGTGTGTGTGTGTGTGTGTGTGTGTGTGTGTGTGTGTGTGTGTGTGTGTGTGTGTGTGTGTGTGTGTGTGTGTGTATGCAATGAGGCATTGGTGATTAAAGGCTTTTGCTTTGGTCTATTTAAACCCTAACTACAGTACATAGATTCATAAGGCATCTGACCAGGCCAGATCTCGGTGATTCAAAGCCGCTTTTTTTGGAGATCATAGATGAGAAATGCCCAAAACAACAAACAAACTTTGCGATACAAAAACCCTAAACTTCCCTGACAGAGAGAATAAAAGTTAAACACAAGACAAGTCTCTACCCTGATCTCAAGAGAAAAAACAAGAGAAAGAGACTTCAAAAACTGTGTTTAAAAGTGATTAACATCTCATTATAAATCATTATTCTTTCCACTGTTAACCAGTCACTCTTTGTGTCTTTTTGTGGAGTTTGTCCCTGATTCGCTCTGCATGTTTACATTCTGCAGACCCCACTTTACCGCCATGTCGAAAACAATTGTCAAAAATGTTTTACGTTTGAGCAATAAAAACACATTTTACTCCCCTGTCTCAGAGCCAAACTCTCACATTGTGTGTTATTATTATTATGGGTTATGTTATGGGAAAACTCTTCATCACAAGTGTTCAGTGACAGTTATTTGACTTTTGTAAATGCGTGTAAAAGATTGTATCTCTCCGATGTGATATTGCAAGACTCTCATGATTAGATTAGAATAGATTAGATTTACTTTGTTGAGCCCAATTTCACTCGTCTTTTTGGAGCAAAATGTCAAACAAAGCTGAGATGTCAGAAGTTATGAAATATTATATTTCTCATGTTTTGGTTTCACTGGTTTTATGGAAATCACTGCATGGCACAAGTCTTTTCTTCTACCTGAAACGCCTCCATTGAACTCCTTTGTTTACTTCCGGAACATAATGACATCACTATGTAACACACACGCTCCTATTGGCTAGCGCTTCAACACATTGTACGTAATAGGCTAAGGGGCGGGACATCTCTAAGCGGTTGACCAATCACAACAGAGCCAGCCCTGTACAGTCAAACAGTGTGAAATGTATCACAGAATCTCACCTCTGTCTCTCTGTTTTATTTCCTTCAGAGAACGATAAGCCGATGAAGGGTCTGCGTCAGGAGGACTTGGTGAACCAGGATCTGATCACAGAGCTGAGGAAAGAGTTCAGCATGACGTATGATGACTTCTACATGGTGCTGACAGACGGAGACATGAGGGTCAAGGTGAGGACTTAAGTTATGGGATGGAAGTCCTTAGAGACACATTAAGTTGAGCTCTGTGCACATTTCCTTTACCAACTCCAAATCCCCCACAGCCCCCGTCAATCATGGCGTCCCTCAGGGTTCTGTACTTGGTCCCCACATTATTGAGCTTTGTGCACATTTAATAATAATAATAATAATACATTTCATTTATATAGCAGACTTTAAAAAACAACGTCATCTCAAGGTGCTTCACAATGCTATGAGGAGAAAAAATTATTTTAGGAACATATTGAATAAAATATGGTAATGTAAAAAAGGTTAGAATAAAAAATAAATGTAGTGATGCAGAGGTCTGTATGTTCTCATTTCAAAGGCTCTCTCATCTTTTACCTGAACTCAGAGGACAAAAGGAACCTCTTTTATGGGCCACTTGTTTTGAAAAATCCAGACCAGACAAGGACAAGTCGTGATCAGAGTTGGTTGTAACGCGTTACTTTTATAATTCAGTAATCACACTACAGTTACTAACATTGCCCGACACGCGTTACTTCGTTACTTTTATCAAATCAGTAATCACACTACAGTTAGCCTACTAACATAAAGAATTACTAGATTCTCCCTTTGACAGACAAGAGGGACTTCCGCCGCAGGTTTATATTTACGTAACATTTGCGCGACTTGCGCGTCCACATGCAGTGCATAAACATGGCTGAGACAGCGATAACTTTCGAGGGGTGGAGGTCTGCCCATTATTTTGAGTTCGTCCAAAGAAAGGACAGGAATGTGACGGTGAGGTGCAAACTGTGTCCAGGCCAGAAGCTTTTATCCACTGCTGCAAACACCACGTCAAACCTCAACAAGCACCTGGCTGCAAAGGCAACATGCTAACGTGAAGCTAATAGCTAAGGAGGACCTCCGAATCCAGAGTGAGGATGTCGAGTAAAGTAACGAGTAACACTGTAGGTGCGCCGCATTTGCGCTTCAGATGAGGCTCCCTCCGCAAAATGAAGCACCCTCCGCAGTCTGCGTGATCTGCCTGTAGGGAGGGTAAAGTAACGAGTAAAGTAACGGGTAAAGTAACGCGTTACTTTATGTAGAGAGTAACGAAGTAAAGTAATATATTACTTTTTTTGAGTAACGACCCCATCTCTGGTCGTGATGATGTTTTAACAATGTGAACAGAATCAGACTTTCCCTCGAAGGTTCATTCTAGGGCTGCCGTTATGAGAAGAATATGGGATATGCAGAAACGCTTGGTACATTTTACAGTTCAGTACTCACATCAGGGAAGTAAATGAAAACACAATATCGAGATTGATGCACCACTTATTTTGTAAAACTATAATAAAGAGAGCAGTGGAAACATGGAGATCTTTAAATCAAATCAGGTTTTATTTATATAGCACATTTAAAAGCGATTTTTGGTCGAGCCAAAGTGCTGTACATATAATAAAAACACATTTAACACGGTTGTTATCACAAAAAACAATGTTTTAAAGAGTAAATAAGGAATCACATAAATATACAAAAGTGTCATTTACCCTGGAGACCTTTTTTGCACTAGCTGCCTTTTTTAAAAGCATAATTTGCAAAAAAATCTAAGAAATATAGTCGACATATTGAAATGTTAACGAACAAATAAGGAAGTTCTGAAAAGGCTTATTTGCACAAATAGTCCTAGAAAAAATATCCTGCACCAAGAAATGTTAACGATCAATAGACACACCATAAAAAAAGGGTTTATTTGCACAAAAAAGTTACCAAAAACAAAGAAAAATGTACATAGTCCAAAGAAAAAAATGTTATGCTGCTTTCAGTATACTGTTAACATGTCAAAAAATAACATTGAATTGAACATAAAAGTCACATAAAAAAAGATTTCTACTGATACTCCTTCAGCAAATAATAATATTGCAGTCCTTTTGCTGCGTTGACCCCTCAAAATATTGCATAACATTGACATTGCGTAAAAAAAGATGTGTAGTACAGCCGGAGTTATTTCCATAAATGAACGTTGACAGGTTCACCAGCAGCTCTTTGATCCTCTGCTGCTCTCTGACCTGTCCAACCACCGCCTTCACTCTCACACTGATTTAAATCACACGACATGACATCTTGCCCACACCTGTGTGTACGTGTGTGTGTTCATGCCAGGGTAAATCTCCAGGCTGTTTTTGGACGTTTCAATCAAAGAGGCCAGTGTTCTCTGTGTGCTGACCGAGGCCCAGACAGGAGGGCGAGAGTGTGTGTGAGAGAGTGTGTGAGAGAGTGTATGAGAGTGTGTGTGGGACACAGAGAGAGTGTGAAAGAAGCTGATTCAGCAGAACCACAGGAAGGTGTGACAGTGTGTGTGGCTCATGTCCAGAGTGTTCAGCTTTTTGTAAAAAAAACACATTATATTAAAAGTACAGTTTTGCAAATCATTTCTCTTTAGTGACCCGAAAATGGCAATGAACAACATTTTTAAAACAAAAAAAACCCGAAAACGTGCATATAGGGGTCGTTTGAAATGACAAATATCTACACATGCATCTACTTAAACACATATATATATTCACACACATACACATACATATATATATATACATACATGTACATACACATACATACACACACATATACATACACACAGATACACACACATACATAACTAGCTTTTTGTAAATGTAATGGGCTGCTGTGTTACGTTCAGGCTAGGAAATACAAAGGGGCAAAATGGCTTTAATGTTCAAAAAGCTCTTTATTTTTCTCATACTGTCTGTGCTGCAGCACCTCTTTTCACCCTCTGTCTGAAACCAGAGCCCAGTCTGCTCTGATTGGTTAGCTGGCCGGCTGTGTTAAGAGATGTCCCGCCCCTTAGCCTATCACGTACAATGTAATCGGAGCGCTAGCCAATAGCAGAAAACGGGCGATATGTCAATGAAAAACCTAATCACAGGCTCCTCCAACATGAATATATATATAGGACATAATACAAATACAATTGAAATAGTGCAAGAAGAGTCTATATACAAGTAAATTGAATGATATATTAGATAAATAATTAGCAAGATGCAAACAGAGGAATGTTATGGATGTTCTTTACAGAGTTCAGGTGTTTAATAGTCTTATGGTCTGTCCTTATTTGCATATTTGATATTGAGGTAGTCCAAAAGTAACCGACAGTAATCAGGTTATATTGCTCTTATATTGTGATACTTGCACTAGGTTACATGTTACATTTGTGCAGTCACCCTCCCTGGTTATATGTAGCTGATACTTCTGGTGCTGTTTCCCAGAAGTGATCCTGCAGGATGTTTGATGTGGAAAAAGCCGCACCACATCTGCTAGAAGAACTTCACTTCATCACTTTACTGGAAACAGCTTCACCGATGTTTTCTATTTTCATATCTTCCAGATCTCTTCTTCTCTCTGGTTGTATCGGTTTATTTATTCTGAGGTTAAACCACGTCTTGATGTTGATGTTCTATTTTTCTTCAGCAAACCTACGAGGTTCCCATCGCCATGAAGGCCGTGTTCGACTACATCGACACGTTCTCCTCTCGCATCCGAGAGATGGAGCAGCAGAAGAGAGACGGGGTCGAGTGCAAGAAGGAGGACAAGCCCAGGTCTCTGGAGAACTTCCTGTCAAGGTGAAGTCCTCACAATGTCCTTGAAGTTTGTATTGATTGATTGATTGATTTTATTTGATGATTACAAATGTTATAGCAGTGTTGCAGTCTTTGCAACCCAATAAAGTTTTCATTGTACAAGAAAGCATTTAGGCATTCACAAACAGTCATACAGAGGCAGAGAGAGCCTGTAAGGACACTAACATTCACACACACACACACACACACACACACACACACACACACACACACACACACACACACACACACACACACACACACACACACACACACACACACACACACACACACACACACACACACACACTATAAAATATTATATGAAATTGGCTCGTCAACATTTACATATTTCGGTGGAATTTAGACGTTTTTGGTGCACACTCCTGAGTGTCCTGGCTTTGTGCACAGGACGTCTGAAATCTGCAGCTCTTTGAATCCCAGAAAGTGTCTTTGTTTAGTGTTTTGCAGTTGGTTGTCAGGATAATTGGGTGGTCCCATCAAACATCTTCTGATTGCCAAATAATCAGCTGGAACATAATTCACTGTGTTTATAAGCTGCATGTCACAGATAGCACGGTGTGTGTTCCTCTGATATTAAAGAATCACTCAAAGTGCCTCAAGGCTGAATCATTGCAGGCACTTACTCTCCACACAGGAAGTCTTTTTTGTTCCCATGGAGATCTGAGTATCAGCTTCACATCACAGCGCTGAAATTTGGCAGCTTTTTTTTGTAACCATAATTCTGGGTTGTCACTCTCTGGCAGCATGGTAATATGTCGGTGTACGAGCAAAGAATAACGACTTCTTGTCTTGGCACGGAGCTTTTCTGCTGCTGCAAAGCGCCACTTAAGTTTCTTCTTCTGTGTGATTGCAGGTTTCGATGGAGACGTCGCCTCTTCATCATCTCCGCCCCAAACGATGAGGACTGGGCCTATCAGCAGCAGCTCTACGCCCTCAACAGCCAGGCCTGCAACCTGGGTGAGTCAGAGTTAAAGTACACACATCCTTTACTCAAGTAGAAGTACAGATACCCGTGTTTAAAAATACTCTGGTGAAAGTAGAAGTACTGACTAAACTTCTTTACTCAAGTCAAAGTCAAGAAGTATGGGCTTTGAAATGTACTTCAGTAAAAAGTACCCATAACTAGCAGCTGTTTTAAAGAGTACCTGATCTCCCTTTATATTAATAGAACAATAATGTCATTGTTAGCTAATGAATGTTTCCATGCTGAACAACGGCAACATGACAACGTTTTCATTGGTCCCTCTTCTTTAGAGAAGACCAGGAAATGATGGATACACGGATCGTGTTCAAATCAATAGGCACGCAATGACTCTAAATAATAATGATCACGCCACCAAACACACATTCAAACTAAAGGAACCAGCCTGTTTGGAAAATGTGAGAAGTAGAAAGTACAGGTATTTGAGTTCAACATGTAAGAAGTAGAAAGTACAGGTATTTGTGTTCAAAATGTAAGAAGTAGAAAGTACAGGTATTTGGGTTCAACATGTAAGAAGTAGAAAGTACAGGTATTTGTGTTCAACATGTAAGAAGTAGAAAGTACAGGTATTTGTGTTCAACATGTAAGAAGTAGAAAGTACAGGTATTTGAGTTCAACATGTAAGAAGTAGAAAGTACAGGTATTTGTGTTCAACATGTGAGAAGTAGAAAGTACAGGTATTTGTGTTCAACATGTAAGAAGTAGAAAGTACAGGTATTTGTGTTCAAAATGTAAGAAGTAGAAAGTACAGGTATTTGTGTTCAACATGTAAGAAGTAGAAAGTACAGGTATTTGTGTTCAACATGTAAGAAGTAGAAAGTACAGGTATTTGTGTTCAACATGTAAGAAGTAGAAAGTACAGGTATTTGGGTTCAACATGTAAGAAGTAGAAAGTACAGGTATTTGTGTTCAACATGTAAGAAGTAGAAAGTACAGGTATTTGTGTTCAACATGTAAGAAGTAGAAAGTACAGGTATTTGTGTTCAACATGTAAGAAGTAGAAAGTACAGGTATTTGTGTTCAACAAGTAAGAAGTAGAAAGTACAGGTATTTGTGTTCAACATGTAAGAAGTAGAAAGTACAGGTATTTGGGTTCAACATGTGAGAAGTAGAAAGTACAGGTATTTGGGTTCAACATGTAAGAAGTAGAAAGTACAGGTATTTGTGTTCAAAATGTAAGAAGTAGAAAGTTCAGGTATTTGGGTTCAAAATGTAAGAAGTAGAAAGTACAGGTATTTGTGTTCAACATGTAAGAAGTAGAAAGTTCAGGTATTTGGGTTCAAAATGTAAGAAGTAGAAAGTACAGGTGTTTGTGTTCAACATGTAAGAAGTAGAAAGTACAGGTATTTGTGTTCAACATGTAAGAAGTAGAAAGTACAGGTATTTGTGTTCAACATGTAAGAAGTAGAAAGTACAGGTATTTGTGTTCAACATGTAAGAAGTAGAAAGTTCAGGTATTTGGGTTCAAAATGTAAGAAGTAGAAAGTACAGGTATTTGGGTTCAAAATGTAAGAAGTCAAAGTAAAAAGTCGTCAGAAAAATAAGTAGTGGAGTAAAGTACTGATACCAGAAACATGTACTTAAGTACAGTAACGAAGTATTTGTACTCCACTACTTCCCACCTCTGTCCAAAACCAACACACGACACTGGCCAATTAACTCTCTTTCTTCATGAGGTCTGGAAAGTGCACGTCTCACAGAAAAAGAGCTTGGCTGGAAACCACCAGAGCTAAGTTAGGAAATGTTGTTCTCGTGATTTAAAGTACACCTCAATTAGTTTCTCTTTTGCACTAGTTTTGACGTTGTTGTGCTGTGTGTTCTCTTTCATGCACTTTTATTAAGTGTGGGTCCGTGTAGTGTGGAATTTCCTCTTTGAGTTTTCTGTTTTCTGTCCTTTTTGTGTGAGCTCACTACATACTGACTACTCTTTCTGTGCTCCAAGCTACTTTGGGAGAGACACTATGGACGCGCTCGTGAACTGTCAACGGGGGGGGGGGGACCACTGTGGACCTCTGTCGCCTGTCAGCAAAACTTACATGATGCCGTTTAAAAAATATAATAATAAAGGGCGGTGCCGGCCGTCAGCAAACCAAGCCGGCCTTTCTGCGCGACTGTCACTCAAATGCGGGACATAGTCTCAATTTGTGGGACGCGGGACAAATGATAAAAATGCGGTGCCGCCCCTCACACACACACACACACACACACACACACACACACACACACACACACACACACACACACACACACACACACACGCTTCAAATCAAGTGGCATAAATACTTGAGCTACGTTTTTATTATAATTACTGTGAAATGTATTATGTTTCGTCATTATTACAACAAATACACACTTGCAACCGATAACACTGGCAATGATTTCATATTTATTAGACTATTAAAAAAAAATCATGCTTAACAAAAGTGGGGGCTCCAAATAAGTGGGGGGACGGCGATCCCCCCGCGTCCAACGACCACTACACCACTGCTCCTCACAATACTCGAAACCTGTATGGTCAGTGTTAGCTGTCGTCTAAAAAATGGGCTACAAAGAAAATACTTATGGAAAGAAGAACGGGTTTTTCAGTGGTACTATAAGTTTTGAACATATGAACATATTTTAACGTGATTTAATTGCACAGACGGCGAAAACGTAATTTAGACAACAATCTAAAATAGGAAATCCTCAAGGTGATTTTAATCTAATAATTTATTATTATATTAAGACATTTTTAGATGAAGATTCAAGGGCCAAGGCGTTTTATGCAACCTGGCACTAATATTTAATCATGACCTAAACTTCACCCTGGCATGTTATTTGTCACTGCCTGTAAAAGTACAAGTTAAACCACTTGTGTGTGTGTGTGTGTGTGTGTGTGTGTGTGTGTGTGTGTGTGTGTGTGTGTGTGTGTGTGTGTGTGTGTGTGTGTGTGTGTGTGTGTGGTGTGTGTGTGTGTGTGTGTGTGTGTGTGTGTGTGTGTGTGTGTGTGTGTGTGTGTGTGTGTGTGAGGGATCCCAGATGACAGAACATTGTCAAAAAGCTTAGTCAACTTTTCCACAGTTACTCAAATGCTATATCTCAGAAATGATGTTCTCGTTTATTGACTTGACATGGAGGAGGAGAAGACCGTTCATAAAAAAAAACGCCTCTGGATACACCTGCTTTTTGTTCATAAAATGTGTATTTCGGGTCATGCTACCTCAATCAAACGTTTACATTATCACAGTGACATCCCAGGTATATACTTCCAGCTTTCAAAATGTTTCGTTGTGCATGTTTGTGTTACCTATAGTACAAATAATATCATTTTCAAAATCTGTTTTTACGTTTTTTTGTGCGATTTTGGGTCCAAAACGAACTATCAGTTTATATAGGTGAGGTTGCCTTAAAAAGATAGATACCAAACATTGACATGCTAAACATTTCTTAACAGGGTTTAGTAAGACAAATCAAAAGTCTGCGAAAACAGCCAAAGGAGCCCAGGACTCTAAAGGGTTAAGACACATTTCTCTCTGTTGTTTGTTCTCAAAATGTTTGTTATTGTCTCGTTGGAACAGGTCTTCGGCACATCGCCATTTTGAAGTTGGTCGGCACGGACCTGGCAGACATTGGTGGAGTCCTGGAACTTTATCCTATCAATGGTAAGAAGTTTCTCTTATAAAATAATGTCAAAAACATACATTATAGTCCATATAATACCTCATTTTACTGACACTCAGTCCGTTAATGAGATAACGTACAGGATAGTGTTTCAGTTTCTACGCATCAGCATTCAACATAATGGGTCTTATTATGTCATAGAGACGTGATACAAATATTATATTATGTTATAAAGAGACCTAGTATAGCATCAGCATAGAGTATTGCATAAAACATTAAATTATTGTGTGGGAAACTTCTGAAGCATTTGGAGTCAGGACTCAGAGAGACACGAGGAGAGCTGGAGCTTTGATGGCAAACACTGACGGTTTATTTGGAGCTTGGGCCGGAGAATTCACAAGACATGTCACGGGCCACGAGTTGACCACATGGTTGAGATGCCAAATCAATTCTGAAGAACCCTCCTGTAGTTTGAGGTTTTATCTAGTTCAGAGTGTAATAATCAACATTCTTTATCAGCGAGACTAAAGCAATATGGACCCTGAATTTAACTAGAGCTGTCGTCGTTAGAAAAGAACGTGCGCCAGGGAACCTACGTCCCTGAACAGTAAACTATCTCATGGCGGCTTGTGCTCGGTCATAAGCTGGCAACAACAATGCGCCCAAGCTGCTGCTCCTTAAGAGAGATAGCAGCCATACCCCAGGCCGTAGACCTATGCCGTGGGAAAGGAGACAGTGAGAGGAGAAAATGATGAACTGTGTCAAAGGTTGAATACCTAAGCAAATTATTCTCCAACAATTATAATTAAAAGTCATGTTGATTATGTCCTAAAAAGTAATTGTATAGTATGTCAAAAATGTTTTATAAAAAGTCATAGTATAATATCCAATAATAAGTCATAGTATTTTTTGTTGTAAAAAGTAGTTGTATAGCATGTCGTTAAACTTTTGTACAAGTATGTAGTACAAATTCTTAGTATAGTAAGTCATAAAAGTCACACTATAATAAAAAAGTCACACTATAATAAAAAAAAACCCTAACCCTAATGTCTTTAAAGAATATATAAAAAAAAAAAAAGTCATAGTATAGTATATCAAATTATTTTTGTAAGAAGTCATATGTTGTAATAATTGACAGTATAATTTGTCATAAAATATTTATAAAAAGTCATAATATTGTACGTCATTCACGTTGTTATCCTGTGGCATATGTAGATACAGTAAATCAAGTGTTTTTATTGAACATGTTCCCTTATAACATTGATCATAAACAAGAAGAACAAGCAAGGAATATGTAGATACCGTAAATATCAAACCAGTCTTCAAAGGAAAACATGGCATTTCCTTTCTTTGTAAAAATAAAACACATGTTTATATATCTTAAAGGTCACCTATTATGCAAAATCCACTTCTTCATGTCTCTTCTACATCAACACGTGTCCCCTCTTCTTCATGTCTCTTCTACATCAACATGTGTCCCCTCTTCTTCATGTCTCTTCTACATCAACATGTGTCCCCTCTTCTTCATGTCTCTTCTACATCAACATGTGTCCCCTCTTCTTCATGTCTCTTCTTCATCAACATGTGTCCCCTCTTCTTCACGTCTCTTCTACATCAACATGTGTCCCCTCTTCTTCATGTCTCTTCTACATCAACATGTGTCCCCTCTTCTTCATGTCTCTTCTTCATCAACATGTGTCCCCTCTTCTTCATGTCTCTTCTTCATCAACATGTGTCCCCTCTTCTTCATGTCTCTTCTACATCAACATGTGTCCCCTCTTCTTCATGTCTCTTCTACATCAACATGTGTCCCCTCTTCTTCATGTCTCTTCTTCATCAACATGTGTCCCCTCTTCTTCATGTCTCTTCTTCATCAACATGTGTCCCCTCTTCTTCATGTCTCTTCTACATCAACATGTGTCCCCTCTTCTTCATGTCTCTTCTACATCAACATGTGTCCCCTCTGTGGAAAGAGACTCTGAAAGTTTCAGGAACAAAGATTCTCTCTCTTTTTGATCCATTTCTATAAAAACTTGTCTGAAAATGAGCTGATCAGATTTTGGCCAATTTATGATGTCATAACGATGTTTTGTCTTGTGTAACCATTAGCCAATCACCAACCAAGGTACCCCCCCCCCACCTTATCACCTGAATCCCCTCCTAGAGCACCATTGAGTTATTTTTACCCAAATCTCTCTCAGAGGGGCGTGGGGAGGGGCTCCTTATTTTCATCTAAAGTAACAGACAGAGAATCAGCACTTTGGAAACAGGGCTGAAACAGAGGGGATTATGGGATGCTGCAATGATCTGTTTGGTGTTTCAGCCAATCAGAGACAGGCTCTGTATATATCTGAGACCTGTGATATATTGTTGAAGAACAGTACAATAGGAGATCTTTAATCCCCATGTGTTCCCCATCCAGGCAGTGCCACTGTGGAGCGAGAAGGAATGTCCGGCGCTCTGGTGAAAGACATGAGGAACTACTTCCAGGTCAGCCCAGAGTATTTCTCCATGCTGTTAGTGGGGAAGGATGGAAACGTGAAGTCCTGGTACCCCTCCCCCATGTATTCCATGGCCATCATCTACGACCTGGTGGACTCCATGCAGCTGCGCAGGCAGGAGATGGCCATCCAGCAGTCACTGGGCATGAGATGTCCTGAGGACGAGTACGGAGGATATGGATACCACCAACATGGATATCAGGATGGGTATCACCAGGGTTATGGGTACTAAGATAAGATAAGAGTAACATCTCCCTGAGGATCCTCTTGCTTTCCATCACTTCTTTCCTTCCCATCCTCTAAACACTTCAGTTATGCCCTGCTGTTGATTCTCTGTACTTTCAGACATCACTTCTTTCCTACCCTATTCTCCACCTCCTCCCTGAATGTTTTGTAGCACTTAGTGAAAGCGTCACACCTGTTGCTTTCACCTTTCCACATCTTAAATATATATATTGCATAGTACGTCCCTGAGGACGAGTACGGAGGGTATGGATATCACCAACATGGATATGAACATGGACACCAGGATGGTATCACCAGGGTTATGGGTACTAACATTTCCCTGAGGATCCTCTTTACATTCAGCCATCACTTCTTTCCTTTTCCTCAGAGAGGGCAAAAGTACACGCATCCTTTACTCAAGTAGAAGTACAGATACTAGTGTTTAAAAATACTCTGGTAAAAGTAGAAGTACTGACTAAACTTCTTTACTCAAGTCAAAGTAAAGAGGCTTTGAAATGTACTTCAGTAAAAAGTACCCATAACTAGCAGCTGTTTTAAAGAGTACCTGACCTCCCTTTATATTAATAGAACAATAATGTCATTGTTAGCTAATGAATGTTTCCATGCTGAACAACGGCAACATGACAACGTTTTCATTGGTCCCTCTTCTTTAGAGAAGACCAGGAAATGATGGATACACGGATCGTGTTCAAATCAATAGGCACGCAATGACTCTAAATAATAATGATCACGCCACCAAACACACATTCAAACTAAAGGAACCAGCCTGTTTGGGAAATGTGAGAAGTAGAAAGTACAGCTTAAGTACAGCAACTAAGTATTTGTACTCCACTACTTCCCGCCCTCCACCTCCTCCCTGAATGTAATGTAGCACTTAGTGAAAGCGTCACCTGTTGCTTTCACCTTTCCACATCTTAAATATATATATTGCATAGTATGCTGCAGAGTATTGGTGATTAAGGAACTTAAATCAGAGTCGGCTAGTCAGTAAATGTGTAGATGAGATCTGTTTTCTTCACGTTCCCTGTCTCCTTCACTTGCCTTCCAGGTCAAATTAACATATTCATTTTTATCAGTTCAGACCTTTATTTTGTAGATAATAGGCTAAGATAAGACATATATGTATTTATTGGACTTCTGTTGCATTTGAGGTGCAGTTATTTGCTTATTTTATGAAAAGAAGCTGTCTTTTCATTTCTCTTTTGTAAAGTTTCTGTTGCTATAAAGTGTTCTTATTTATACTCTATTGTGCTATATGACAAATAAACATTTGTTTACTACTGGTAGTTGTCTGTGAATTGCTTTCTTTGCAGAGTTTGTCAATACACATGCAACTTTTCAGTCTTAACTTCGTCATTGCATGAACATGTTAGCCTACAGCGCCTCCTAGTGGCCTAATGAGTCCAAGTTTAACCTCTAAGAGCAGTCATTAGGTGCATTTTAATCCACACATGTTCTTTTTCTGAACATGAATTTACCTTTTTCTCCGTCAATTTTCCTTGCAGTTTATTTCAGAACAACAAGCATTTATACATGTCAACATTTTATGGCACAAGAAGAATCTTAAAATATATATTCATGTATTTCACAGTTTAACCACATCACTACCATGTGACCCAAAAAAACACAACTTTTAAGGCAAAGTAAGAGAACCAAGAATCACTTTGTTGTGCTTTTAGACGTTCTGTAAATGCTCCTGCTGGTTCATAATGTAGAAAATACTATCATTGACGTACTTTGTAATGTATATTTTTGGTAATGTATTTTGAGTATGTGGCTATGCACTGAAAAGTGGTGCTTTAATTTGGACTATTGTTTAAATATTGACCTTGTATTGAACAAACACTTATTTGTAAACAGTGCAAACAGCAATTAAAACAGTACAAAGCCTTAAACAATCAAAAAACAATCTGCATTGGAGCCATGTACACTGTCCATGTCCGAAAAAGGGCACAAAAGCCCCCAAAAAAACACAAAAAGCTGTCTGGTCGTCAAACCAATGAATCACCTGCAAGCAATCAAAAAGCTAATACAACAGGAATCATACGAGAAAGAAATGACAGAAACCCTCACCAAAAATGGCATAAAATGGCAATTATTCCCCCGTGATGTATACAGTAAGCCTACTAGAGTTTCTTCCACGTTAATGACAACACTAGGCAATGATAGGCACATTTCAATATATACACAATAGCCTTAGATATCACAAGTGTCTGAGAGAAATCATCCCACTTTAACACTGTCATTCACGTTTATCCGCCGCTGACTTAATTGAAATAAATGCTCGGACGGACACATTCTGCGTCAGTGGCGTAACAAGGTTGTGATTGGCCCCGGTGATTGGCCTCAGACCACCACAGCCTGACAACGGCACAGCGAACTAATCACACAATCACTTTACAGAATTAATCGAGATTTCGAGGACGATGTATGACAAAAAAAACGGTCTAATTTCGTCAGTTTAGCCGTTGCATCTCCTTGTTCTATTTTTTTTTTTAAAAGACCGTCGATAGTTACGCCACTGTTCTGTGTCCATGAGTCTATACTGCAGCTTGGTAATAGCCGCATGCTCAGAGGAATACATCTGAACTACAAAGACTCTTCTTCAGATTCACTGTCTGTGTTGGTCTTCGCCAGGAGCTCCAGTTCCTCTCCGTCCTGCAACAGAAACACATGAAGAGAAGATTGAAATGCATCGAGTGGACAAACAGTACTGAGAAATACAGTATTTCTCAGATAAACATGTTAGTATTAGCCCTTCAAATTAAGTTCCTAAATGGAGAGGTGCAGTGATGATGTGTTATTGTAAGACGACGTGGAAGTTAGCATCTCCCTGTTTTCTATGACAAAAAGCCAGATAAAAAGCTCTGTGACAAACAAATGTTTATGATCATTTCAAATGTTGTTTAGCAGGATATTCTTCGCATAAACACCCCTTTAAGATTTTTGAAGTGTAAATGTAATAGCCAGAAGTGAAGGCTAAGGAACTACAGCACGGTCACATTACCTCACGTCACCACCGCTAAGCTAAAGGTGGCTAATGTTGGGCTATAAAGGAACTACAGCACGGTCACATGACTTCACGTCACCACCGCTAAGCTAAAGGAGGCTAATGTTGGGCTATAAAGGAACTACAGCACGGTCACATGACTTCACGTCACCACCGCTAAGCTAAAGGTGGCTAATGTTGGGCTATAAAGGAACTACAGCACGGTCACATGACTTCACGTCACCACCGCTAAGCTAAAGGCGGCTAATGTTGGGCTTGATGAAGTTTAGTCGTCTCATTTAAACACTTGTTAGCAACCGCCGTTTTTTTTAATTCACCAGTGGGGTATTTACTGACATATTTTATGTAGTAGAATAAAACATTAAAATCTCTTCAGCTTGTGTTAACCACTGTGACAACCCTGAGATTGTCCACCATGTGGTGCTGTTGTAACCTGGGTTTTTCCTTGTAATCAGGAGTGATGAGACCCACCTGTGGCACCTGGTTCCAGTATTTAAGAGGGCTGCAGAACAGGCTCTCGCTCTCTCTCTCTCTCGGCTGCCCTGCTCGGTGCACCAGGCCAGCGCTCCTCTGTGTGTTGAATTGTTAGTTGTAAACCAGTGTGTTGGGATAAATAAATGATTGTTTTGGGCAACTCCTGTGTGGAACTGTTGTCCTTTTTGTTACAAGCAGAGACCCAACTTGTAACATACACACAAAAAAACCTAGCAAAGCAGACTAATTTCTGGGTTTTAGGACCTCAAAGTCCTGCTAACTTCAGGCCGCTGTCCTCACAAAGACTCCAGAGATCTGTTCCTCTTACAAAATCCAATAGACTGCATCGAGCTGATGTAATTACATGAGTTAAAGCACTTATGCTGTTTTCATAGAGCATTAGGTTTCCTGCAGCACTGAAGAAATCACATTATAGAGAAATGAGAGCCAAGTTTCCTACAGAGAGCTTGGTATGTGTGTGTGTGAGGATTCAAAATTCAAAGGTGTTATTGTCATATGCTCAAAGCTACAGAGTAGAAATGGCAATGAAATTCTTCTGACCTGAGCTCCTCCAACGATGCAACATGTATAATAAAATACAAAAATACAAAATAGTGCAAGAAGTCTATATTCATGTAAATAGACTAGCACAAGAACAGAATATGAAATTAAATAATGTACTGTTACGGCTGTATGTATTCCCTGTTTCTTGTTCCCGTTGGTTCCTCTACCCAGGTGTGCTGCATTGCTGTAACGAGGTTCAGACGAGGTGCACCTGGAAAAGGAAGTGCTTAAAAGCTCCAGTGCAGCAGCAGAAGAGGGAGGCCTCTGGTGTGGGGACTGCTGTGTTTCTGCCTCTCATCCTAGGATGGATACTTAAAGTGGACCTATCATGCTATATTATAATAATATAGTGTAGGACCATACCTATATAAGGCATATTTATACTTTTTTTTTTTCAAAATACCAAACAGATCATGCATTTTAGCCATGCCTCATTTTGCTCAATTTGACCATTTCTAGCTCTGTTTTAGCAAGGGCTGATTCTGTGAGAACAGCACCATCTACAGGCCTGGCATATGTACTACAGCGTCTCCAGCGCTTTCGAACGGCAATGGCCGTGGCTGTCTCCTCCTGATTGGTGGAGTTGGCCCAATAGCCGTAGCGCCACCGTCCTGACGTCAGGACAGTGTTCAAATCTGGATCAGTTTTTATCAGATCCGTTGCAGCCCCTTTTTTAGAGATTTGGGTATGGAGGAAAATAGAGAGGGTTGTGTTTTCTGACACTTGGTGAGTTCCCTGGAACACCGGGGACACATATTCATGTATACAAGACGTACTAAAGTGCATTTTGCATGATAGGTCCCCTTTAAACATTTGATGTGTTGGTTATAATAAATCCGATGGATTCGATGATTTTAAAAGGTGTCTTTCGTGTTCTATTTGGGTCAGTGGTGGAATTTTGTTAGCCCCAACGAAAGCGTAACGAAATTCCACCACTGACCCACGTAACAGTACATTGTTTAATTTCATCCCTTAAGACCAGGGACGTGCAGACATTTGGAGGGGCTATTGCTCTAACTGGAAAAAGGCACCCCCCCCCTTTCATCTCTACCCCTGAAGGCCAAGCCTTGTCTTGCAAGATATAATGTGATCTCTATTAACCGGAAGATGATCTCTCTGTTTTTCTGCCTCTCCCTTTCTTTTGCTGCTTGCATCTGCCAATCTGCTACTGCCAAAGCCATGTCCAATGGATTCATCTTATATTTATTCCACCTGGTCATGCCAATCATGTGCGATTCACTGCAGCAGTGCTCCTTCATTCGTACTTTTGCCTGTTTACACCTCCAGACTTCCATGTAGACCTACTCTTGTGCGTATCGTCACTCATTAAAATGCGACAGCTGAAGCAGTACACAGCATCATTCTGTGGAGAATACTCCAACCAGGGGTTTGCATCATACCAGTGGCCCTGAAAAGACCGCCCATCTTGATTTTTTGGGAACTGGACCAGAGGACGACAGGGTCCAATTGAGTTTGAACATTTGACGAAGGCCTCATTGTACTTGATATTGTTCTTCTGAACATGGGCTGGATCGGTGGGGTTTGGTAGCTGTAGCAAAAAAACTAATTCTGGAGGTGCTTTCACTTTTGTATAATGTGTTTTTACTGTATTTATTCATAAAAAGTCTTTTAATTTGTTTTGTAAAGCACAGTGCTTCACCTGCAGCTGCCCTGCTGGCACCTTTTATCCAGCTCTGCAAAGCTGCAGTCCTTTTAGCTGCCTGCTTCAGATACCTCTCTCTGCTTCAGTCTCCTCTGTCTTGAAGGCATTCTTAAGCACAGAAATGACTTCCAGTTCGGTTCAGAATTGATTTTAAACTCCTTTTATTTGTTTTCAAAGCACTAAATGGGCTGGCTCCGGCCTATATAGCTGAACTCCTCCAGCGCTACACCCCAGCCAGAGCTTTAAGGTCGGCTGACCAGCTGCTGCTGGTAGTGCCCAAGACCAGGCTCAAAACCCGAGGGCACCGAGCCTTCGCAGCAGCTGGCCCCAGGCTCTGGAACACTCTGCCCCTCCATGTGAGGTCGGCCCAGACCCTAGGGGTTTTTAAATCTAAACTAAAAACTCACTTCTTCTCCCTGGCCTTCTAGTCAGAGTGGAGCACGACTTTTCCCTGTGTTTTTGTTTTTATATTTCTGTTGTAATTTATTGTCTTTTATTGTGATTATAGAAATGTGTTTTTATGTGATTGTAGTTATTACATGTACAGCACTTTGGCCCGACCAAAAATCGCTTTATAAATGTGCTTTATAAATAAACCTTGATTTGATTTGAATAGGCTATGCATAAAATAACCAAACGATTATTACATTACCTAATTTGAACAGTAATTCACATCATCATCTCTTAACAAAATAAGCTAAGGCGACTACTTGCATTCAGTGACTTGATTTTTTTAATGAAAACAAGGGACATTTTTTGTTTTTTATCTCATTAAAATATGTAATGTTATAACTATTAAAGAAAAAATGGGGACAATTCTGTTTCAATGTAGTTTGAACCATTGTAACTGCTGTGCAGACATACTGATAATAATATAGCCCCTCCAAATGTCTGTGCACGTCCCTGGGTCTTTAACGCACCGGCACCAATACAATATGTAAAACATGTAATCACACACATAGCGATATAGAACATAAATAATAAAAACGTACCTGGTTTAAAACACTTTTGTGGTCATACTGAGGAATGAGTTCACACTGAAACGAGATATTCATTCAAAGTTTTTGCGGGCAATTACATATAAGAAGAAGTAGTAGAAGAAGAATGAGGCTGCTAATGCTAAATGCTAACGCTAACAATAATTGTATTGCTGCGAACAAGCACCACGCCATTGAAACATCAACTTTGTTACCATTGTATTTCACCTTGCTATGTGTTTATAAAGCATATTTAAAGGGGACCTATCATGCAAAATGCACTTGTGTACGTCTTTTCTACATGAATATGTGTCCCCGGTGTTCCAGGGAACTCACCAAGTGTCAGAAAACACAACCCTCTCTATTTTCCTCCATACCCAAATCTCTAAAAAAGGGGCTGCAACGGATCTGATAAAAACTGATCCAGATTTGAACACTGTCCTGACGTCAGGACAGTGGCGCTACGGCTATTGGGCCAACTCCACCAATCAGGAGGAGACAGCCACGGCCATTGCCGTTCGAAAGCGCTGGAGACGCTGTAGTACATATGCCAGGCCTGTAGGTGGTGCTGTTCTCACTGAATCTGCCCTTGCTAAAACATGTCAAATTGAGCGAAATGAGGCATGGCTGAAATGCATGATCTGTTTGGTATTTTGAAAACAGAAACGTATAAATATACCTTATATAGGTATGGCCCTACAATATACCATTTAAATATACCATGATAGGTCCACTTTAAAAACAGGGACATTTCTGGGGACAGATTGAGCCGGGGATTGGCCACCAAAGCCAGGCAGGCATTTGGTATGATCACCATAGCCATATGAGGCTGGCCGCCGGAGGGCTTTCCTTTGCTTCCAGCTGTCAGATTGTAAACAAAGTCACGTGACTGGTGGCAGATGACGGTGCTGCGCGCTGACAAGGTGTGTTTTATCACTGCGAGACGCTACAATACTAATTGTGGGCTTATTATGTTGATTCGGCCACAACAGAAAAAAAGACGTTCGCTCTCTCCAGAGGGGCAGGTCAGCCAAAGATGGAAAATGCTTATTATGTTGGCAACATTAGCCCGTACCTGTGCACGTCCCTGATTAAGACTAATTAAATACGGTTTATTGCGGCGATAACTATTTATATAAACAAGTAGATTGCAAGATGACAAACAGATGAATGTTTATCGAGGCACTTCACAGAGCTCAGGTGTTTAATAGTATTATTGTCTGTGGGATAAAACTGTCCCTGAGTCCCCAGTTCTTTCCACTGTGTGTGAGGGAAGTGACGATGAGTGTGTGAGGGAAGTGACGATGACTGAGGGAAGTGACGATGAGTGTGTGAGGGAAGTGACGATGACTGAGGGAAGTGACGATGAGTGTGTGAGGGAAGTGACGATGACTGAGGGAAGTGACGATGAGTGTGTGAGGGAAGTGACGATGACTGAGGGAAGTGACGATGAGTGTGTGAGGGAAGTGACGATGAGTGTGTGAGGGAAGTGACGATGAGTGTGTGAGGGAAGTGACGATGAGTGTGTGAGGGAAGTGACGATGAGTGTGTGAGGGAAGTGACGCTGAGTGTGTGAGGGAAGTGACGCTGAGTGTGTGTGAGGGAAGTGACTCTGAGTGTGTGTGAGGTTCTTTCTACGTACCCCTCTGGACCTCTCGAACACCTCCCCGTTGATGACCCTCAGCTTCTCCTGCTGCAGGCTGAACTCCAGGTCTTTGAGCTTGCTGGCGTTGTAGATGAAGATGGCCAGCAGCACCACGGGCGCCTGCAAGAAGAAGTCCAGCGAGGGGTGGAAGTTGAAGAGGAAGAAGGAGAGGCCGGTGACGAGCACCGTGTTGATCTGACCCGTCAGAACGTGGAACATGTTGTCTCTGAACTTCAGGATGAAGCCCACCAATAAACCCAGAGCAGCTGAGGAGAACAGAGGGGAAGAGGGAGAGGTTTTCAAGAAATGTGCACTAAGAATGTCTTCATTTATCTATAAAAGCTTTAAAGGTAGGGTAGGTAAGAATGGAGAAACCAGCTCGAGTGCGCTAGAATTTGAAAATACACAACCGGAAAAAATCTGCCCCTTCCTTCAGACTTCCTCACAGAGCCCCTCCTCCAACACACACGAACGCGCACATGACCAATGAGGGCACGAGATAAGTTTGTGCACAGATGGAAGGCTGACAGGCAGGTAGGCCATCCAGTTATTTTAGCCGGGCCGGCTCAGATGATTGGTCGTGCTTTTTACAGCGCCACGGCTTCCACAGATGATATTTTTGTATATATTTATTGTCAAAGCACTTCAGATATTCATTGCTATCGGGATGTTAAGAGCATTCCATGGAATATAACAAAGTGTTTCTGAAGTGAATTACCTACCCTATCCTTTAAATTGTTTGACTAACTCTGCATCTTTTATTAAGAGACAGTTATCTAGTCAAAGCCCTTACCATATAAACAACAGCATTGGCTATACAAATGCAGAAATTAGAAAAAATGCTTTGAAAAGTTGACCTGACAAGTGAGCTCTTATAAGCAATGCAAGAGTTCACAAATTACTATAAGAAATGTCTTTGAAATGCCTTTGCGTTTACGTTTAATAGCTAGAGCGGATGATGCCTGATTCTGTCCTATCACCAGGTTCAAGGTTCAAGGTTCAAGGTTCTTTATTGTCAATCTGACATAGCTACAGAGTAATTATGTTGTTGAAAATCTTATGTCACAGGCTTCTCCAACAATACAACATAATAATAATACAGATAGCAAGAGCAATACAAAAAGAAAAATAGTTCTAAAATAAAGTGAGTATGTGGAATAGTGCAGTACGAGTCTATATACAAGTTATTGGAATGATATATATTAGATAGTAGATATATATTACTAAGTAGCAGATGAATGTTATGAAATTGTTTCAGCAGTTCAATTGTTTAACAGTCTCACTGCCCGCGGGAAGAAACTGTCTCCGAATCTTTTTGTCTTTGCCAGGATGCTGCGGTGACGTCTGCCAGACGACAACAGAAAGAACAGTTTGTGGCTGACCACTGACCTGTTGAGTCTTTTCCTTCTTAGAAATGGTAGATAAAGGTTTGCTTCCTCACTTCTAGCAGCTATAAGAAGCTCAGCGCAAGTTCTTTCAGGAAGACTGGGTATATATACATTCACTCCGCAGCTGCATATAATCAGCTCATCACGGGCGTTCTCTATAACCTATTACTTTCACCTCATTCTCCAGCAGCCAATCACTGTGCTGCAGCCACACTTTAAAATGGTTCTCCTCTCTCCTGCAGTCAGCTGTGATTCCAGGTGTTCATGCTGCCTCCCGCCTCCTCCCCCCCCCACCTCCTTTCATCATCCACCTCCTCCACCTCCCCCCCCCACCTCCTTTCATCATCCACCTCCTCCACCTCCTCCCCATCCTATCCACCTCCTTTCATCACATCCAGTGCCAGGAGAGCTAGACCTCATCACATCCCCTCTTCATCCCATCTCCTCATCAAATCCAGATCTTCAACATCACCACAAGTGTCTAGACACGGCTGCATTTCCCCCTTTAGATATACGATTTCAGGATCGGGGTCTAATCGCCAAAGACTTAACATTTATCATATGGCATGTGTCAATAAATGTTCTTTAAACTAAATGAAGTCTCTCCTGATTGAACTAAGTTGCCTCCTTAAGACCTTCAGGGAAATATGCTTTTATGTTCGCCTAGCGTTAGAAGATCAGTCTGTTACATGTGAAGCTACAGAAAGAAGCTGTTAGCCTAGCTCAGCATAACAAGCATGGATTTATTCATAATACATACTAATGACTTGTTGCATTAGGCCTGGCGGATATGGCCAAAGTCCTTTTTCCCGATATCAATTCTAAATCACAATTTAGCCTTTTCTCTAGTCATCCCGTTCAAAAAAGCTTGATCATTTTAATAATCCGATTTATTCAAATGTTCTCATACATTTTTGTTAATATATTGTTGTTATTTTCAATTTGGAAGATGTTTTATATTTTGTGTAGAAACCTATATGATGCCATTGAAAGAAGGCGTGTGTTGCAGTGGACTAGTGCGTAGGTGTTGGGATCAGGGGAGCACAGGTTCAAACCCCACTGCAGTCAGCATGTCGTTGAGTCCCTGAAGACACTTCACCCCAAATTGCTTCTGTGGTGATTGCTCACAGTATTGAGTATGTAAGTTGCTTTGGATAAAAGTGACATGTCATGTAAACTATCATCTCAGATCAGAAACACCTCAGTCGTTTAGAAAGAAAACTAACAAATCACGTATTTAGTCGTTTACTGTATGTATAAGGAGGTGTTATTGATCCGCAGCACTCACCAGTGACCAGCACCAGCCCCAGAGAGAAGACGTTGTGTCCGTGCATCAGACCGCAGTGAACCGTGAGACCTCGAGCCTCTCGACCCAGAACCAGAGTCAGACCGTTAAACACCACGCCGAAACCATACCTGCAGAAACATCGAGAGAAGAGCTACGATTAGCATTGAGTTTACACATGTGGTTTATATATATATACCTGGCTGCTATATCTTCAGATCAGAGGGGGGAAGTAGTGGAGTACAAATACTTTGTTACTGTACTTAAGTACATTTCTCTGGTATCAGTACTTTACTCCACTACTTATTTTTCTGACGACTTTTTACTTTGACTTCTTACATTTTGAACACAAATACCTGAACTTTCTACTTCTTACATGTTGAACTCAAATACCTGTACTTTCTACTTCTTACATGTTGAACCCAAATACCTGTACTTTCTACTTCTTACATTTTGAACACAAATACCTGTACTTTCTACTTCTTACATGTTGAACACAAATACCTGAACTTTCTACTTCTTACATGTTGAACACAAATACCTGTACTTTCTACTTCTTACATGTTGAACACAAATACCTGTACTTTCTACTTCTTACATGTTGAACACAAATACCTGTACTTTCTACTTCTTACATGTTGAACACAAATACCTGTACTTTCTACTTCTTACATGTTGAACACAAATACCTGTACTTTCTACTTCTTACATGTTGAACTCAAATACCTGTACTTTCTACTTCTTACATGTTGAACACAAATACCTGTACTTTCTACTTCTTACATGTTGAACACAAATACCTGTACTTTCTACTTCTTACATGTTGAACTCAAATACCTGAACTTTCTACTTCTCACATGTTGAACACAAATACCTGTACTTTCTACTTCTTACATGTTGAACACAAATACCTGTACTTTCTACTTCTTACATGTTGAACCCAAATACCTGTACTTTCTACTTCTCACATGTTGAACACAAATACCTGTACTTTCTACTTCTCACATTTCCCAAACAGGCTGGTTCCTTTAGTTTGAATGTGTGTTTGGTGGCGTGATCATTATTATTTAGAGTCATTGCGTGCCTATTGATTTGAACACGATCCGTGTATCCATCATTTCCTGGTCTTCTCTAAAGAAGAGGGACCAATGAAAACGTTGTCATGTTGCCGTTGTTCAGCATGGAAACATTCATTAGCTAACAATGACATTATTGTTCTATTAATATAAAGGGAGGTCAGGTACTCTTTAAAACAGCTGCTAGTTATGGGTACTTTTTACTGAAGTACATTTCAAAGCCCTCTTTACTTTGACTTGAGTAAAGAAGTTTAGTCAGTACTTCTACTTTCACCAGAGTATTTTTAAACACGAGTATCTGTACTTCTACTTGAGTAAAGGATGTGTGTACTTCTGCCATCTCTGTTTCAGAACTGTTACAGGATGTGTATTTTGTCAATTGTGCGATTCTTTCTTTCATATTTGTGTATGCATGATTCTTAGTTGACATTAATAAGCTGTCTTTGGCTCTTTTCTGCTGTAACAATGTACATGTCCCCTCTGTTTCCTAGTCTAAAGGTATTCTGATTCTGATTCTGATAATACTATCTCTTTTTAAGCGGCCTATCACAGTTTGCTGTTCTGAATGAAGATGCTGAATTATATACACTTAAGTAACTTTAAAATAAGAAATGAATTAAAATGAACATATATACATATTTGGGTCATATACACATTACATATATTTACATGGATGTGTGAAAACAGTGTGTATTTTATGTCCAGTACTTGTTTACCCATGGGGTTTCTAATACTATCTCTTTAAGCGATAAGAACACTCTCTCACAGTTTGGTGTTCTGGATGAAGATGCTCTCGGCCAGCTGGTCTCCTTCCTTGAGGATCTTCTCGTTGTAGATGTTGGCCATGGCGGAGATGAAGCACTGCAGGAGGAGCAGGATGTGACCCACGCCCAGAGAGCGGAGCTTCTCCACAACCCGGGTCCTCCAGGCCTGCCCGGGGAGCGACGACACCCACGACTCACTGGCACTGTGGGGGGAGGAAGAGATACATACCATATCCGACAGTCTGACACAATCACCACATTCAAGTCCCTCCTCAAAGCCCACCTGTTCAGATCAGGCTACTTAATGTCTCCCTACATGTTCCCTGTTACGTCCTTTTGTACTGTCTTAAAGCTCATTTTATGAATTGTAAGGGTGCTTTGAAAGGAAAACATATAATGAATTATTATTATTATTATTATTATGAACATGGGAAATAAAACTGACCACAGTCTGGTAGAAGCATTAAAATACTATAATTACATACTTAAGTCCTCTCCTTACATTTAGGTTACTTTAAAAGGTTCACCTAAGTATTTAAGGTGTTTCTCCTTGGTCCTATACGTACCTTTAAGTTTGTTTAACCAAAAATTTAACTTAGTAACCACAGTAAACAAAAAACATAGAATTCAAATTAAGTCAATGGATGTGCTTACATTTGAGCAATTCATTTAACACTTCACTATATTTTTAGTACAGATTTTTCTTGTCAGTCATATAACAATTTAAAGTTATTCTTAGATATTATGTTGTTGGATTTATTCCTGTATTAACTCATCCCCTTTATGGCCGGAACAAAATGTGTATCTCTACTTCTTACAGTAAATCAATTTTCTTTGATTCCCTTCTAACCCACATTTGTTGCTTTTGCTTTTGTGTTATTTGCAGATCAAATTAAAGTTTTTAGTACAGGTAAAATCATTTGGTTATTTCTTTCCTTCTCTACTCCTGCCATCTTTACCATTTACACTCTTTATGGAAACTGTAATATTTCAAGGGTAAAATCTTTCTGAACGCAATAGTAACTTCCCTTACTGAGAACCTTTAAAGAGATATTGTGCAACACCCTTAAATAAGTCCCTTAGCTAAGAAAAGGTGTCCTATTAAGGAGAGAACTGAAGATGTTGTGTGTGACAGACAACAGGACCAAAATAAAGAATGTCTGCAAAATGTGCAATATTATTATTATGAATAATGTGCTATGATAACGTGCAATTACGTTTCTGCCACTACGTTTTTTTGCACAACTAAATACTGGTAATATTTACATTAAAGGGGACCTATCATGCAAAATGCACTTTTGTACGTCTTGTATACATGAATATGTGTCCCCGGTGTTCCAGGGAACTCACCAAGTGTCAGAAAACACAACCCTCTCTATTTTCCTCCATACCCAAATCTCTAAAAAAGGGGCTGCAACGGATCTGATAAAAACTGAGATTTGAACACTGTCCTGACGTCAGGACGGTGGCGCTACGGCTATTGGGCCAACTCCACCAATCAGGAGGAGACAGCCACGGCCATTGCCGTTCTAAAGCGCTGGAGACGCTGTAGTACATATGCCAGGCCTGTATATGGTGCTGTTCTCACAGAATCAGCCCTTGCTAAAACAGAGCTAACATTTTCAAATAGAGCAAAATGAGGCATGGCTAAAATGCATGATCTGTTTGGTATTTTGAAAAGAAAAAAGTATAAATATGCCTTATATAGGTATGGTCCTACACTATATTATTCAAATATAGCATGATAGGTCCACTTTAACTATGTGACCATCTGTGTTCCCTGTAGATATTTCATTGCACTGTTAGTGTACAGTTTTACTATTATGCTGCTGTGTTTATTGTATTTTTGTAACTCTGGCACAACAATTTCCTCCGGGATAAATAAAGTCTTATCTTATATATATATATATATAATTCTGCTTCATTGATTTGCATCTCTTTTTTTCATGTGAACTGCCCACTATGAGTCTGTTGTTACACGAGTCCAATCCTAAATATTTTCCTTCATGCTCTCCTCACGTTACCTGCTGTTCCTCATCTGCTCCAGCAGCTGCGTGTAGAGCAGGCAGGAGTTGGAGGGGGGGGACAGGGGGTTCAGGTGCAGGTTGTGAACAGCGATGGCACTTTGGCTGCTTCCTGTTCCCGTCGTCAAGGAAACGATGGACAGGAAGAGGATGAACAACGACGCCCACTGAACCCAGGACAACCGCCTCCTGAGGGAACAGGGGAGAAGAAAGGATTTTAGTTTATTTCGGGGTTGACATCAGCTATGTTCAAAGTTTTAAAGGCTTGATTGGCACGTGCACATTATCCAAAGCATCATTTTGGCAATAAAAGTCTTACATTTACACAGAATTTTGTTTCTTCTTTGGTTCACATTAGGCGTGTTAACTCAATCATGCAATATTTAAAGGCTTAATTGGCATATACAAATTATCTAAAGCATCATTTTGAAATAAAAGTCTTACATTTGAGGCTTCTACCACAATGCATAAGAAGACAAATAGATAAAACAATGCAAGAGACATAATGGAGAAAGTTGCACAAATAAAACATTTAAATACTTTACATTAGAATAAACAATCTAAACTGTAATAATATATAAATATGTGGAATAAACAGTGTCAAAAAAAGGTTTCTTACTAGCTGGATAACAGGGTCATGTGTACGAAATGATGCACAAGATGCCTCATTTCACAAAATACTGTTCCAATAGCAATGGGAACTTTGAGTATTTCACTCAGATTAAGTATAAATTGGATTTACTACATAATTGGAGGAATTACAACACACTGGGTAACACTGCCTACAGTGTAGAACGCTTAATTTGAAATAACTGGAAACACATTTTCAGAAAAAAACATTTTAACCACTGACTGTGCAAAACCTGAGAGAGAGAGAAAGTGTATCAGCAGACTCACACTCACTATCAGACTGGAGAATAATAATAAATAAAGGTTTCTTAAAGCAATCACTACCTAGGATAACAGAGTGTAGGAAATGATGCATAAGATGTCTCATTTGAAGAAAAGCCGTACCAATAAAATGTCACTTTGAGTAATTCAATCAGCTTAAGCGTAACTTTGCCATTTGAATAATTACATCACGTTCTGTTATATTGTCCTAAAGCACATGTGTCAAACTCAAGGCCCGGGGGCCAAATCAGGCCCTTGGTGGATTTAATTTCGGCCCGCAGGATAATTTCTAATTACTATTAGATCTGGCCCGTCGGTATATTGCACGCACACCTTCACTCCATCCTGAGGGTCTCCTCAGCTCAGAGCCTGACCCCAAACATTGATGACCTTGCACCCAAGATGAGATGCCAAGTATCTGAGCTAGCATCACAGAGCAGCACACTGAGTTCACATGGATGTTTCCTTCTGCACTTTCTCTCTCTCGACAACAGGGCATGTTTGGTTTTTTCTTTGAGGGAATAGTTTTGTTGAAGCTGTTGTTGGCCTGTGGAAAAATGTAATCATAAGAAATGAATGCAACTGATTATTTAATGTTTAATGTTGTTTTTAAAGGCAATCATTTAAGCTTTGTTAGTTCCAGGTTTAATATGTGCAATAAGTTCATTTCAATAAGTTCTGCTATAAACATTGAACCAGTCCGGCCCTCGACTAGTACCCATTTTTTTATTTTGGCTCACTGTGTATTTGAGTTTGACCCCCTTGTCCTAAAGTGTAGAAAGATCAATTTGAAGTTATGGGAAGCACGTTTTCAGAAAAAGACCGTTGGTGCAAAGTGCATAAGTCTCCTCTTAACAAGTCAAAAATACAGATGGTGTAGGATATGTTAACATGTATAATTGGATATATTATGTGTGTATATAGATATATTTGAACATGGTAATTCTTTGTTATTAGTATATAACATTTATAACGTCGTAAAATTGACGTCATAGCCGACCGCAGCTGCTGGTAATTAGAAGAAGGAGAAAAGAGTCACGGCGCAATATCGTTTTTAGACCTTTGAAAACATGTGTTTGAACTGATACCTTTTGTTCAAGTAAAGAGTCAACCAAACTTTCCTGAGACGTATTTTTGTTGGAGTCAAGCTTAATGCTACTTGTGGATACATACATTTTTGGATTAGACGGAACTACTATTCCCATGTAACTACTCTCTCTCCTCTTAATAAGTGATCGGGGGCGTCACTCCCCAGCTTAACCAATCACTTCGCTCTATTCCCAAGAGCCTATCATAGCGCTCGGCCAAACCTTTTAAATCTGCTCTCCCCCCTCTGACAGCTGTCATTTCAGGTGACTCGACACAACCCTCCTCCACCCCTTTTCACCACCTGTCCCTCTGAATCCAGGGTCAAGCTAAGCCCCTCCCCTTCAGACCGACCCAACTATCCATTCACCACCACCAGGGTCAAGCTAAGCCCCTCCCCTTCAGACCGACCCCAACTATCCATTCACCACCACCAGGGTCAAGCTAAGTCACTCCCCTTCAGACCGACCCCAACCATCCATTCACCACCACGGTCAAGCTAAGCCCCTCCCCTTCAGACCGACCCCAACTATCCATTCACCACCACCAGGGTCAAGCTAAGCCCCTCCTCTTCAGACCGAACCCAACTATCCATTCACCACCACCAGGGTCAAGCTAAGCCACTCCCCTTCAGACCGACCCCAACCATCCATTCACCACCACTAGGGTCAAGCTAAGCCACTCCCCTTCAGACCGACCCAACTATCCATTCACCACCACCAGGGTCAAGCTAAGCCCCTCCCCTTCAGACCGACCCCAACCATCCATTCACCACCACCAGGGTCAAGCTAAGCCCTTCCCCTTCAGACCGAACCCAACCATCCATTCACCACCACCAGGGTCAAGCTAAGCCCCTCCCCTTCAGACCGAACCCAACCATCCATTCACCACCACCAGGGTCAAGCTAAGCCACTCCCCTTCAGACCGAACCCAACCATCCATGTATGATCCGTGTATCAGCAGACTCACACACACTATCAGACTGCAGAACAAAACATTACAGGGTGATTAACGGAGTCTCTTACTTCAGAACAATCCTGAAGAGAACAGCCGTAGTGAGGATGACGAAGTTAGAGAACAACACCGCCATGGCCTGCAGACGAGATTAGAGATTAAACATCATATCTGAAACAAGTCTTTGAGCAGGACGTTTTGGAACAGCTGATATGATATGAGACAAGTTGACTGTATGTGAAGATAACGTTTCTTTACCGGATGTAAGAAGTCATACATTTACATGAATAAAACTTCAAATCAATGACATTAAAGTCACAAATCTACAACAAAATGTGTGGATCAACATTATCCCATCACGACTTTTATTTTCTGGGAACATTACCCCTCTAACTCAGCTACGTAATGTATTTATTTTGGCCTTATTCATATTTGTATCGGATGTAAAAGAGGTTTTTAAAGAGTAAAGCAATAGGGTGTTGGACGGCATTTTAAGGATATTGTAGGTAATACACATATCTTTACTAGGCTGCGAAACGGGGTTATATTTAGATAAAGAAAATAAAAACCCTTAATGTTGTAAGATAACATAGTCATACTGTATAAAGTAGTACATTTGCATGGAAACAAATTCAAATCACTGACATTAAAGTCACAAATGTACAAGAACATGAGGTTTTTCTTGGGTAAAGTAACCACAGCGCTTTGAAAGGTCGGATCAACATCATCCCATCACGACTTTTATCACCAAGTTTCTTTCTGGGAACTATTTCGGCTACGTAATGTATTTATTTGAACCTAAAATGGTCCTAAAACATTGTCATAGTGTGGTTTGCGTGTTAATTGGGTTTGAATAATTGCAATTTAAGCATCAGAATGTCCTCCAGAAACCGTAAATGTGAGACTGGAACAGACTTGAACATAGTGGTCATTTTACTACAGTAGATATTGAAGTGTTGACTAACTGGCTGCAGGTAGGAGAGCACGTAGAAGATGATGAGGTTGTCGAGGAAGTAGAGGAACGCAGGGACCGCCCACTTCAGGGATTTGAGGAAGGAGGCGCTGGAGGAGAAGCCGAGGTCTCTGCACGATCTTCCCTCTGAAGAAACAGCAGAGAGAGAGACAGTGAAACACGCACGCACGCGCGCGCGCACACACACACACACACACACACACACACACACACACACACACACACACACACACACACACACACACACACACACACACACACACACACACACACACACACACACACACACACACACACACACACACACACACACACACACACACACACACACACACACACACACACACACACACACACACACACACACACACACACACACACACACACACACACACACACACACCACACACACACACCCACGACACACACACACCATCACACATACACACACACACACTACACACACACACACCACACACACACCACACACACACCACACACACACACTCACACACACTTTACCTCTCACTATGACCCTGGCAGACATGGCCAGACAGAAGAGCAGTTTTGAGCAGGCTCGTGCGAGCAGATTGACCGACGCAGGAGGAAAGTCATACTTGTTCTCTGAAAATGTAACAAAGAAAAAAGAGAGACAGTCAACAAGAAGTCAGATAACATTAAAAAAATACATTTTATAACCTGTTCTTCAATCAATCCTCATAAACCTTTCAAATTCATCTGTATATTCTGCACAGCTCTTACACTTGAAATGCTCATATACTGCACTTTTAGTAAAAATGTGTCAATTAGTTATATTATTTATGTATACACTCTTGGCTTCCTTACAGACTTACATTACATTACATGTCACTTGTTAGAACGCTTTATCCAAAGCGACTTACATACTCAATACTGTGGGCAATCCCCACAGGAGCAATTTGGGGTGAAGTGTCTCAGGGACACAACGACATGCTGACTGCAGTGGGGTTTGAACCTGTGAACGCCTGATCCTAACACCTACGCACAACCCACTGCACCACACGCCTTAAATGTTGTTTTTCAACTTCTTCCCGTAAAAGGTTGGTCTCAGGATTATTCCTGTCCCAGCTTGACTACGGTGATACCATTTATAGATTTGCCTGTCCCACTGTTTTGGCCAAACTTGACCCACTCTACCATGCTGCCCTGCGATACATATCAAATGCACCCTATAGGACTCATCATTGCAAACTGTACAGCCTAACTGGATGGTCCTCACTTACTATGCGTAGGATGCAGCATTGGTTTTTATTAATGTATAAAGCCATTTTAGGTAAGCTTCCACTCTACATATGTGCCAGATTTGCTCCAGTTTGTGACTCTTATAACCTCAGATCCAGTGCCTGGATACGGGCCCAGGTTCCTGCTGTGCGGACTGAGGCTGGAAAAAGGATTATGGTCCTTGGTCTTGGAATGACCTTCAATCACGCCTCAAACTGACGGCACTATAGCCTGTTTTAAATTGAAGTTGTCTGAGGTCCTTACCACCAGCTGCAGTAATAAGTAGTGTACCTTTCTTACTGTCCTAATGTGCTCAATGTAGTGACTGCTTTTATATGTCTGTGTTGTGTGTAATAATGTGTAACGTTGCTGCCTTCTTGGCCAGGTCAGCATTGTAAATGAGATGTTATCTGTAGTGTATATAATAAGTGTATATAATAGTGTACTTACATTTTCCTATTTTTATTTTATTTTTGTAATACATTTTAGAATGAACACTTCAATGCTGCTTCTTTTTTAAAACTTTATTTCTCTTTCTGTGTCTATGTCTGCGCCATCACACATCAAAGCAATTTCCTTGTATGTGTAAACCTCTTAAATAATAAAGAATGGAATAAAAAAGTGCAGTAAAAAAACAGATATTGTGTATATTGTGTGCAATATCTGTTTTTTTACTGCACATATTTTATATATGTTTTATTTGTATACTCTTTGTGGGAAATAAGCAGCATTATTCACCAGCGTTGGCAGAGTATTTGAGCAGCAGGATGCGGCTCGTCCCCAAAGTGACGAAGCCCAGGCCGAGGGCCAGCGTGTAGGCCGAGGAGCGGGAGCACAGCATGGCTGATCCTGGATCTGCTCTCAGTCAGACCTGGAGCAACACAACACACACTTGGGTGAGTTTAAAAAATATATATTCTTTGTCAAAAAACACCAAAGATTATACAGTTTTGTTTACCTTGGTGCAGCATACAGTAAACATGCTTAGAGGTGAAAATCAAAAAGCCAGTATTTAGAAGAATCAGGAAATGTATATAGAATATGAGAAAATATAATATATATAAAATACATAAAACATGTGTCAAATACAACCAGTTTACAAGTTAACCTTGCAAAAAGGAGTACAGTCTTGCTATACATTTGTGTAATAATATTCTGTTTTTGGGGAAATCCTTTTAGAGAGATTATTAGAGATCATTTTAGAAGCTACACGTTTCTCCTGATGGATGATCCAGCATTTTAGGGCCATAAACGGTAGGAACAACAACCAGGAACACACACAAGACACGTTGTTGGTTTAAGAAGATTATTCTTATAGGCAAATATTATATAAATTGCAGCAAGTTGAGAAATAATGAGCATTTTTTTAATAAATGTTAAATTTTTGTTAAATAAAAAGTGACTTGTGGTAAGGTCTGCACTGACTTTCAATGATTCATATTGATAGAAAACTATTTTCTATACAACACACAGCTCCATTGTTTTAAATGTTACAGGATGATACACAACAGCTGCTTGGACAGGCATTTTAAACATTAAAATACTTACTTCCAGTCCTGTCTTCTCAGCTCTAAATCATGCTACTTCTCTGCATTTTAAATTGAATATCTATGAGGTTAAACATTGAAAATAATGTTTGGATTTTTGGCAAAACCACAACACACATTTTGAAGGCGTCACTTGGGCTCTGATATGAAGCATTTTATAACATTTCCGACCTTTTCCAGACTACAGGACTAATACAAAATGAGAACAAACAACAACTTAATCGATAATAGTCTTTTTTTGTGTCAAATATCTGTGAAATTTGCCCCAAAGGAACAAAGTAAAAAAGCTCAGAGATAGCATCACCTGAACCAAAACCGTCATATATCTGCAAATTAACACTTAAAATAATATTAGAAAAACATTAAAGCAAATCGATTGTTCTTCTAAACAATCCTACATATATTTACTGTGGTTATAACCGTTAATAAGATGATTAAATGACAGGAAGACTTACTTGTTTTTCTCTTTTTCCCCAAACCATAACGGAAGCATTTGTCTTCCGGGTTGATCCGCGCATGCGTACTGGCACAGGTGCGTCATCCTACGCGCACTGAACGTACACGTGATTTGTGATTGTGCACGCGGAATATCGATTGTCCTTTTTTTTTTTAAATCAATAATTAAAAACAATAATAGTAGCACTATTAAAAGCCTTATGAATAAAAGGCAATCAAAACTAAATTGTGTAATTAATAAATATTTAATCTGAAATATGAAACTGTATTTAATGTTATTTTGTTATTAGGCTACTTTAACTTGTTAATCTCTTCTCATCTGAGCAGAAGGTCTGTGGATTGAATTACGAAGTGATTTAATTAGGTTATTAGATTTAAAACTATTAAAAGGGCCAGGGGGGAAATACAATTAACCAACATTAGACTAATAAAACCAGTGATAAAGTTAAAGTAACAGCAAAATAAAATCTTAATAAAGTGAAAGCAGAGGGAAAAAATAATGATAGAAGAATGGGAGGGATGAAACCCTCTCTAATAGTCCCACATGCAGAGCCCCCAGCACACGGTGAAATTAGTTCTCTGCTTTTAACCCATCCTAGTACCAGGAGTCTATACTAGGAGCAGTGGGCAGCTATTGTACAGCGCCCGGGGAGCAATGGGAGTGGGGGGGGGGTTGTCCGGTGCCTTGCTCAAGGGCACCACGGCAGGGCCCAGGAGGTGAACTGGGACCTCTCCAAGTAGCAGTCCACACTCCATATTTTTAGGTCTGGTCGGGGACTTGAACCGGCGGCGACCCTACGGCTCACAGTCCAAGCCCCCTACTGACTGAGCCACTAGACAGACAGACAGACAGACAGACAGACAGACAGACAGACAGACACACAGACAGACAGACAGACAGACAGACAGACAGACAGACAGACAGACAGACAGACAGACAGACAGACAGACAGACAGACAGACAGACACACAGACACACACACACACACACACAGACAGACCAAATCATAAAATATAATATTATAAAATACTCTTGGAAACATAAGAAGTTAAAGTAGGAATGTCCAATAAAAAATAAGAATAAAATAAAACAAAAATATGTATATAGGTATAAAATGTTAAAGCAAGGATTTCCAAATATAAAATACATTAAAAATAAGAATAAAATATTTATATAAGCACAAGAAGTAATCAAGTTAAATATTATATCATAAAATATGTATATAAACCATGGAAGTTAAATAGCCAGTCTCTCATAAATAGTGTGTTAGTGATGAAATGAAGTCCGCCCAGATGTTTACCTAAAGTTTGGGATAGGCTCCTTCCCCCTCATAAACTGTAATGCTTCCTATAAATTATGAGGTCATTTTCCAGGGAGATTTTGAGGTCACAGAATCTTCAACGTCAAATTGCACCACACAACCTCAGTGTGCTTTCTTTTTTTAAAAGACGGTGGGGAAAAGCCCACCCCTTAGGGATGACTCACAGCAAAATACATAAGGTTTCAATTACAAGAGAGACACAGTTCATTGCCCTGGGACACAATGTTTAAACGTGTGTGTGTGTGTGTGTGTGTGTGTGTGTGTGTGTGTGTGTGTGTGTGTGTGTGTGTGTGTGTGTGTGTGTGTGTGTGTGTGTGTGTGTGTGTGTGTGTGTGTGTGTGTGTGTGTGTGTGTGTGTGTGTGTGTGTGTGTGTCAGTGACAGATGATAAAGCACAGAGCAGTCCTCTCTGTCAGATCAGAGCTTCTCTTCACTTGTAAGAAAGGACCGTCTTCACCTGGAGGATTGTACCCAGAGATGAGGCTCTGTTTGTGGGTTGGAGCGAGGGGTTTCCTGCCTGTCCTGGTTCTCCTCACTGTCCTCCATGTGAACGCAGTGCAGCCGACAGCAAAGGAGAGACATTACTATATCGCTGCTGTGGAGATAGACTGGGACTACGCTGAGAATGACCCTCACAGGTACTGGTGGAGGATTAAGGATTTTAAATCAGAAAAATGCTTTATTCATCCTAAAATGGATAACGTCTTTATCACAAATTAAAAATATTAGACGTGCAGCTATATTTTTAACATGTCTGATATGTGTAATATTTAATGTAAAGCGCTTTGGGCATTCGGAAAAGCGCAAAAATAAATGTAATGAATTATTATTATTATTATTATTATTAATTATTTTAATTGAAATCCTTGTTTTCATATCATATTTTTATCGTTAATTATTATTACTATTATATATATTTGACATTCTGTTCCAAAACTCATATAACAAGTGTTCTGTTCAAATAAATATATTATATAAATTATTATTTATTTAAATTCTTTCCACCGATAACCTCATTTTAGAAGCGCTTTGTTATTATACATATTATTATATATACAATTATGTTCATTTAAGCTCACCTAAGAAGTGTACAGTTATAATTATTATTATTAGTAGTAGTAGTAGAAGTAGTATTATTAATATTCTTGTTATATAAATTACTATTAATTTAAATTCTGTACACCCAACGTCACTAAGAAAGTGTTCTGTAACAGTCCACACACACACACACACACACACACACACACACACACACACACACACACACACACACACACACACACACACGCACACACACACACACGCCCACCCACACACACACACACACACACACACACACACACACACACACACACACACACACACAGAGTTGCATCATGTGAGTTCATATCTTGTTGATACGCTGCTGTGTGAACGACGTGTGTTTTCTCTCTGTTCTGCTCTCAGTGGTAGAATGTAAATATGAACTCTGCTCTGCACTTCCGTACACGTTGGATTAATTTAAACTTTACATGAGTGCTTCTAGTTTATTCAACTTTATACCAAAAACATCTCCGAGTCAAGTATGACTTGTGAACCCACTGCATCAGACAGCTTTAGTTACTTCACAATAACAGTTTTTATGCACTTTCCTCTCCAGTAAAACACATGAATATCAACATTATCTCAAATGTTTGTCATAAACTGAAGGATAAAATGTTTTTTATGTGTTTAGAAAATCCTTTAAGTTAAATATAGTCTTTTAAAAGCCTCTTAGGTCAGCTGGAAAATGCATTATCATAAAGCCGAAAACAGGACTGTTGACTTTTATAGATATGTGGTTCTCTAAAATAAGTACGTTAACAATCTTCAGCAGTAACATGCAACATAAACATTTATGCAGCAGTATTAAAGGTGGGGTCATAGACTGTATATATTAAAGGTGGGGTAGGTAATTCTGGAGAAACCAGCTCGAGATCGCTAGAATTTGAAAATACACAACCGGAAAAAATCTGCCACTTCCTTACAGAGCCCCTCCTCCAACACACACGAACGCGCACATGACCAATGAGGGCACGAGATAAGTTTGTGCACAGATGGAAGGCTGACAGGCAGGTAGGCCATCCAGTTATTTTAGCCGGGCCGGCTCAGATGATTGGTCGTGCTTTTTACAGTACTACAGCTTCCACAGATGACATTTTTTTATGGATTTTTTGTCAAAGCACTTCAGATATTCATTGCTATCGGGATGTTAAGAGCATTCCATGGAATATAACAAAAAGTGTATCTCGAGCCGGTTTCTCAAACTTACCTACCCCACCTTTAATCCAGAAACACCACATATATAAGTAAAACACATTCAATAAATACGTTACATTTTTATACTGAAAGTCCTAATTCCTATATACTTGTATGTGTTTGAATGGAGGACTTTCACAGGGTGTTGTTGTTGTTTTTAAATAAAGAAGTGAGTTGTTCTTTCTTCATGTCTGATTCATCTTTGGTGTTTTCATTCCTTTGGTAGGTTCGGTCCCACCTATAAGAAAGTGGTCTTTCGGGAGTATGACAAAGGCTTCAGGCAGGCTAAGACTCATCCCTCCTGGTTAGGTAAGTTTCCGTCTGTCTGGCTCTCAGAAACACTTCTCCTGTCTACAAAAATCACGTTTACACCCTTTCATTTTCTAAATATGTACCTCAAGGTCTCCTTAAAATGACTTTGTAATTACAGGGGAGATAGAGATACGGTACACCTAGCTTCTGATTTCTTTCAGTTTGTCAATAAAAATAAATAAATGAGTATACATTTGCCTAAAAACAAAGAAAGTGTAGATAATAGTTTGACTGATTGGTGTTTTGACTGTGTCTAATACCATGAATCATATCATGGTCACCACCAAATGAACACATAACGGAGATTTGCGGAGACATGTCAGACAGTGGTCTCAATTATCATAATTAAAAACCAAATTAGGATTTATTGTTTATATGAACAGTGCTCATGCTTCCAGTGGAGACTTGTAGAGTCTGTGTTGATGAATATTAAAGCCGTTAAGTAAGTAAGTAAGTACATTTATATTGCACCCTTCTCAACACGGATGTACAAAGTGCTTTACAGACAGTACACAATACAAAATACAACTACAAAATGTGCATAAAACACAGCAAGTCAAAGATAGGATAAAACACCAATGTAGGACAGCTACAAAGTTAGTATACTCACTTATTACTGAGTATACATTACTTAACACGACTGAAAAGAAGATGTCCTTTATGCACGTAGAGATATTACAAACCCACATTTAGTATGGGAGGTGTTTTCTTTTAATGTGCCACCAGCTCATAAATTAGAACAGTAAGTTATATAACCGGCTGTCAATTTGAGATTAATTGTCTAGAAATGTTTGTGAAATGTTTTGTAAGTTTGGTACATTTCAGACTAACTATTTGACAGTTCCTTCTATTCTAACTAATCACAATATATGTGAAAATACTTAACAGCCTAATCAAATACATCCTCAATTCTTCTTCTAATTAGTACAAAAATAAATGTATCTTCTCAGGATATTTCGTAACGAATAACATCTGCTAGTCAAAAATGTCATAGGAAAGTATAAAGAGTAAAATTAGCAAATATTGCTTTGTTATTTTAGATGTGAATAAGACAATAGCAACGTTGATTATATGGCTCAAAGGTGATATAATGTTTGGTGTTAAACAACAGTAAGTAATAAGTGAGCATGACTACCTGTGGGCCATATACAAGTTCCAATATATTGTAAAATTGCTAACGATTTTAAATTATTTTAGTGGAAAACTGATTTTTGCTATCGATTAATGTTCCTTTGAAGTCTTATTTTATTTATTTATTCATATATGTGCATGTTTTTCTCTATTTATTGTTTTGTATTTATTCCATTACACCTTGTCTTTCCTTTATTTATACGTCAGTGAGAGAGGAAGGCAAAGAAGGAATTACTGAACATTGTGATATTGCTTTTTTACTATGAATATGAAAACAACGTTATATTTCCTGGTTGATAAAAGTCAATACTGAGTCAGCGTGACTTTACATTACTGTCCTGGTATTTGAAAAGTACTTTTTGCTTTCCAGTATCTGAGAAAACACAGTTGCATGTTTATTCCTTTATTGGAAAGCATAACATTTATCTTACCATTTGCATTAGATGATGATAATAACCACAACATTCACATTTCGCACATATCTCTACGTTTTAGTGTGTTTATCTATTGTTTTGGATCAATTCTTTCTGTTTCATACATTCAAATACGTCATTCAGAGCAGAGGGGAAATTAATAATGACATTGTGAAAATGTTTTTTGATTATGAATATGACAATTAACACATTAACACTTAACATATGGACCGACGGGGACATTTTACATTGCTGATTGATGTGATGAGTCAGCACATTATTATCCCTGTGTGTCATAATGATGTGCCAAAAAAAATACTTCAATGTGCTTCAAAATCCAAATAAAGTTCATGTTGTGTATTTTCTCCACAGGTCTGCTGGGACCCACTCTGAGGGCTCAGGAGGGAGAGACCATCGTCGTCACTTTCAGAAACATGGCCAGCGGACCGCACAGCATCCACCCTCACGGAGTCGCTTACGGGAAGCAGTCAGAGGGTGAGAGCATGTTAACTCAGCTGCAAGTATACACATCTAACAGCTGTTGGAAACCTTAAATCAGCAGCTCTGTAACACAGTCCGTCTCTTAAGGGTCACTCAGGCAGAGATGGCAAAAGTTCACACATCCTTTCCTCAAGTAGAAGTACAGATACTCGTGTTTAAAAATACTCTGGTAAAAGTAGAAGTACTGACTAAACTTCTTTACTCAAGTAGAAGTACAGATACTCGTGTTTAAAAATACTCTGGTGAAAGTAGAAGTACTGACTAAACTTCTTTACTCAAGTAGAAGTACAGATACTCGTGTTTAAAAATACTTTGGTAAAAGTAGAAGTACTGATTAAACTTCTTAACTCAAGTCAAAGTAAAGAGGGCTTTGAAATGTACTTCAGTAAAAAGTACCCATAACTAGCAGCTGTTTTAAAGAGTACCTGACCTCCCTTTATATTAATAGAACAATAATGTCATTGTTAGCTAATGAATGTTTCCATGCTGAACAACGGCAACATGACAACGTTTTCATTGGTCCCTCTTCTTTAGAGAAGACCAGGAAATGATGGATACACGGATCGTGTTCAAATCAATAGGCACGCAATGACTCTAAATAATAATGATCACGCCACCAAACACACATTCAAACTAAAGGAACCAGCCTGTTTGGAAAATGTGAGAAGTAGAAAGTACAGGTATTTGAGTTCAACATGTAAGAAGTAGAAAGTACAGGTATTTGTGTTCAACATGTAAGAAGTAGAAAGTACAGGTATTTGTGTTCAACATGTGAGAAGTAGAAAGTACAGGTATTTGTGTTCAACATGTAAGAAGTAGAAAGTACAGGTATTTGTGTTCAACATGTGAGAAGTAGAAAGTACAGGTATTTGTGTTCAACATGTAAGAAGTAGAAAGTACAGGTATTTGAGTTCAACATGTAAGAAGTAGAAAGTACAGGTATTTGTGTTCAAAATGTAAGAAGTAGAAAGTACAGGTATTTGAGTTCAACATGTAAGAAGTAGAAAGTACAGGTATTTGTGTTCAAAATGTAAGAAGTAGAAAGTACAGGTATTTGTGTTCAACATGTAAGAAGTAGAAAGTACAGGTATTTGTGTTCAACATGTGAGAAGTAGAAAGTACAGGTATTTGGGTTCAACATGTGAGAAGTAGAAAGTACAGGTATTTGTGTTCAACATGTAAGAAGTAGAAAGTACAGGTATTTGAGTTCAACATGTAAGAAGTAGAAAGTACAGGTATTTGTGTTCAAAATGTAAGAAGTAGAAAGTACAGGTATTTGAGTTCAACATGTAAGAAGTAGAAAGTACAGGTATTTGTGTTCAACATGTAAGAAGTAGAAAGTACAGGTATTTGTGTTCAACATGTAAGAAGTAGAAAGTACAGGTATTTGTGTTCAACATGTAAGAAGTAGAAAGTACAGGTATTTGTGTTCAACATGTAAGAAGTAGAAAGTACAGGTATTTGTGTTCAACATGTGAGAAGTAGAAAGTACAGGTATTTGGGTTCAACATGTAAGAAGTAGAAAGTACAGGTATTTGTGTTCAACATGTAAGAAGTAGAAAGTACAGGTATTTGTGTTCAACATGTAAGAAGTAGAAAGTACAGGTATTTGGGTTCAAAATGTAAGAAGTAGAAAGTACAGGTATTTGTGTTCAACATGTAAGAAGTAGAAAGTACAGGTATTTGTGTTCAACATGTGAGAAGTAGAAAGTACAGGTATTTGTGTTCAACATGTAAGAAGTAGAAAGTACAGGTATTTGTGTTCAACATGTGAGAAGTAGAAAGTACAGGTATTTGTGTTCAACATGTAAGAAGTAGAAAGTACAGGTATTTGGGTTCAAAATGTAAGAAGTAGAAAGTACAGGTATTTGTGTTCAAAATGTAAGAAGTAGAAAGTACAGGTATTTGTGTTCAACATGTAAGAAGTAGAAAGTACAGGTATTTGTGTTCAACATGTAAGAAGTAGAAAGTACAGGTATTTGTGTTCAACATGTAAGAAGTAGAAAGTACAGGTATTTGTGTTCAACATGTAAGAAGTAGAAAGTACAGGTATTTGTGTTCAACATGTGAGAAGTAGAAAGTACAGGTATTTGTGTTCAACATGTAAGAAGTAGAAAGTACAGGTATTTGTGTTCAACATGTAAGAAGTCAAATTAAAAAGTCATCAGAAAAAGAAATAGTGGAGTAAAGTACTGATACCAGAAAAATGTACTTAAGTACAGTAACGAAGTATTTGTACTCCACTACTTCCCAGCTCTGTATCTGACAGCTGTTGGAAACCTTAAATCAGCAGCTCCACAGTCCGTCTCTTAGGGTCACTGATTTTTTGTTACTGATTCCGATAATTACACAAGATTGGCCAACACAACAAACAAGCTTATTTGTCTTTTTTATAACATATTAACCCGGAGAGGCAGACGGTTCTGAAGTCCAACAGGAAGCTCTGCTGAGTCCTAGGAAATCACTGTCTGTGTCCACGAGAGAGAAACTGTGGATGTAGGGAATTTACACTAAGCACTAGTTGATTTGATCTTAATGCAAAAGCCAGAAGGCAGAGGAAGTCACAATTAAAGAACAGGAAAGCCTTCATTAAGCCTTCATTATTTTTGGATATAAATATGTCGGGAAAGTCCATCATTTCCTCAGACTCCTGTTGAGCAATGGCACGTAATTAAAGGGGCCATATCCTCTCCTCTCCTCTCCTGCTGATGTTCAGGTGTATATCAGTATGTAGTGTCTCTACTTTAAAGAGTCCTCTCCTGCTGATGTTCAGGTGTATATCAGTATGTAGTGTCTCTACTTTAAAGAGTCCTCTCCTGCTGATGTTCAGGTGTATATCAGTATGTAGTGCCTCTACTTTAAAGAGTCCTCTCCTGCTGATGTTCAGGTGTATATCAGTATGTAGTGTCTCTACTTTAAAGAGTCCTCTCCTGCTGATGTCCAGGTGTATATCAGTATGTAGTGTCTCTACTTTAAAGAGTCCTCTCCTGCTGATGTCCAGGTGTATATCAGTATGTAGTGTCTCTACTTTAAAGAGTCCTCTCCTGCTGATGTTCAGGTGTATATCAGTGTGTAGTGTCTCTACTTTAAAGAGTCATCTCCTGCTGATGTTCAGGTGTATATCAGTATGTAGTGTCTCTACTTTAAAGAGTCCTCTCCTGCTGATGTTCAGGTGTATATCAGTATGTAGTGTCTCTACTTTAAAGAGTCCTCTCCTGCTGATGTTCAGGTGTATATCAGTATGTAGTGTCTCTACTTTAAAGAGTCCTCTCCTGCTGATGTTCAGGTGTATATCAGTATGTAGTGTCTCTACTTTAAAGAGTCCTCTCATGCTGATGTTCAGGTGTATATCAGTATGTAGTGTCTCTACTTTAAAGAGTCCTCTCCTGCTGATGTTCAGGTGTATATCAGTATGTAGTGTCTCTACTTTAAAGAGTCCTCTCCTGCTGATGTTCAGGTGTATATCAGTATGTAGTGTCTCTACTTTAAAGAGTCCTCTCCTGCTGATGTTCAGGTGTATATCAGTATGTAGTGTCTCTACTTTAAAGAGTCCTCTCATGCTGATGTTCAGGTGTATATCAGTATGTAGTGTCTCTACTTTAAAGAGTCCTCTCCTGCTGATGTTCAGGTGTATATCAGTATGTAGTGTCTCTACTTTAAAGAGTCCTCTCCTGCTGATGTTCAGGTGTATATCAGTATGTAGTGTCTCTACTTTAAAGAGTCCTCTCATGCTGATGTTCAGGTGTATATCAGTATGTAGTGTCTCTACTTTAAAGAGTCCTCTCCTGCTGATGTTCAGGTGTATATCAGTATGTAGTGTCTCTCCTTTAAAGAGTCCTCTCATGCTGATGTTCAGGTGTATATCAGTATGTAGTGTCTCTACTTTAAAGAGTCCTCTCCTGCTGATGTTCAGGTGTATATCAGTATGTAGTGTCTCTACTTTAAAGAGTCCTCTCCTGCTGATGTTCAGGTGTATATCAGTATGTAGTGTCTCTACTTTAAAGAGTCCTCTCCTGCTGATGTTCAGGTGTATATCAGTATGTAGTGTCTCTACTTTAAAGAGTCCTCTCCTGCTGATGTTCAGGTGTATATCAGTATGTAGTGTCTCTACTTTAAAGAGTCCTCTCCTGCTGATGTTCAGGTGTATATCAGTATGTAGTGTCTCTACATGTCTCCATGCTCTAATGTTCAAAAAGCTCTTTATTTGTATCATACTGCCTGTGCTGCAGCACCTCATTTCACCCTCTGTCTGAAACCAGAGCTGCTCTGATTGGTTAGTTGGCTGGCTCTGTTGTGATTGGTCAACCGCTTAGAGATGTCCCGCCCCTTTGCCTATCACGTACAAGCCAATAGGAGCACAAGAGTTACAGAGTAATGTCACTATGCTCTGAAAGTAAGGAGTCAAATGGAGATCTTCATTATGCACTTAGGGTTTTTTGTTTTTTTCAAACTCTATTTGTTTTTTTGTTTTTTTCAGGAGCTAACTACTTTGACAACACGTCTCAGAAGGAGAAAGAGGACGACGTGGTGCAGCCGAACAGTGAACATGTTTATTACTGGGAGGTGACGCCCGATGTTTCTCCTCAGCCGAGCGACTCCCCCTGTCTCACCTACAGCTACGTCTCCCACAAAGACGTAGTTCAGGACTACAACTCCGGCCTCATTGGAGCTCTACTCATCTGCAAGCCTGGTGAGAAGAGAAACTGAAATACATGCTTTTTAAACAATTTTGCTGCACATGAAAGGTCCCCTATTATACTGTTGGTCATCAATATATCACAGGTCTCAGATATATCCAGAACCTGTCTCTGATTGGCTGAAACACCAAACAGATCATTGCAGCATCCCATAATCCCCTCTGTTTCAGCCCTGTTTCCAAAGAGCTGATTCTCTGTCTGCTATGTAATATATATCTACTATCTAATATATATCATTCCAATAACTTGTATATAGACTCGTACTGCACTATTCCACATACTCACTTTATTTTAGAACTATTTTTCTTTTTGTATTACTTTTACTATCTGTATTATTATGTTGCATTGTTGGAGAAGCCTGTGACATAAGATTTTCAACGACATAATTACTCTGTAGCTATGTTAGTTTGACAATAAAGAACCTTGAACCTTGAACCTTGAGGGGGGGGGGGGGGGTTACCTTGGTTGGTGATTGGCTAATGGTTACACAAGACAAAACATCGTTATGACATCATAAAGTGGCCAAAATCTGATCAGCTCATTTTCAGACAGGTTTTTATAAAAATGGATCAGGACAAAAAGAGAGAGAATCTTTGTTCCTGAAACTTTCAGAGTCTTTTTACACAGAGGGGACACATGTTGATGAAGAAGAGACATGAAGAAGAGGGGACACATGTTGATGTAGAAGAGACATGAAGAAGAGGGGACACATGTTGATGTAGAAGAGACATGAAGAAGAGGGGACACATGTTGATGTAGAAGAGACATGAAGAAGAGGGGACACATGTTGATGAAGAAGAGACATGAAGAAGAGGGGACACATGTTGATGAAGAAGAGACATGAAGAAGAGGGGACACATGTTGATGTAGAAGAGACATGAAGAAGAGGGGACACATGTTGATGTAGAAGAGACATGAAGAAGAGGGGACACATGTTGATGTAGAAGAGACATGAAGAAGAGGGGACACATGTTGATGTAGAAGAGACATGAAGAAGAGGGGGACACATGTTGATGTAGAAGAGACATGAAGAAGAGGGGACACATGTTGATGTAGAAGAGACATGAAGAAGAAGGGACACATGTTGATGTAGAAGAGACATGAAGAAGAGGGGACACATGTTGATAAAGAAGAGACATGAAGAAGAGGGGACACATGTTGATGTAGAGGAGACATGAAGAAGAGGGGACACATGTTGATGTAGAAGAGACATGAAGAAGAGGGGACACATGTTGATGTTGAAGAGACATGAAGAAGAGGGGACACATGTTGATGTAGAAGAGACATGAAGAAGAGGGGACACATGTTGATGAAGAAGAGACATGAAGAAGAGGGGACACATGTTGATGTAGAAGAGACATGAAGAAGAGGGGACACATGTTGATGTAGAAGAGACATGAAGAAGAGGGGACACATGTTGATGTAGAAGAGACATGAAGAAGAGGGGACACATGTTGATGAAGAAGAGACATGGAGAAGAGGGGACACATGTTGATGTAGAAGAGACATGAAGAAGAGGGGACACATGTTGATGTAGAAGAGACATGAAGAAGAGGGGACACATGTTGATGTAGAAGAGACATGAAGAAGAGGGGACACATGTTGATGAAGAAGAGACATGAAGAAGAGGGGACACATGTTGATGTAGAAGAGACATGAAGAAGAGGGGACACATGTTGATGTAGAAGAGACATGAAGAAGAGGGGACACATGTTGATGTAGAAGAGACATGAAGAAGAGGGGACACATGTTGATGAAGAAGAGACATGAAGAAGAGGGGACACATGTTGATGTAGAAGAGACATGAAGAAGAGGGGACACATGTTGATGTAGAAGAGACATGAAGAAGAGGGGACACATGTTGATGTAGAAGAGACATGAAGAAGAGGGGACACATGTTGATGTAGAAGAGACATGAAGAAGAGGGGACACATGTTGATGTAGAAGAGACATGAAGAAGAGGGGACACATGTTGATGTAGAAGAGACATGAAGAAGAGGGGACACATGTTCATGAAGAAGAGACATGAAGAAGAGGGGACACATGTTGATGTAGAAGAGACATGAAGAAGAGGGGACACATGTTGATGTGGAAGAGACATGAAGAAGAGGGGACACATGTTGATGTAGAAGAGACATGAAGAAGAGGGGACACATGTTGATGAAGAAGAGACATGAAGAAGAGGGGACACATGTTGATGTAGAAGAGACATGAAGAAGAGGGGACACATGTTGATGTAGAAGAGACATGAAGAAGAGGGGACACATGTTGATGTAGAAGAGACATGAAGAAGAGGGGACACATGTTCATGAAGAAGAGACATGAAGAAGAGGGGACACATGTTGATGTGGAAGAGACATGAAGAAGAGGGGACACATGTTGATGTAGAAGAGACATGAAGAAGAGGGGACACATGTTGAGGTAGAAGAGACATGAAGAAGAGGGGACACATGTTGATGTGGAAGAGACATGAAGAAGAGGGGACACATGTTGATGTAGAAGAGACATGAAGAAGAGGGGACACATGTTGATGTAGAAGAGACAGGAAAAAGTGTTTTTTGCATAATATTTTGCTCTCTTTCTTGGTTCTCTTAGGCAGTCTGGATGAGTCGGGGATTCAGATCGGAGTCGAGCATGAGTACGTGTTCCTCTTTGGGGTTTTTGATGAAAGAGAGAGCAAGTACACACCGAAGATCCACGCCAACCATGTGAAGTACACCATCAACGGATACGCTATGGGCACACTGCCTGGTGAGCATGTTTATTCATGTATTACTTATATAGTTACACAGTGAGCCGTTTAGTTTGTATCCTTGACAGATTTTGAAAACGTCAGGACCCATTAGACTGAGTCCTGGTTAATAGACAAACCTCAGTCAGTGCGTCAGGTATATTAAAGTAGAAAGTAGTCTTAACAACTTGCCAATGACTTGTACTTAGTTCAATAATTAAAAGCATGGAGGACAGAAACATATTTCAATCATTCATTTATCTTAATAGTCATCCTGTCAATGGTAAGCCAGATTTGAGAAACTGTCTTCTGATGTCTTGTTATTTTCCAACAAACATTTCATAACCCTGAGATATTGAGTTTAATTTTAATTTGGAAAAACAGCAGATTGTCACACATGCTTTAAAAGGAAAAATTATAATGATGTTTTAATATTTTGTGGTGACTTTACCTCTTTTTAAAAGGTATTTTATAATTTAGTGTAACTTAAAGTGGACCTATCATGCTATATTTGAATAATATAGTGTAGGACCATACCTATATAAGGCATATTTATACTTTTTTTTCAGATCATGCATTTTAGCCATGCCTCATTTAGCTCTGTTATTGCAAGGGCTGATTCAGTGAGAACAGCACCATCTACTGGCCTGGCATATGTACTACAGCGTCTCCAGCGCTTTCGAACGGCAATGTCCGTGGCTGTCTCCTCCTGATTGGTGGAGTTGGCCCAATAGCCGTAGCGCCACTGTCCTGACGTCAGGACAGTGTTCAAATCTGGATCAGTTTTTATCAGATCCGTTGCAGCCCCTTTTTTAGAGATTTGGGTATGGAGGAAAATAGAGAGGGTTGTGTTTTCTGACACTTGGTGAGTTCCCTGGAACACCGGGGACACATATTCATGTAGAAAAGACGTACAAAAGTGCATTTTGCATGATAGGTCCCCTTTAATATAACCTATCAGATAAAAAAGAACGAACCAATTACAATTTTAACTTTGACGGATTTCTTGTAAGTTACTTTTCTTTTGTCCAATCAAGTTATTATTTTAGCGCTTCATAAGAAGTCTCTAAATGGAATAATGCACTCCAAGGGGTATCAATATTTAAAAAATGTAATGATAATGTATCCTCACGGTTGATTGAACTTTCTGCTTTAGATTAAGGCTCCAGGTTTAATGAAATGTAACTACACCTCATTGTGAAATGAATCATCACTTATTTAATCCATCAAACTTCAATAACTCCCTTGTTTTACTTACTGGAGCTTTCCTCGTGTATTAGTTCACTGTTGTGTCTGGATTTACTCCAATAAACAATCTCCCACCGCTGTTTATAGGAACAGATTAATGGACAGTGTTGCACGTCACGTTGTACAGTCAGAGAGGAGACACTCTCCAGATGTCTAATGGATAGTGAGTGGTCTAATGGATAGTGAGATGGGCTGAAGATCGGAAGGTTGTGAGTTCAAATCCCGCCTGGAACACCACCACTAGTGTGCCCTTGAGTAAGGCACTTAGCCCTTAGTTACTCCAGGGAGAATGTCCCTGTAATTAATAAACGTAAGTCGCTTTGGATAAAAGCGTCAGCTAAATGAAATGAAATGTAATGTGCTGTCCAAACTACAGCACATTCAAAAAGTATAATGGAATACGGCCCACAAATGAAACTTGAGCTTTTCTTGTATTGTACTTATTAAATATATCTGTAAACATATATTACACAGTAGTATTCATGTGTTAATAAGACCACTTTACAATAAATTCAGTCAATTCAATTTGAAAATATGTTTTAACATCTAAGTTGATGAGAAACAAGCCCAATGACTTATTTACATAACAAGCTTGAAATACACCCTTCCTATTTCTCCTTATTATAATCAATCTTCTGTTTTAAGGAATGAGCTGCTAACACTCACAAGTATCATTTACCTACATTTGATTGATTTTGCTAACTCATAACTGAACTTATAAGGCAATAAACCTCTATTGATTGGCCCAGCCCTTTGTATATTTTTCTGTATGTGGCCCTCGGTGAAAAAAGTTTGGACACCCCTGTCTTACATGAAGACACTCTCCAGATGTCCTGCATAAACAAGAAATCTAGAGGTAACATAACCCTCCTGTTCTCTCTGCAGATGTGAGTGTGTGTGCCCATGCCTCTGTGAGTCTGCACCTGCTGGCCATGAGCTCAGACCCTGAGGTTTTCTCCGTGCACCTGAACGGTCAGGTGCTGCAGCACAACGGCCACAAAGTGTCCTCAGTGGGTCTGATCAGCGGCTCCACGGCCTCCTGCAGCATGGTGGCTCTGCACAGGGGCCGCTGGATGCTGTCCTCTCACACCATGAAGCACATGGAGGGTACGGGTTCACAACATACACACACCTAACCAATGTAACTTAAAGGTCTCCTATTGTACTATATTTAGGCATATATTATAGGTCTCAGGCAGAGGGGGGAAGTAGTGGAGTACAAATACTTTGTTACTGTACTTAAGTACATTTTTCTGGTAAAGTAAAGGATGTGTTTACTTTTGCCATCTCTGGTCTCAGATATATAAAAAAGATGTCTATGAAGTGTTTTGCTCAAAATACCAAACAGATCACCCTTTCTAGCCTCATATCCCTCTATTTCAGCCCTGTTAAAGAAGTGCTGATTCTGGGTCCGTAGCTTTAAAAACAAAAACCCACGGGAAAATCAAACCAGAGAAGGAAGTGATATACTTCAATGAGACTTAATGATACATTTACTACAATAATCTACAAGAACAAATCTGTGTTTTTGCAGTTGGCATGCATGGTTTCCTGGAGGTGAAGAAGTGTGACGGCTTCAGTGTGCCCAATCGAAGGATGACCATCGAGCAAAAACGACACAGCAAGGTGTGGAAATACTACATCGCTGCGGAGGAAATTATCTGGGATTACGCCCCGAGTATGCCGGAATACGTTGACGAGTAAGAAGCATTTCATACATTTCCTAGCATTTTTTACAAGTGCATATAAGGACAGTTTATCAAATCTACCAGACATACTTCAGTGGCAAAATATGACCTTTGTGTTTATGATTTTGCTTTTGGTGGTTTTCCCTTTCCTTTAATGTGTTCTATAGGAGACACTACATACTGATATACACCTGAACATCAGCAGGAGAGGACTCTTTAAAGTAGAGACACTACATACTGATATACACCTGAACATCAGCAGGAGAGGACTCTTTAAAGTAGAGACACTACATACTGATATACACCTGAACATCAGCAGGAGAGGACTCTTTAAAGTAGAGACACTACATACTGATATACACCTGAACATCAGCAGGAGAGGACTCTTTAAAGTAGAGACACTACATACTGATATACACCTGAACATCAGCAGGAGAGGACTCTTTAAAGTAGAGACACTACATACTGATATACACCTGGACATCAGCAGGAGAGGACTCTTTAAAGTAGAGACACTACATACTGATATACACCTGGACATCAGCAGGAGAGGACTCTTTAAAGTAGAGACACTACATACTGATATACACCTGAACATCAGCAGGAGAGGACTCTTTAAAGTAGAGACACTACATACTGATATACACCTGAACATCAGCAGGAGAGGACTCTTTAAAGTAGAGACACTACATACTGATATACACCTGAACATCAGCAGGAGAGGACTCTTTAAAGTAGAGACACTACATACTGATATACACCTGAACATCAGCAGGAGAGGACTCTTTAAAGTAGAGACACTACATACTGATATACACCTGAACATCAGCAGGAGAGGACTCTTTAAAGTAGAGACACTACATACTGATATACACCTGAACATCAGCAGGAGAGGACTCTTTAAAGTAGAGACACTACATACTGATATACACCTGAACATTAGCAGGAGAGGACTCTTTAAAGGAGAGACACTACATACTGATATACACCTGAACATCAGCAGGAGAGGACTCTTTAAAGTAGAGACACTACATACTGATATACCCGTGAACATCAGCAGGAGATGACTCTTTAAAGTAGAGACACTACATACTGATATACACCTGAACATCAGCAGGAGAGGACTCTTTAAAGTAGAGACACTACATACTGATATACACCTGAACATTAGCAGGAGAGGACTCTTTAAAGTAGAGACACTACATACTGATATACACCTGAACATCAGCAGGAGAGGACTCTTTAAAGTAGAGACACTACATACTGATATACACCTGAACATCAGCAGGAGAGGACTCTTTAAAGTAGAGACACTACATACTGATATACACCTGAACATCAGCAGGAGAGGACTCTTTAAAGTAGAGACACTACATACTGATATACACCTGAACATCAGCAGGAGAGGACTCTTTAAAGTAGAGACACTACATACTGATATACACCTGAACATCAGCAGGAGAGGACTCTTTAAAGTAGAGACACTACATACTGATATACACCTGAACATCAGCAGGAGAGGACTCTTTAAAGTAGAGACACTACATACTGATATACACCTGAACATCAGCAGGAGAGGACTCTTTAAAGTAGAGACACTACATACTGATATACACCTGAACATCAGCAGGAGAGGACTCTTTAAAGTAGAGACACTATATACTGATATACACCTGAACATCAGCAGGAGAGGACTCTTTAAAGTAGAGACACTACATACTGATATACACCTGAACATCAGCAGGAGAGGACTCTTTAAAGTAGAGACACTACATACTGATATACACCTGAACATCAGCAGGAGAGGACTCTTTAAAGTAGAGACACTACATACTGATATACACCTGAACATGATCAGAACATGTCCTCTTAAAAAGTACAATTTGTTAAAAATGTTCTGCCTAATAGCTTGCCCCAAGAAATGTTAATTAAATAATGAGAACGATTTGAGAAAAGGTGTGTTTGCATCATAAGACAGCAGACAATGCAATGGAAGCATCTGATAAACACATTTGAACGGTCTAAAAAGGTAACATAAGCTCAAAAAAGAAAGAAAATCTAGCCTACTGATTCTTAAAATACACTAAAAGAAGAGTAAGCTTAAAAAATGCAGGATTTCCATTTCTTCTCCACTGTTAATGGAATTACATATACATTAAGAGAACTTCTCATCTTTGCCCTGATTGGAAACACTGGAGCCACGCAGCTTGAAATGCAGTGTTATGTCTCTTTTTAAAGCTATATCAATGTCTCAAAATGTTATAAAACCTTCTATCTTCTGTGTAGGGACTTTAAGCTCCAGTACCTGAAACAGTCAGCGTCACGCATAGGAAGGAAATACAAGAAGGCGGTTTACACGCTGTACACAAACGAGTCCTTCACTGAGAGGCTGGAGACGAAGCAGAGGAAGAACGAGCTCGGGATCCTCGGTCCGGTCATCAAGGCGCAAATCAGAGACGTTATCAAGGTGAGGACATATCAAATAACAATATAAATTAAGTGTAAAAGCATCTTATCAGCAACGTTATAACTGCCTTTCATTATGACCGTCGTTACATAACACAAGGCCCGGAGAAATCAGCAGACAATTAATTGTAGGACTGGAAAATAGCATAAAAAAACCACATCATTTTCTAAAACGAACTCAATATTTGAGATGTAAGTATGTGTTTATGTCTTCTCCTGGAATTGGGGTACTGTGTATAAATATAGTTACAGTTCCTAGAGTGTTAATCAGCTTTGGATATAAAGACTATCAGATTTAAGTAGACACAGCGTGTACCATTAGATTTAACAATTAGACTTTGACTTAATATTTTGAATTGACATTTAGATTTTTCAGGTTTAAATTTAGATTTTACATTTTGATTTTGATTATATATAAGATGACTCGCAATGTTGTCGAATGAGTTAGACAATAGACTAAATATGTAGGAAACTAAACTAAATATTGAAGATGTATCAGATTTTCTTCATTCAGCACCCCCTATATATTTCAATGAAATGGCTGTGGGTACAGAGCCAAATGTCAAATCTTGTCCAATCCCAATACTTTCCTTCTGGACTTCATACATGATATTTATCTCTATCGTCATCAGAGGTGGGAAGTATTGGAGTACAAATACTTTGTTACTGTACTTAAGTACATTTTTCTGGTATCAGTACTTTACTCCACTACTTTTTACTTTGACTTCTTACATGTTGAACACAAATACCTGTACTTTCTACTTCTTTCATTTTGAACACAAATACCTGTACTTTCTACTTCTTACATGTTGAACACAAATACCTGTACTTTCTACTTCTTACATTTTGAACACAAATACCTGTACTTTCTACTTCTTACATTTTGAACACAAATACCTGTACTTTCTACTTCTTACATGTTGAACCCAAATACCTGTACTTTCTACTTCTTACATATTGAACACAAATACCTGTACTTTCTACTTCTTACATTTTGAACCCAAATACCTGTACTTTCTACTTCTTACATGTTGAACACAAATACCTGTACTTTCTACTTCTCACATGTTGAACACAAATACCTGTACTTTCTACTTCTTACATTTTGAACCCAAATACCTGTACTTTCTACTTCTTACATGTTGAACACAAATACCTGTACTTTCTACTTCTTACATGTTGAACCCAAATACCTGTACTTTCTACTTCTTACATTTTCCAAACAGGCTGGTTCCTTTAGTTTGAATGTGTGTTTGGTGGCGTGATCATTATTATTTAGAGTCATTGCGTGCCTATTGATTTGAACACGATCCGTGTATCCATCATTTCCTGGTCTTCTCTAAAGAAGAGGGACCAATGAAAACGTTGTCATGTTGCCGTTGTTCAGCATGGAAACATTCATTAGCTAACAATGACATTATTGTTCTATTAATATAAAGGGAGGTCAGGTACTCTTTAAAACAGCTGCTAGTTATGGGTACTTTTTACTGAAGTACATTTCAAAGCCCTCTTTACTTTCACTTGAGTAAAGAAGTTTAGTCAGTACTTCTACTTTTACCAGAGTATTTTTAAACACGAGTATCTGTACTTCTACTTGAGTAAAGGATGTGTACTTTTTCCATCTCTGGCCATCATACATACTCCTGTTCTTTTTACAGATAGTTTTTAAGAACCTGGCCTCCAGACCGTACAGCATCTATCCTCATGGTCTGACCATCGAGAAGTCAGATGAGGGCGTCAACTACCCAGCAGGAGGTAAATCTGTCCTCACAGCAACACAAACACTTTTTACGCACTTTGCTTTCATTATATTAGATCAGCAAACTCCCTTGAAATGTTTAATATGGCTTTTAATTTGGGGTTAACTTTCAATTCTCACTAGTATCATCATTATCCAAGTTTTACTGTATTTTTTCTGTTTTGCTTTTAGCAGTAGTTGTTCTGAATGTTATGACATATCTATAAAGATTATTTTTCTTCTTACAAGAATTCTGTAAGCCCTTAGTTATCCAGGGCTTTTAATCCAAATCATGTCGACTATTAGAACATTTAATTGGACAGTGCTCATCATAAAGTGATAAGTAGGCACCATGAATGATTCATGAGCAGCATTTACTTCTTCAACATAACCCCCTGCCACTCTTCTTCTAATTATTATATTATATATTAACTGGAAGAGGTATATCTCAATGTGTTTTCCAGGAAACCAGTCTCACGGGGTTCAGCCAGGCGAGACACACACCTACGTCTGGAGGGTGGTGGACGAGGACGAGCCTCTGGACGGAGACTCCAGATGTCTGACCCGTCTGTACCACAGCGCTGTGGACGCTCCACGAGACATCGCTTCAGGACTGATCGGACAGATCCTCATCTGCAAGAGTCGCTCGCTGAATGTCAGGGGTGTGCAGGTAACAAGATTAGACATGAATTAGCATCTATCTTGACACAGGGTACTTGTGATATATTGTGGTTTGGATCCCTAAGGGTTCTGGGCTACTATCCCATCATTTACGGGTGGTTTTCACTATAAGTAATGACGGAGATTAGAATTGAAACGTTTTACTATGTTCAATCTGAATTTACTCTGACACAGCAATATCTAAATTGATTCTGACACTTCTACAGCCAACTCACAGGTGTATCATTGCTTTGATACAAAAGATTATTCATATACCCCTTTTAGAAGTGAAGATATAGTCATTCATTCTGGGCATGTCATTTTCGAGCCTGAGCCCCGTGCTCAAGAGGTTAAGATAAGATAAGATAAAATGTACTTTATTCATCCCAATTTGGGAAATGTTTACTTTGCAGCAGCATAAAAAGACATGGAATTGTACAATACAAATTAAAAGACTAGAAATAAACATTCCAAAATGTAAACATCTCAATAAAAAATTAAATAGCATTAAAAAAACGTAAAAAATATACGTGTTGAATTACAAATGTACAGTAACAAAAGTGTTTCGATCAGATGTTTCATGGGTTTATTTTGTGTTACACTTTTCCTACTCCCCTTCCGTGATAATAACGAGAACGTTATTTTTGTCAATATCTCAAAATAACAAATGTCCAAAGATAATTTTCTGTTTTATAAATTAAATATAATGGCCTATGACTATATGTTGTTATCTTGAAAAAACAAAATTATACTTTAAAAAAAATAGCATAAATAACTTGTGATCTTGATGAAACAAATATCGATATCAGTCTTACTGTATATACATCAGATTGCATACAAGTGCCCATTAGTTTGTGGACAATGGTTTTGAAACCTTGTTGGTCATTTTGGGCATCGCCATCTTGTTCTTAGGAAACATAGACTTCAATAGAACTTAAACACACCTTCAAAAGAGTATATGCACCACAGCACTGTGGTGGCAGCTCAATCACAAGATAGCCTTGTGACCCTTTATCACCTTTGTTACTCTGAATGGGACCATCATTTACTAAATGAACATCCAACTCTATTAAGGAAGGTTTAAAACTAGAGATTGAGACTATAAACTGTTTAAGAAAAAGATTAACTGAGGCAATAAATCAAGTGAAAAGTAGGGCATTTTCTTGAATGAGCCCCCTTCTGGTCAAAAAAGAGAAGGCAGATATAAGGCACTTGGCTTGACTTCTCAGACCTGGAAGTTGCCCCTTTTTCCTACTAGATATGTTGAAAGAAAAGCCTAATATTCATTAATCTGGTTCACTTTATCAATAAAGAATATACTTTTGTTTCTATAGCTGAAGGCAGACAAGGAGCAGCATGCTATGCTGGCTGTTTTCGACGAGAACAAGAGCTGGTACCTGGATGACAACATTCGCCAATTCTGTGATCGATCCAAAGTCAACAAGGCAGACCCGGAGTTTATTAAGTCCAATGTCATGCACTGTAAGTTCTTGCCATCTGATAGTAATTTATCCTAAAAGTTATGATATATGAACTCCATTAATACTGCAAAACTTACTGCATTGCCGTCAGATGACTGATATTTATTCACCTTTTCCTCACAGCGATCAATGGGTACGTGTTTGAAAGCGGACCTCACTTAGGTTTCTGTAACGGTGAGATTGCAACATGGCACATGTCCAGCATCGGAGCGCAGGACTACATCCAGACAGCTACTTTCTACGGACACACATTTGAGGTGAATGGGCGGACAGAGGACTTTCTGAGTCTCTACCCAATGACCGGAGAGACTATCACTATGGAAATGGACAACTTAGGTATGTAAGGGCATTCAATGGCTTCTTTTTCTAAGTTAAAATATGTGTGTGCAATTATTTTGTCTGTAGGGATACCTATATTTTGAGAATGAGATAGCAGATAGTTATTATACAGAATACTGCAAAGAGTTAGAATATTGGCCCAATAATCGACACAATACAAGCAAATGGAGAAACATCTTCACCAATTTGGAAACAAATACGCTGCATTAAGAAAAAGCGTTGCAAATACAGAAAACTGCTGCAAGAAGTTTCCAGGCATCACCTTTTTTGGGGTTCGGTTACAGTGGTCAAAGGTCAATTGTTAATGTCACTGTGACTCGTTTGTCCAATTCTTGTGAAAGCTATATCTGAGGGAGTAAATATTTTCAAATGTGGTTTAAATGTCAACTTTGACACAAAAAAAGTACTGATTTGCAACTTAACAAATCACATCTTTGGCCAAAACTGTTGAACTCATATGCTAAATAAGAACATTTTACATACATGTCTAAAAGATACAATTATTATGAAGTGATGACATTTCGGACAGACAAGGAAGTAAAACGGAGACTTGACCAATAAGAAGAGGTATATAACCTCGAGGCATGAATATTAAATACTGTGCATTGCTTGTGTTGCATCTATTTGCAAGATGCTTCTTAATTTAAGCTCTCAGGGCCAATTGGCAATATCTGGAACCTTTGCACGTGAAAAGTGACAGTTGTTTTAAGGTCTTCATCTGATGTTTTTTGTGTTTCTTTCATATAAGGTGTCTGGCTCCTGGCGTCCCTGAACTCCCATGAGACGACCAAAGGAATGCGCGTCAAGTTTAAGGATGTTGAGTGCTATCGTGACAACGAGTACGATTACCCTGGCTACGACTACAAGAATACGTTTCATATATGGAACCCTCAGGGACTTCCCGAAATCAAAAATGAAGAGGAAAAGCCAAATCCTGCGGTGGAAAATAAGCCAGTAAAGATAGACATTGACACAGACATGTATGCAGAGCTATGGGATTTGAGATCTCTGAAGAACCAATCCAAAGATCCAGGTGTGGACCAGTTGGACCTCTCTTTCCTCGACTATGATGCTGTTGATGTGCCTGAGGATGGAAATGTCATGATTCATTTCAAAGGGACAAAGAATAAAACACAAACCTCTTTTTCAAAGCCAAATGCAAACTGGAAAGACGTGGATGGATCGAATCTCACGGAAGTAGATTTGTATAACCAAAGCATTAAAGTGAACACAAGTCAAATGCAGAACAGCAGTACACTTGGTAATTCGTCGTTGTATAAAATAGAGAACACAACCATTTTGTATAGCCCAAATTTACTAAAAAGTGACAATGCAACTATAAATACCAGCGCTTCTGCCGATTCTCACACAAACAACACAACAGTTCAAAATGCTACGGTATTATCAGCAGATGGAGATGTATCCATAAAGCCAAATGCAATCAACGAGACATTATTATCAAACTTGGAAAAGGTGGATGGATTTAACCTCACGGACGTACATTTGCTAAACCAAAGCATCAGTGAGAATACAACACAATCGCAGAACAGCAGTCAGCCGTCAACCTTTGGTGATTCTTCTTTGAATAATAAAATAGAGAACACAACCGTTTTGTACAGCCCAAATATAGTGCTAAAGAATGACAACTTAACTACAAACAGCAGCGCTTCTGCAGTTTCTGACACAAATAACACAACAGTTCACAATGTTACAGTACTATCAGCGGATGTACCCACAGATATTACCAATCTTACCGTGACTTTAACAGGAAATGCAAGTTCAATCTTGGAGACTGAAGAACTCAATGTAACCTTGACCAGTGATAACCAGACTACTGATTCAGAGGAGATTCTCACAAGAGGTGACGTGTTTTCTTACTCTGTGCCAACGTCCAATTCTAGCGTGAAAAATCTCTCTAATTCAACAGACGGTAACGCAACGTCTCTGTCAAACTCTGCAGAAAAGGTAGATGAAAACAACATAGCAGCTAACGTATCAGCAGATGATGATTCATTGTCTTTTCCAGCAGCTGATGTTGAAAAGGTTAGCATGGACATAAGCAACTTAACCATCTTAGAGTTGGAAGTGGACGGCACAGACAACAAAACCAATGGCAATGACACTACAGAAGAACCTGAGTATACACTTCAAATGAATTCCTCTGAAAACGTAACTATCGAAGCCGACTCAAGCCTGGGAAATGTATCACAAGCTTTGCTCGAGAGTAAACAGAATATATCCAGATCTAACACAACAGAGAGTAATGTTACCTCACTTCTTGATGAGTCGAACTACACATCTTCTGCAGAAAGTTTCTCCAATAAGAGTAATGTGTCCCTCTCCGGCGACGCAGGAAAAGAGAGCCAATCTGAGGAGCTAAGTGTCTCGGAGGAAAGTGAAGAACTGCTCATCTACCTCACAGGAAACCATTCACAGGTGATTAAAACAACCCCCGTCAAAACACAGTCGCACAATTGGACTTATGAGAGCACTCACCAAATGGAACCCGTGGATATTCCCGACTACATGATGAAATATTTTCCGAAAGAAACCCCCAAAGCAACACCGCCTCCAAAAAAGATCCGGAAGGTAAGTCTTCGTCAGAGACCCCCGAAAGGTCTAGGCATGAAAACAAAGAAGAAGAAGGAGTACAAACCTCAGTCGAGGAGTGGATTACCTCTTTCTCCTCGAGGTTTTGGCCCAGCCATGACTCCACGTGGGTCTCGACCCGTTCTGCAACCCGTCACTGATGAAGAAGAACTGATCAACGAGCCTGTAGTCATCGGTGTGCCTCGATCCGATTTCAGCGACTACGAGTTGTACGTTCCTGGAGACGATCCGGATCATCTGGCGATGGAGGGAGATGTGACCGCAGATGAATATGAGTATGTGACTTATGTAGACCCTTACAGCGGTGGTACAGACATCAAGATTCTCAACCTGGACGACACGACCAAATACTACCTGAAGTTCTCAGGTCCCAACGTCAGGACTTATTTCATCGCTGCAGAAGAGGTGAATTGGGACTATGGTGGCTATGGACAGAGGTAAGCTTAGAGTCAATATGACGATTCAGATTTATTACAAACTGTACACACATGGGTAGACATCAGAGGTGGGAAGTAGTGTAGTACAAATACTTTGTTACTGTACTTAAGTACATTTGTATGGTATCAGTACTTTACTCCACTACTTTTTCTGACAACTCTTTAACACAAATACCTGTACTTTCTACTTCTTACATGTTGAACACAAGTACCTGTACTTTCTACTTCTTACATGTTGAACACAAATACCTGTACTTTCTACTTCTCACATTTTCCAAACCGGCTGGTTCCTTTAGTTTGAATGTGTGTTTGGTGGCGTGATCATTATTATTTAGAGTCATTGCGTGCCTATTGATTTGAACACGATCCGTGTATCCATCATTTCCTGGTCTTCTCTAAAGAAGAGGGACCAATGAAAACGTTGTCATGTTGCCGTTGTTCAGCATGGACACATTCATTAGCTAACAACAGGGATGCAAACTTGTCACCTTTCGGCGAAATTCGCCGTTTTGAATCCAAAATAGGTCGTTTGTGTGATTCATGTAGATCTGCAATAAAAATATTTTTGGGGTATGGGGGGTGGTCTGGGACCCGGAGTAATCTGCGGCCGCGAGCTGTTATGTGCCATCATGACACGCATGGTGTATATATTATAATGCAGCGCGATCTGTGTGCTTGAGTCTTCCTGCCTGTCGGCTCTGCTCATGGATGTATAATAAGGCTCTGCTGCTCCACGATGATGGTCTAGCTTCATTAGCTACATTATCTACGGGTGCGTTCGTTAATATTAACTGTGCGGTCCGGAGTCACTGTGGCACAGACTGCACCGCTGGTGAACAGCTGTTAGAATGGGCCGTTCAGGTGTTCAGAGCAGAGCTCCCTGTCGGAGCGGCAGAGCGTGATGTGCACTGAAAAGTTTTTCTGTCGCTATATTATCGTTGTCGAGCTAGCTAACTAGCATACATTGTCACTATCTGCTAACGTTAGCTTTAGCCTTCGTTTTCTAATAGTTTTTTTCATAGGCTATAAACGGAGGTGGTATAAGTATAGATCTTGTACTTGAGTAAAAGTAGAAGTACTCAGATCTTGTACTTGAGTAAAAGTAGAAGCACTCAGATCTTGTACTTGATTAAAAGTAGAAGTACTCAGATATTGTACTTGAGTAAAAGTAGAAGCACTCAGATCTTGTACTTGATTAAAAGTAGAAGTACTCAGGTTTGAGTAAAAATAGAAGTACCAGAGTGTAGGAACAATCCTGCAATCAAAATGTTCCTCAAATAAAAGTACAAAAGTATTATCATCAAAATATAGTTAAAGTAGGGACAGTAAAAGTAGAAGTACTCAGATCTTGTACTTGAGTTAAAGTAGAAGTACTCAGATCTTGTACTTGAGTAAAAGTAGAAGTACTCAGGTCTTGTACTTGAGTAAAAGTAGAAGTACCAGAGTGTAGGAATACTCTGTTACAGTAAAAGTCCTGCATTCAAAATGTTCCTCAAGTAAAAGTAGAAAAGTATTATCATCAAAATATAGTGAAAGTAGCGACAGTAAAAGTAGTCATTGTGCAGATTGGTCCATTTCAGAATAATATATATGATATGTTTTATAATGATTGATCATGAAAGTGTTCTCAAAGCTGGTAAAGGTGCAGCTAGTTTGAATGACTTTGTATACTGCAGGGTAGCTTGTGAATTTACTCCAGGTGGAACTAAAGTCTGATTTAACACTTGATTATATTTCACATCATTCATCCACATCTGTAAAGTAACTAAAGGTATTAAATACATGTAGTGGAGTAAAAGTACACCATTTACCTCTGAACTGTAGTGGAGAAGAAGAACAAAGTAGCAAAACATTGAAATACTTAAATAAAGTACAAGTATCTCAAAATTGTACCCAAGTATAGTACTTGAGTTTATGAACTTACTGAAGTTACTTTACACCACTGGCTATACAGATAGAAAGACTAAGCCTTGCACAGAGGCATGAAAATACATTTTCAAAATGCTCAACAGTCCTGCCAAAATTATAAACGGACTGCTACACAATTAAAATAAATGCTTTTATATATTTCTATTATATGTGACTCTTTGGCGTTTCTGTTATTATTAACTGCTTTAGTTGTTCTGACTGCTAAAATCCTCTGTTATTCCTCATTTTAAAGCCGATATTCCGTGGGGTCGGGGGGCTCGGATCCTTGTCACCTTTTTCATACCTGATGAGTTTGCATCCCTGAACAATGACATTATTGTTCTATTAATATAAAGGGAGGTCAGGTACTCTTTAAAACAGCTGGTAGCTATGGGTACTTTTTACTTAAGTACATTTCGAAGCCCATACTTCTTTACTTTTACTTGAGTGAAGAAGTTTAGTCAGTACTTTTTTTAAACACGAGTATCTGTACTTCTACTTGAGTAAAGGATGTGTGTACTTTTGCCATCTCTGGTAGACATCCATGCAAATATATGATCTGGTCCTGTAATCCCCACAGGAGGCAAGACAAATCGGAGCAGAACAGCAGAGAGACTAAGTTCACCAAGGTGGTTTTCCGAGGCTACATGGACAGTAGCTTCAGCACACCAGACATCCGTGGAGAAATGGATGAGCATCTAGGCATCCTGGGACCTGTCATCAAGGCGGAGGTTGGACAAAGCATCATGGTAAGACTTCATCTGAGAGCACTTCCGATATCTCACATTTTCAAATCAATGGATTCAAAGGCTTTTGACTATTTGGTCTTTGGTATTAAATCTGTGTACCAACACTTCTAAAGCTCACTTTTTAAACAGTATCTTTCTGCATGGGTTAGCCATGTCTTCATGCTTTGTGCTATGCTAACTAGCTTCTGGTTGTAGCTTCATATTTAACACTTCTGAAGCTCACCTTTTAAACCTTGGTTTTACATTGGGTTTTATACCAGACTATTTAATGTGCAGGAACAGTATCTTCCAGCAGGGGTTAGCCATGTTTACATACTTTGTGCTAAGCTAACTAGCTTCAAGATTCAATATTCCAAGGCTTTTATTGGCATGTGTACATAGCTACAGTGTAGATATGTCAATGAAAATCTTACTGTAGGTCACAGGCTCCTCCAACAGTGCAACACAATAAAACTGATACAATAGTTAAAATAGTGCAAGTAAATACAAATAAAATAGGATAAAAATAGTGCAAGGAGAGTCTATATACAAGTAATTGGAATATGATATATGATTAATGAGTCATCAATGTTATGGATGATCTTTCAAAAGTGCAGGTGTTTTAACAGTCTTTAAGGTGGGGTGGGTAATTTTGGAGAAACCAGCTCGAGATCGCTAGAATTTGAAAATACACAGCCGGAAAAAATCTGCCACTTCCTTACAGAGCCCCTCCTCCAACACACACAAACGCGCACATGACCAATGAGGGCACAAGATAAGTTTGCACAGATAGAAGGCTGACAGGCAGGTAGGCCATCCAGTTATTTTAGCCGGGCCGGCTCAGATGATTGGTCGTGCTTTTTACAGCGCTACGGCTTCCACAGATGACATTTTTTTATGTATTTATTGTCAAAGCATTTAATATATTCATTGCTATCGGGATGTTAAGAGCATTCCATGGAATATAGCAAAAAGTGTTTCTGAAATAAATTACATACCCCACCTTTAACAGGTTGTAGCTTCATATTTACCCCGACATAAAAGAGTAGCATTGTTTTTTTTCATCTCAATGTGCAAGTGAAATAAATACTATTCCTTCAACTCTACAAATACGTTACCTTATCATGTATTTTTTGTCTTGTAGGTGGTGTTCATGAACAAAGCAAGCCGTCCGTACTCCTTACACCCGAATGGAGTTACCTATACCAAGCAGACAGAGGGTCTGTCCTATGAGGATGGCTCTGAGTACTGGTATAAATATGACAATGAGGTTCAACCCAACACCACCTTCACATATATCTGGAAAGTCAACTCTAAGGTGGGGCCGATGCCAACAGAGTCTCACTGCCGGACCTGGGCCTACTATTCAGGCGTCAATCCTGTGAGTACATTTGTATTTTAGACATGTATTAACCTGCTTGGAAATGCTATTTAAAGGTCCCCTATTATACTGTTTTTCATCAATGTATTATAGGTCTTAGATATATATATATATATATATATATATATATATATATATATATATATATATATATATATATATATATATATATATATATATATATATATATATATGTCTCTGAAGTGTTTGTCTGAAACACCAAACAGATCATTGCAGCATCTAGGGGTGTAACGGTATACGTATTCGTACCGAAAATATTCGGTATGGGCCCTTCGGTTCGGTACACGTGTGTACCGAAGTGTACCGAACGAATATAACGTTAAACGTAAACAATTGAGAACGTGAACAACTTTTGGGAAGTAATCTCAGGTGCTGCGTCGCAGCATTCAGTGTAATTTTCTCACATTGGGTTCAACGCGTCATAGAGCGACCAAGTCATTTAATTGGACGAGAGGCATACTATGAGAGCTGGTCACAGGGATGCGTTCAAATTTAGTCTGTAATTTGAGGAACTGTCGAAATGGCGAACGCAGTTAAAGTTGAGCTCGAAAATCCTCCATCATCATTGAAGTCTCCGGTTTGGGAACATTTTGGTTTCACAGTTATGTACAAGGATGACGGACAAAGACAGGTGGACCGAACCAAAGCTGTTTGTCGGCATTGTTCAACTAAAATTGGTTACGCGGCTGGCAATACATCAAACTTGCACACTCATTTGAAAAGGCATCACCCGAACGTAAATATCACCGGTACCAAAATAAAAATGACTGAAGTGCAAAACCCAACTCCCACTAGCATTTAAGCCTCCAACACTCGCAAAAAGTTCAGACCGAGCCAAAGCTATTACAAACGCCAAATATCCTTATGTTGCCATGTTAGCAAAGCGCTACCTGGACCGTGACCTAAAAACCGAGGTACGTACCGAACCGAAATGTTTGTGAACCGTTACACCCCTAAGATATATCAACGTTTCTGTGATTTACAAATGTTTTTAATGTATGTTTGCCGTCTTCCTCATGTCTTTCACCAGAGCGCCGGCCACACAGTGGCACTGCCTGGATGGGGAACACATAGGGATTAAAGATCTCCTATTGTACTGTTTTTCATCAATATATTATAGGTCTCAGATATATACAGAACCTGTCTCTGATTGGCTGAAACACCAAACAGATCATTGCAGCATCCCATAATCCCCTCTGTTTCAGCCCTGTTTCCAAAGTGCTGATTCTCTGTCTGTTACTTCAGATGAAAATAAGGAGCCCCTCCCCACGCCCCTCTGAGAGACATTTGGTTACAAAGAACTCAATGGTGCTCTAGGAGGAGATTCAGGTGATAAGGGGGGGGGGGGGGGGGGGGGGGGGGGGGGGGGGGGGGTTACCTTGGTTGCTGATTGGCTAATGGTTACACAAGCCAAAACATCATTATGACATCATAAAGTGGCCAAAATCTGATCAGCTCATTTTCAGACAGGTTTTTATATAAATCTCTTTACACATAAACACGTTTATGTAGAAAATACATGAAAAAGTGGATTTCGCGGGGACCTTTAAACATATAAATTAAAGGTCCCATGTCATGCTTTTCCGGTTATTACCCGTCCCCTTGTGTGTTATGAAGCTTTTTATGCATGTAAACGGTCTGCAAAGACACAAGCCCTCAAAGTACACCCTGTAGCGAGTAAAACTCTAACCTGTCTAGACCTGTCTGTGCTGCCCCAGAACGCCTCGTTGGACATTTCTCTTTTTCCATACCCAAATGGACCCATTGGTCCAATTGGACCAATCCGTGGAGCTCCTCACACACACACACTCTTTCAGCGGCGAAACTGTGATGCGCTGGGGGGAGGGGTGCTAGTGGATCCTCGCAGCCCCCTCAGCCCCCCTCAGCTTGCAATATATTGCAAGTAAATATTAAAAAGTAAATTCAAAAAGAAAAGTAGTTTAAAAAAAGTGAAATAGTGAAACAGTGCAATAAGAGTCTATATGCAAGCTATTGGAATGATATATTAGATAAATAGATAAATAATTACTAAGTAGCAGATGAATGTTATGGATGTTGTTTCAACAGTTCAGTTGTTTAACAGTCTTATTGCCTGTGGGATGAAACTGTCTCTGAGTCTGGTGGTTTTAGTCCGGATGCTGCGGTAACGCCTGCCAGACGGCAGCAGACTGAACAGTTTGTGGCTGGGGTGATGGGGGTCTTTGATAATCCTGAGGGCTTTCTTCCTGAGCCGCTGGGAGTAAAGGTCCTTCATGGATGGCAGCTCTGTCCTGGTGATGTGCTGTGCAGTTTTCACCACCCTCTGTAAAGCCTTACGGTTGAGGTCGGTGCAGCTGCCGTACCAGGCCGTCATGCTGCCAGTCAGGATGCTCTCTATGGTGCACCTGTAGAAGGTCAGGATACTCTCTATGGTGCACCTGTAGAAGGTCAGGATACTCTCTATCGTGCACCTGTAGAAGTTGCAGGGTATCCTGGAGTCCATGTTGAACCTCCTCAACCTGCGGAGGAAGAAGAGCTGCTGTCGAGCTTTCTTGGTGATGGTGGTGGTGTGAAGAGTCCATGTCAGGTCCTCAGTGATGTGGACCCCAAGGAACCTGAAGCTTTTGACTCTCTCCACCGTAGTCCCATTGATGGCGATGGGGGCGTGTCCCTCTCCCTGCTGCTTCCTGTAATCCACAATCAGCTCCTTTGTTTTGCTGATGTTGAGATGGAGGTTGTTCTCCTGGCACCAAGATGTCAGGTTTTCGACCTCCTCTCTGTACGCCGTCTCGTCATCGTCTGTGATCTGGCCGATGACGGTCGTGTCATCAGCAAACTTCACGATGGTGTTGGAGCTGTGTATGGCCACGCAGTCGTGAGTGAACAGGGAGTAGAGGAGAGGGCTGAGCACGCAGCCTTGAGGGGCACCGGTGTTGAGAATCAGGGTGGAGGATGTGATATTTCCCACCCGCACTGCCTGGGGTCTGCCCGTCAGGAAGTTCAGGATCCAGTCACAGAGGGCGCTGTTGAGCCCGAGGTCTCTGAGCTTGATGGCCAGCTTGGAGGGCACAATGGTGTTGAATGCTGAACTGTAGTCAATGAACAGCATTCTCACATATGTGTTCCTGTTCTTCGGGTCCAGGTGTGAGAGGGCAGTGTGGAGGGTGAGGGCTATGGCGTCGTCTGTGGACCTGTTTGCTCTGTAGGCAAACTGCAGGGGGTCCAGAGATTCAGGGAGGGAGGAGGTGATGAATGATTTGACTAACCGCTCAAAGCACTTCATTATGATGGAGGTGAGTGCTACTGGGCGGTAGTCATTGAGGCTGGTGATTTTTGTCTTTTTGGGGACAGAAACGATGGTGGAGTGTTTGAAACAGCATACAGAGGCAGCATATATTATATATGCTTTACATAACCTTGCTCCAACAGATTTAAGTGACGGTCTCTCATTTGATCAACCAGCAAGGACACTCAGATCCTCCAATGTTTCACTTTTAAAAGCACCTAGAGTGCATTACATTAAAACAGTTATGAACCCTAGTGGATCCTCTTGTTTTTAGGAAAGGGATATTCACTCTGGATTGATTGGGCCTTTGCTGGTGTGTCGAGAGGGGACTCTGGAGAAAAACATCCCCGACATGAGGGAGTTCACGCTGCTCTTCATGACCTTTGATGAGTCTCAGAGCTGGTACTACAACGAGAACCAGGAGATGATGCAGAGGAAAAGCAAAAGGAGATATACGGGCCAAAACAACAAGAGCCTCCAATTCCATTGTAAGGCATTATAATGTACCTCAAACTATCCTGATTTAAATCCTACTCACAAAGAACCGGGTTTCTGCGGGAAGTAAAAGGACATAACAAGTCTAGAAATTGGTAAAAATCACAGATGTATATATCTTAAAATGAATGAAGAATGAATTTGGGTTGTCAGAATGCATTTAGTCTGAAATGGACTGCAGATGGAAATGAGCTATTAGCTATAATCTGGCATAACTCATCTCTTCTCTTTTCTGAGATTAATGTATTTGTATGCATGGTCCTTGTTGAAATAAATACACAATTTACATAATTTACATGACTTAGTATACCGACAACTGGTATATTGGTCAAACCCTTATATATATATATATTTATTGCAGTAATATAGAGCATTAGGATAGTTTTGTCTTTAAAAATGTACATAAATTCATTTAACACACATTTCATTTTCATTTTATGTCATCTCAAAAAGGTCTTCAAGAGGATTACATGTAACTTGTTGAAACCCGCAGAAACCTTGAAGAATACAAACACTGTTGATATTATATCTACTGAGTTGCAATAAGATAAGATAGGACTTTATTTATCCTGAAGGAAATTGTTGTGCCAGAGTTACACAAATACAATAAACACAGCAGCACAATAATACAACTATACACTAACAGTGCAGTAAAAAGAGCAATTAAATAACTACGGGAAACATAGACGGTCACATAATTAATGTAAATATTAACAGTATTTAGTAGTGCAAACACGTAGTGGTAGTTACGTAATTGCACGTTACTTTTCATGCATTCAAGGATCACTTAAAGGAAAGAAACCTCACCAAAAATGATTAAACGAACATTTTGCATTTTGTCTGTTTCTTCCCAAGCCATCAATGGAATAATATTCAACCTGAAGGGTCTGAGGATGTACACCAACCGGCTGGTGAGCTGGTACCTCATCAACATGGGGTCTCCCAAAGACTTCCAGAGCATCAACTTCCACGGACAGACGTTCATTCACAAGAAGATCAGCAGCTACAGACAGTCCGTCTACCCTCTGCTGCCGGGTGAGAAACACTGTGTGTGTGTGTGTGTGTGTGTGTGTGTGTGTGTGTGTGTGTGTGTGGTGTGTGTGTGTGTGTGTGTGTGGGTGTGTGGGGTGTGTGTGTGCTGTGTGGTGAGTGTGTGTGTGTGTGTGGTGTGTGTGTGTGTGTGTGTGTGTGTGTGTGTGTGTGGGTGTGTGTGTGTGTGTGTGTGTGTAGTGTGTGTGTGTGTGTGTGTGTGTGTGTTGTGGTGTGTGTGTGTGTGTGTGTGTGTGTGTGTGTGGTGTGTGTGTGTGATGTGGTGTGTGTGTGTCGTGTTGTGGTCGTGTGTGTGTGTGTGTGTGTGTGTGTGTGTGTGTGTGTGTGTGTGTGTGTGTGTGTGTGTGTGGTGTGTTGTGGTGTTGTTGTGTGTGTGTGCTGTGTGTGTTCATTCAGAGTCATTACTTCTTCTGATTTCATGCTTTCAAGTTGAAAAAAGTCCCCGTTTCTATTTGGATTTGCGTTTCTCTAAAACTGCAACATGGAAAATATCTACTGGCTTTAGTTGATGTCAAAAAAGAAGCAGAGACAGGATGTTTTAACCTAATTATTGTCAGAGTTTCAGTGGTGGGAGTAGCGCGCTTCAAAATAACGCGTTACGGTACGTCCACACGGCAGCGTTGCGTGCTTCGCTTCCCATTCACTTTGAATGGGGTGACGTCACGCTTTGCCGAACTGCATTGTGATTCCGTCGCTTTGCCTCCATTGCTCGCTTCGAAAGTTGAGAAAAGTTCAACTTTTCAAGCGTCGACGGAAGCGCCAGCCAATCAAAACATATGCCAGTACAAGCTCTAGCCAATCAAACGGCGTGCTTGTGTGTCCGGGGCGGGAGATTAATGTGATTGGTTGTTGGTCCAAGCCAGATACGCCCACCGACAAGCTTCAACGCGACGCTGCCGTGTGGACGTACCGTTACAGTAATCAGATGACTTTTGTTTGTAACGCAGTAGTGTAATGGCGCGTTTCCACTACAGCGCGGAGCACGGTTTAAGAGGGCTGTGACGTCAGCGGCCCGTCTTTGGTTGCGTTTCCACTTGGCCTAGTACCGGCCGGCGGGTCCTAATTCACAGTTTTTCTGGCCTCATAAAATCGTGGGTCTAGGGCCAGAGACAACGAGGCTGAGTCGGGCTGAGTATGCTAAACTAGAGAGAGCATCGCTGGCAAGGGGGCTACAACTACAACAAGATGGACATATTTGACCGTGATTTAATTGTAATACACGTTTCAAAATGATGCCGAAGTAACAACATACTGATACCGGTTAGTAAAAACCATGAATTAATGCTTTGTCAAGTCTGCAGACAGACGGCAGGCGAAAAACCTTTTAAAATGCGTGTTTTCTAAATGGAGATTGGCTAAGCTAACGCAGTATATGCTCCGACCGTCCACACTCACAACAACGGCCTATACAGACATAAATAAAGCAGCGACTGTATTCACCATGACACAGGCAGTCTGTGGTTTGTACTTGTTTAACTTTTGTCTAGTTTCTGAACAGATATGAGGAGCTGTGAGCTCTGAGTGCTAACAGCTAACGGCTGTGTTGTTTTTCTGGGGTTCTCATTGAAGATGACGTCACGGCTCCGCCTACACTGCGTTACTATAGATACTACCCCAGCTACTAAACTGTAATGGAAATGCGCCATAAAGTGAGCCAGTCCTAACGAGGCCCAGCCATACCGAGCGAGGCCGTGTAGTGGAAATGCGCCATAACTCGCTACTGTTCATTCAGCAGTATTCCCATTACAGTTACTAAGCACGAAATTAGCTTGTTACTTGCGTTACTTTTACTATCTGCATAACGGGAAGATAGAAAAATAAATCTAACGTCCCTTTTTCAGGTGATGTTACAGAGTAATCCAAAAGTATTGTAACTAGTAGTGTAACTAATTACTTTCAGCAGTGAGTAACTAAGTAAAGTAAGGGATTACTTTTTTTAAAGTAACTAGTAACATGTAACGCATTACTTTTTTTGACTAACTACCCCAACACTGCCGGGTTTGGCAAGAGTACGGACCCAAATAGAGTACAAACAGGGGAGGCAGATATAAGGACAGGAACAAAAAGCTAGCTTTATTAAAATGAAAGCTGAACTTACAAAAAACGGTGCAAGCAGGGACGATTAACAAAAGGAAAAGTAGCAACAAAACTAAATCAAACCAGGAAGACTCGGAGGACACAGGAGGGCAGACCAGAGACATCAAGAACCAAACCACGTGAAAAACAACGACAAACTAACAAGGAACACGAGGGAAATACACAGCACTGTAAAAACTCAAAATCTTGCCAAGTATATTCGTCTAATTTCTACTCTAAGAATATGTCTTTACACTCGATATAAGACACAATAACTGAAGAGGTAACAATGCAGTGAGATATAGGGTCTTGTTTTTAGACAATGCATCTTCAAGACTCTTGAAAACATCTTATTTTGAGTTGTATGTCAAATGAAACAAGTTCTTTAAGCTTGTTTTAACAAATAAATCTTACTTGATTAAAAAAACTAAAACAAATTCTTATTGGAAAATCACCAACTAACGTCAGAAAACTGAAAACTTTTGAGCATTTCAGGCTTATTTTGTAATAACATTTACTGATCCTGGTAAGATATAGTTCAAAATAAGTTTTCCCAGCTAATTAAGATCTCATTTATCTAAATATCCCATGTCATTTAAAGAAATCTAACCAAGCAAATCTTCACTTGTTCTATTGGCAGATTTCTTTACTTATTAAAGTGGACCTATCATGGTATATTTAAATGATATATTGTAGGACCATACCTATATAAGGCATATTTATACGTTTCTGTTCAAAATACCAAACAGATCATACATTTTAGCCATGCCTCATTTTGCTCAATTTGACAATTTTTTAGATCTGTTTTAGCAAGGTCAGATTCTGTGAGAACAGCACCACCTACAGGCCTGGCATATGTACTACAGCGTCTCCAGCGCTTTCGAACGGCAATGGCCGTGGCTGTCTCCTCCTGATTGGTGGAGTTGGCCCAATAGCCGTAGCGCCACCGTCCTGACGTCAGGACAGTGTTCAAATCTGGATCAGTTTTTATCAGATCCGTTGCAGCCCCTTTTTTAGAGATTTGGGTATGGAGGAAAATAGAGAGGGTTGTGTTTTCTGACACTTGGTGAGTTCCCTGGAACACCGGGGACACATATTCATGTATAAAAGACGTACACAAGTGCATTTTGCATGATAGGTCCCCTTTATTAAAAGCGAAAACACCTTGTTTTCATTATTCTTTTACTTGATTTTGGAGCCGCATTTCTTCCAGTGAGGGGTAATCACAAGACAACACACAGCTTTAGAAGGGATGTGAAACACAATCAGCCAATCAGAGAGGAGGGAAAACACAGAGACAAGAATCAAATACAGACATGAGACAGGGGGTGAACACCTTTCAAAGTAAAACAGGAAACCAACAGACTGTGACTATTAGAAAACAAACAGATCATGACAATTATTGTACCGTTCTGTCTCTACAGGAAGCTTTGCCACTCTGGAGATGTATCCGTCCAAACCTGGCCTGTGGCAGCTGGAGACGGAGATTGGTTTCAACCAACAGAAGGGCATGCAGACCCTCTTTCTGGTTCTGGATAACGGTACAAACAACTTTAATAAAAACCTGCTGCATTTAAACATCCTGTAATTGTGTTTTGATATTAAAATATTGCTTGTATGTTTCCTCTAAGATTGCCATCGTGCCCTGGGTTTGGAGTCAGGCAGTGTGAAAGACAACCAGATAACAGCGATCAACACCAGAGGTAAACATCACCTCTACTGTCTGCACACATCTGTATAGGGGGTGCAGGAATTACTCGTTAGACCAGAAACTAGTTAGCATTTTAGCACTTTTGGGCTTCCTTGTAAATGTTAGTTCCTTCATAGCCTAAAGTTAGCTTTTTACTTCTGGAGATTGCATGTACAATTCAACTACTATAAAAGGGTTCATATGAGGAGATTGCCATTGCCAATTCTAACAGGTTAAGAGACACAAGGAGGTAAAAGGTATGATAATAAAAATAACATACAATAAAATAAATAATGATACCTGATGGAAAAATGCTTAATCATGCACCCTTAATTGGCAAACAAATCACATTGGTTCTTCAATGACAAATACTTTTGATATTATAAAATTGCTGTACAAATATGAAGCTAGTAAAATGAAAATGACTCCACTTTTGAAGGATACTGGGAGCCAAATCTCGCCAGATTGAACAATGGGGGAAAATACAACGCATGGAGCACGGAGCAGAACATGAGCTGGATTCAGGTGCGTGTCATATACGTTGTGTGTGTCTTTGATTATGTTCACATGTCTGCACTTTCCTAATATGTGAATACAACCTTCCCTCTGTCCAGGTGGACTTCCAGCGACCCGTTGTTATCAGTCAGGTCGCCACGCAGGGAGCAAAGCAGATGTTGCAACACCAGTTTGTGACAAAATACTCCATCTCATACAGCACCGACCGCAAGAAGTGGATCTTCTATAAGGGCGACAGCAGGGACCTCAGGAAGGTGGGAGCTCTTTTTATCAACGCTACAAACTAAGATGTTACTATGTGACCACCAGAGATGGCAAAAGTACCCACATCCTTTATTCAAGTAGAAGTGCAGATACTCCTGTTTAAAAATACTCAAACTAAACTTCTTTGCTCAAGTCAAAGTAAAGAAGTATGGGCTTTGAAATGTACTTCAGTAAAAAGTACCCATAACTAGCAGCTGTTTTAAAGAGTACCTGACCTCCCTTTATATTAATAGAACAATAATGTCATTGTTAGCTAATGAATGTTTCCATGCTGAACAACGGCAACATGACAACGTTTTCATTGGTCCCTCTTCTTTAGAGAAGACCAGGAAATGATGGATACACGGATCGTGTTCAAATCAATAGGCACGCAATGACTCTAAATAATAATGATCACGCCACCAAACACACATTCAAACTAAAGGAACCAGCCTGTTTGGGAAATGTGAGAAGTAGAAAGTACAGGTATTTGTGTTCAACATGTAAGAAGTAGAAAGTACAGGTATTTGTGTTCAACATGTAAGAAGTAGAAAGTACAGGTATTTGTGTTCAACATGTAAGAAGTAGAAAGTACAGGTATTTGTGTTCAACATGTAAGAAGTAGAAAGTACAGGTATTTGTGTTCAACATGTAAGAAGTAGAAAGTACAGGTATTTGTGTTCAAAATGTAAGAAGTAGAAAGTTCAGGTATTTGAGTTCAAAATGTAAGAAGTAGAAAGTACAGGTATTTGTGTTCAACATGTAAGAAGTAGAAAGTACAGGTATTTGTGTTAGAAATGTAAGAAGTAGAAAGTACAAGTATTTGTGTTCAACATGTAAGAAGTAGAAAGTACAGGTATTTGAGTTCAAAATGTAAGAAGTAGAAAGTACAGGTATTTGTGTTCAACATGTAAGAAGTAGAAAGTACAGGTATTTGTGTTCAACATGTAAGAAGTAGAAAGTACAGGTATTTGGGTTCAACATGTAAGAAATAGAAAGTACAGGTATTTGTGTTCAAAATGTAAGAAGTAGAAAGTACAGGTATTTGTGTTCAACATGTAAGAAATAGAAAGTACAGGTATTTGTGTTCAAAATGTAAGAAGTAGAAAGTACAGGTATTTGTGTTCAAAATGTAAGAAGTCAAAGTAAAAAGTGGTCAGAAAAATAAGTAGTGGAGTAAAGTACTGATACCAGAAACATGCACTTAAGTACAGTAACTAAGTATTTGTACTCCACTACTTCCCACCTCTGGTTACCACTATCGACTTCTTTCTATAAACATATCTTCCTCTTTTACCAGGTGTTCCCTGGGAACGAGGAAGCCTACGTGACGAAGGGAAACACCTTCTTCCCTCCTGTGATTGCTCGCTTCATTCGGCTCCATCCTATAAACTGGTACAACAAAGCCACCGTCCGCATGGAGTTCTACGGCTGTGAGCTCGACGGTAAGATGGACTGAATATCTGCGAGATGAAATAAGCTTTCTATTCCTCCATCTTGTGACTGTGTAACTCCCTCTCTTGTATATCAGCATGTGAAGGACACTGTTCAGGAACTAGTTGATGCTCTGTGTGTGATGACTACTTCCATTCTGGAGAGGATCAGAGATACATGGATCCTGAGATTGAAGCTCAAGCCGGGGACCAGTGCGATTTTTCTAACAGTAACATTCCTAATCCCCAGGCTGCTCGGTGCCTCTGGGGATGAAGAGCCGGCTGATAGAAGACCGTCGTATCACAGCCAGCTCTGAAGCCTACAGCTGGTACTCTGGATACTCCTGGAAACCTGCGTATGCACGTCTGGACAAACAAGGAACCATCAATGCATGGCAGGCTAAGGTACAAACCCTCATACAGTCAGGACATATCAAAATCAATGCACCCACAGCCTAAAGAAAAACCTTAAAAAATGTCAAGGTACAACTAATATCGTATCTCTCTCTCTGCTCCACAGTATAGTAACATGAACCAGTGGCTTCAGGTGGAGCTGCCTCAGGTGAAGAAGATCACAGGTATCGTAACGCAAGGAGCCAAATCTCTGGGGAAAGAGATGTATGTGATCTCCTACTCTCTGCAGTACAGTGACAACGGGATACACTGGACCCCGTACACAGACGATGAGGCCATCACATGCAAGGTGAGCAGAGACAAAATCCTGAGGAAATAGAGTGGTGCAGTGATGACGTATTTTTGTAGGCCGACCCTGAAGTAAGCTGCTGGTTCCCTCGACAAAAGAGCAATGGGATTTCTCCATAGGATTTTGGAAAATAGCTCGAAATAAGGTCTGTGGAAAACGAACCTGTTTGATAAATGCACGTTTTGTTCAGCCGGATAATATCCACACGTCTACCCTACTTTTATAATTTTCTAATCATAAATCTAATCTCCAGAAGCTAAATGCTAACGTTATGCTATAAAGGAACTACAGGTGAGTTCAGCAGCACGACTTCAACGTCACGCCAACTTCAGATCCATATTCAAACATACAGATTCTAAATGGTACGAGTTGAAGCGTTTGTTTGAACAGTTAGCAGGAGGCAGGTACTTGCTTTCAAGCAGAACACGGCAAACAAACTTAGAGGGGTGTTTACGTGTTCGGCGTAATGACGTACAACGTCCTCCACGACTTCTGTAGTCCTATTCAGCCACTTGGTAACAACCATCGTTTTTCAGACACGTCAACTCTTCAGAAATCACCAGTGGGGTCACTGCTGATGGATTTAATGTCGTAGAACAAAACGTGATCCGTCTCTTCAATGTGTCTCAACCACAAACCTTATTTCCAGATATTTTCCCAAAACATGTTCAGAAATCCCATTGGCTCTGAGACGAGGGAACAGGAAGTGGTGAAATGCTAACTCACTTCCGGGTTTTAGGACTCATTCCTGCAGCTACACAGACCATGTCTTTCTTCCCATAACAATGTCTTTCTTTACTCCTACCAAATCCAGACTTTTCTGGGGAACACAGATAACAGCGACCACGTGAAGAACTACATCTACCCTCCTATTTTCTCCCGCTTCATCCGAGTCATCCCCAGAAGCTGGATGACCTCCATCACCATGAGAATAGAACTGCTGGGCTGCGACTTTGAGTGACACACAGACACACATCCATACCTAATTTACAGAAAGGTCAAGTTATAGGACATGCACAAAACAAAAACACATGCAGACTGAAAATAGGGTATGATGAATCCCACAGTAGGGTCATGTATGGAGAATAGGAATATATGAAGTTGCAACACGTGTGTGCAGGCAGAAACAAACACACAGTTTTGTGGAAGATAGTTGAACGTTTTGCAAGTACCAATGACTGTATACGGAAGAAGTTGAATAACAGCAGGGCTTTCTAACGGAGAAATGTAGATGGTTAACGTACTTTAAACTACTCTTAAATGATCTAATTTACAGTGTATGAGATACAAACTATAGGAAAATGTAAAACACAATTTCAAAACAAATAAAACCCTACTAAAAGAATAGTTAAATTGAATCACTTTAGACCGAATTGAGCCCTGGTGTAAACAAATTAATAAAACATTGATAAAACTATTGGTTAACGACTCAAAAAAAGAGTAATATAACTACTTGAGTCACTATGCAAGTAGGAAGCTAGTTAAACTGCAGGCAGTCTAGTTTGAAATGTAGTTAAATACTAGTTTTCACTTCTCACCCACACTGCAAACACACGTAAATGAATCATCCAGGCCCCACTGTTGAACTCATTATGTGCAAAGGGTTGAATATAAAGATATATGGTATTCTCAGATAAAAACTGTTATAAAACTCACTGATAAGTGCAGTATGTATGTATGAGTAATCTTGTGTCAATAGTCTATTTTTTTAAATACTAGTAGCATTTAAGCCGATATATGGCATAGTGTCCATCAGAAATGACTTTAAATGAATGTAAATATGTAAGTAGAGGTCATGTAATTTATTTTTCAATAAATATGATTCCTATTATTCCGTGTCCAGCTCTGTGATGTATATAAAGATAAATGAATGTATGTGTTGGTGTCCCAGTTATGAGTGTGTGTGAGCTCTGATATCTTCTCAGGGTGTTTTGAAGGTGTCACTTTTAGCACCTCTCTTTGGGTTCAGCTGCAGAGTCAACACACACGTTCAGCTGCACACACACACGGTGTTTGTCCATTTGCTGATCACGGTAGAGTGAACACTGGAGGTGTGAAACTCCCAGCATGGAGACTGTGGAGAAAATCCACTCTCAGAGAGATCTACTGGACAACTGCTGTCTGGGGATCTGAGATACGTCGCTTCACGTGTGAGAAACAAGGGACACTAAGCCATATCATAACCAAGGAAAGACCAGAGGTGTAAAGTCACTAAGTCATTTACTTAAGTACAATTTTAAGAGACTTGTACTTTACTTGAGTATTTCCATTTTATGCTAATTTGTGCTTCTACTCCACTACAGTTCAGAGGGAAATTGTGTACTTTTACTCCACTTTTACTCCACTACATGTATTTAATTCCTTTAGTTACTTTACAGATTTTGATTCATTAACTCAGATCTTGTTCTTGAGTAAAAGTAGAAGTACTCAGATCTTGTTCTTGAGTAAAAGTAGAAGTACTCAGATCTTGTTCTTGAGTAAAAGTAGAACTACTCAGATCTTGTTCTTGAGTAAAAGTAGAAGTACTCAGATCTTGTACTTGAGTAAAAGTAGAAGTACTCAGATCTTGTTCTTGAGTAAAAGTAGAACTACTCAGATCTTGTTCTTGAGTAAAAGTAGAAGTACTCAGATCTTGTTCTTGAGTAAAAGTAGAACTACTCAGATCTTGTACTTGAGTAAAAGTAGAAGTACTCAGATCTTGTTCTTGAGTAAAAGTAGAAGTACTCAGATCTTGTTCTTGAGTAAAAGTAGAAGTACTCAGATCTTGTACTTGAGTAAAAGTAGAAGTACTCAGATCTTGTTCTTGAGTAAAAGTAGAACTACTCAGATCTTGTTCTTGAGTAAAAGTAGAAGTACTCAGATCTTGTGCGTGAGTAAAAGTAGAAGTACTCAGATCTTGTACTTGGGTAAAAGTAGAAGTACTCCAATCTTGTACTTGAGTAAAGGTAGAAGTACTCAGATCTTGTTCTTGAGTAAAGGTAGAAGTACTCAGATCTTGTTCTTGAGTCAAAGTAGAAGTACTCAGATCTTGTACTTGAGTAAAAGTAGAAGTACTCAGATCTTGTACTTGAGTAAAAGTAGAAGTACTCCGATCTTGTACTTGAGTAAAAGTAGAAGTACTCAGATCTTGTACTTGAGTAAAAGTGGAAGTACTCAGATCTTGTACTTGAGTAAAAGTAGAAGTACTCAGATCTTGTTCTTGAGTAAAAGTAGAAGTACTCAGATCTTGTACTTGAGTAAAAGTAGAAGTACTCAGATCTTGTACTTGAGTAAAAGTAGAAGTACTCAGATCTTGTGCGTGAGTAAAAGTAGAAGTACTCAGATCTTGTTCTTGAGTAAAAGTAGAAGTACTCAGATCTTGTACTTGAGTAAAAGTAGAAGTACTCAGATCTTGTACTTGAGTAAAAGTAGAAGTACTCAGATCTTGTTCTTGAGTAAAAGTAGAAGTACTCAGATCTTGTGCGTGAGTAAAAGTAGAAGTACTCAGATCTTGTTCTTGAGTAGAAGTAGAAGTACTCAGATCTTGTAATTGAGTCAAAGTACTCAGATGTTGTACTTGAGTAAAAGTAGAAGTACTCAGATCTTGTACTTGAGTAAACGTAGAAGTACTCAAATCTGGTACTTGCGTAAAAGTAGAAGTACTCAGATCTTGTAGTTGAGTAAAAGTAGAAGTACTCAGATCTTGTACTTGAGTAAAAGTAGAAGTACTCAGATCTGGTACTTGCGTAAAAGTAGAAGTACTCAGATCTTGTACTTGAGTAAAAGTAGAAGTACTCAGATCTTGTACTTGAGTAAAAGTGGAAGTACTCAGATCTTGTACTTGAGTAAAAGTAGAAGTACTCAGATCTTGTACTTGAGTAAAAGTAGAAGTACTCAGATCTTGTACTTGAGTAAAAGTAGAAGTACTCAGATCTTGTACTTGAGTAAAAGTAGAAGTACTCAGATCTTGTACTTGAGTAAAAGTAGAAGTACTCAGATCTTGTACTTGAGTAAAAGTAGAAGTCAGATCTTGTACTTGAGTAAAAGTGGAAGTACTCAGATCTTGTACTTGAGTAAAAGTAGAAGTACTCAGATCTTGTACTTGAGTAAAAGTAGAAGTACTCAGATCTTGTACTTGAGTAAAAGTAGAAGTACTCAGATCTTGTACTTGAGTAAAAGTAGAAGTACTCAGATCTTGTACTTGAGTAAAAGTGGAAGTACTCCGATCTTGTACTTGAGTAGAAGTAGAAGTACTCAGATCTTGTAATTGAGTCAAAGTACTCAGATGTTGTACTTGAGTAAAAGTAGAAGTACTCAGATCTTGTACTTGAGTAAACGTAGAAGTACTCAGATCTGGTACTTGCGTAAAAGTAGAAGTACTCAGATCTTGTACTTGAGTAAAAGTAGAAGTACTCAGATCTTGTACTTGAGTAAAAGTAGAAGTACTCAGATCTTGTACTTGAGTAAAAGTGGAAGTACTCAGATCTTGTACTTGAGTAAAAGTAGAAGTACTCAGATCTTGTACTTGAGTAAAAGTAGAAGTACTCAGATCTTGTACTTGAGTAAAAGTAGAAGTACTCAGATCTTGTACTTGAGTAAAAGTAGAAGTACTCAGATCTTGTACTTGAGTAAAAGTAGAAGTACTCAGATCTTGTACTTGAGTAAAAGTAGAAGTACTCAGATCTTGTACTTGAGTAAAGTAGAAGTACTCAGATCTTGTACTTGAGTAAAAGTAGAAGTACTCAGATCTTGTACTTGAGTAAAAGTAGAAGTACTCAGATCTTGTACTTGAGTAAAAGTAGAAGTACTCAGATATTGTACTTTAGTAAAAGTAGAAGTACTCAGATCTTGTACTTGAGTAAAAGTAGAAGTCAGATCTTGTACTTGAGTAAAAGTAGAAGTACTCAGATCTTGTACTTGAGTAAAAGTAGAAGTACTCAGATCTTGTACTTGAGTAAAAGTAGAAGTACTCAGATCTTGTACTTGAGTAAAAGTAGAAGTACTCAGATCTTGTAATTGAGTCAAAGTACTCAGATATTGTACTTGAGTAAAAGTAGAAGTACCAGAGTGTAGGAATAATCTGTTACAGTAAAAGTCCTGCATTCAAAATGTTCCTCAAGTGAAAGTAGAAAAGTATTCTCATCAAAATATAGTGAAAGTAGCGACAGTAAAAGTAGTCATTGTGCAGATTGGTCCATTTCAGAATAATATATATGATATGTTTTATAATGATTGATCATTAAGTACCTAACAATGCTACTTCACACTTCATTATAGCTGTGAAACAAATAATCACAATTCAAGGTGTAACTTCCTGAACAGATGCACTTGTGATATCTCACCAGTAGATGTCGCTACAGCTTCACATTTACTGGAGACCAGAACTAAATACTTTCATGTCAGAGTGATGAATGTCTGAGGATCATATGGACTTCACCATTTAAATGTATTTTCTCAGAGCAGTTCTCACTTTCTGAACCTAAACAATATGACATATACCTTCAATATACATCTGAGCTCTTTATAAATAAATATGGTAACTACAGGTCAACATTTAAAGTGTCATACCATTTCAATTAACCTTTTCTAACTGTAGAAATTCTCAATATACATGCAATGTTTTAAACTATGTAAAAGAAAAATCATCACTTGCTGGGGCACAGGTTAATCATTTGGTAAATATGAATAATGGAGGACATACACAGATGACTTACTGAATGTAAAATACTTCTGAATCAATAACAGGTACAAGTATTTATAATAAAGGTCTAATGGCCCGTCTCAATTTGTTTTAATTACTATATCCATTTGTTAGACATGAATGTGAGAAGGCTTGTAATGTTTTATCTGACCAAGGTCATGTTTTATCAATGCTGTTGGGTAGTTAAACTTATAACCGTGCTATATAAGTGTGTTGTTATATAAGCTGATCCTATGCTTTGTATATTACATAATTATTTGTAACAATGCATCAACGTAGTAGAGTAATGTTTGCTTCTAATTTAACGTGAAGTAAAATTAAGTATTAAGTATTTTCTAGCCTTAAACTTTTAAATGCTATATTTCACGAGTAGCCTATATCACGTCAATTAGATTAATATAACATATTATTTAAGGGCAGGAGTCCATGAGTCTGTGTGTGTATTCTGGTCCTGTGAGGATCTGCCTGGTGACAACATGAGAATGACTGGGTCAGGATTATTAATATCTGTGCTCTACACCTCTGCCTGGCATGCGACACACGAGTTGTTTACAAACATCACTTCACGAGGGGACGTCAGAGGAGTGACCGGGAACACTGGAAAACGGGAACACACACACACACACACACACACACACACACACACACACACACACACACACACACACACACACACACACACACACACACACACACGTCCCGCCCCCTCTGACAGGCTCATTATAAGGAGGCAGAGCTCGCGCTGAGGGTTAGTTCAAGAAGAGTTGCACGGGGACACTGTGGGACTTTACACTGAGGACAAATTTACATATTTATATTTTATAACTCAGATTTTGGATAATCTCAAACCTGATCACTGGAATAATGAAGTCTCCAAAGCTGAAGCCTCAAGGTAAATATAACGTTTGTTTTTCTATCCTGATCTTTATTTTGAATAATAACACTTGCTTTGTATGTTAATTACGCTTTAACTGTCACTTTAGCTTCCTACACCAAGACAATTATCATAGAAAGTATTTAAATGTAATTTTTTAAGTAGAAATATTTAATTATGCATTTTGCAAATCAGGCATATCGTTTTTTATTCATATCTATCCCTATTTTCACAATATTATTGGTACTTTTGGTTGTTTTATTGTCAATCCACGATATCTTTATATATATTTAAAAAAAAATCCTTATATTTAAAGTGATTAATTTTATATTTTCCTCACTTTTTCCTGCAGCCAAGTTGCTGCATGAGGATCTGACGGACGTGCTGTGTGAGTTTGACGCGGTGATGGAGGACTTCACGTCGCCGGTGGAGAAACGTCACTTTCGGTACGATGAACACCTGAAGACGATGAAGAGGAGGAGCAGCGCGAGCGTGAGCGACAGTGGCATCAGCGACTCAGAGAGTGAGTGGCAGAACAAACAAAACCGTGTGTGTTAGTCAGCATCAGCAAGGTTAGGGAGGATTGTCCTGTCAAATATACTCTTTGGATCATACAATGACAAATAGGCCACGTGGATGAAGTCAGAGATGTGTTTGGAGGTCCTAAATCATGTCAAGTTACAGAAAGCTTGTTTAAAATGTGCAGAAAAAAGTACTTCTATAAGTGCAATGACACATATAAGACTCCAGAAGGGGGATCAGGCAATGCAGATTCAAGATTCAAAAGCTTTATTGACATATGCACAATAGGTACAGTATATACTTACTATATACATGTAAAAAATGATAAAATACAAGCAGAATGTAAAATACTGAACAGTGGAATTAAATACTGCTAATTGTAAAGAGACATTTTAGAGTTATGATCTATTTTCTGTATCTGTCACTAATGGCTGACGGTCTGAAGTAGTTTGCCATGTCATACAATCATAGAAATCAGTCTTATTTATCTATAACTCACTGACTTCTCCTCTGTAATGCTTCTTCTTCACTGGAGTGTGCAGTTTCTTATCACGTGGCATCACGACGGCAGATGGCCGACTGACAAACTGTTGCATCTCTCACACCATCACTCGAAAAGAGAAGAGATCCTTGATCACAGTCCAGAGATTCAGGCGTCAGATTAATCTGCTGCTGCTGCATATTTTGGCTCACCTGCCCCCCATATATACTGTGGCTGCTCCTCTAAAGTTTTACCGTCATCCATTACATTATTATTACTCTAACAGCGGTTTTAAAGTCTGCCTCAGCTGGAGATCTGGCCTCAGGCAACACTAAATGTGAAACGCAGAGACACATCTGCTCCAGAGCTTCAGCAGAGAATCCCAGACACGTGTGAGTGGGTTTGGACCTCAGAGGGAAGATGTGGAAATATGTTGCAGTCTTAAATCTTCTGGAAAGTGTGTGTGTGGAGCCACTGTCTTTCAGTTTGATTCCCGAGACATTTCAATACATTCGGTAATCGTATAATAACTGCACACAGGGGTTTTGTGAGAGCATCATCAATGCCCACAATGTCTTGTAATCCAGCTGTAATTCATGTAATTACCTCGACAGATCTTGCATTAAAGGTCTCCTATCGTGCACTTTTTGATGTCTTTTATACATCAATATGTGTCCCCGGTGCGTCAGGGGTGTCAGAAAACAAAACCCTCTCTCTTTTCCTCCGTACCCACATCTCTAAAAACGTGGGAACAACGGAGCTGATCCAGATTTGCGTCCGATATGACGTAATATCTGAAATGTGGACCCACGGCCCTATCAGAAACGTTGCTATCAGAAACAATGCCCAACGTGTTTTGGACGTAATATGTTCTGTGTTTACATTAGCATGGCTAACACTCAGAGCTAACCTGTACTGGAGAGAGTGTGTGTGAAGAAGCTCTGACCTGTGTGTCCGGAGATAATGAGCTGGTTGATTTGAGGAAGGGATCAGATTCCTGCAGAAGCTCCGTCCTCTCCATGGCAGTCTGAAGAAGAGGGAGCTGTCCCACGCAGAGACAACTATTGTGCTGCAGCCTGATGGATGAGAGGAGGGTCGGAGGGGGGGGGGGGGGAGCGTGCACGTGAAGGACGCTAAATGTGTGCACGGTCTCTTATATGCATGTTTGAGTGAGAGGCAGAGACAGAGCGGAGGTAGAAGAGCTGCAGAATAAATAGAAGAGAAATGCAATCTGAGATATGGCAGAGATTGATGTTCAAGACGGACGCCAGTGAGCTGTGTGTGTGTGTGTGTGTGTGTGTGTGTGTGTGTGTGTGTGTGTGTGTGTGTGTGTGTGTGTGTGTGTGTGTGTGTGTGTGTGTGTGTGTGTGTGTGTGTGTGTGTGTGTGTGTGTGTGTGTGTGTGTGTGTGTGTGTGTGTGTGTGTCTTCAGTGCTGAGAGTCAGTAAGTGGTCGACATCTGAGACGCTTTAAGGTCGGCTGCAGAGACAAGTGCTGCCTAATCTTTTTGTCACACACACACTTCATACTCTCATAGATGTCACGGTGAGAAAGGATGCAATTTGACAACCATTCTACACGTCTATTATCAGAAGTGAATACAATTTAAAAAATGCTTTTAGGCGAAGAAGTCAGACAGACAAGCGCAATAATAGATGCAGAAAGTCGTAATGCGATTACCTTACATACCATTCATCTGCAACGTAACGTAATCTGTATCATGGATCCATAAGAGTCGATGAAGTCACAGATACATGTGGGAGTCTTAAAGCAGGAAATGCTCCATTGTGCATCCTCAAAATGTGCAATAAGAAGTCTCAAACTATTGCAACTTAATGGAATGAGAATAATACGATGCTTTTAATGAATGAAACCAGACGGACAAGCTGCACAAAGACTCTATTTTGTCATATGGGGGATTGAAATATGGTTCTTGCACAGTCCAAGCTGTGATCATATCATCCTCCCAGAGTAAGTCTGGCACATGGAAGACAGAAACATCGCCAGCAACAAGAACGTGCCCTGCTCTGGGATCAGATTAAACGTGTCGGAGATAAATCTTGCTCAAGAGCAGAGGAGGAGCTGATGCACTCAGAAACGTCTCTGCACGGGACACACTGATATAGTGCTGTCGCTTCCAGAGCAACAGAGCAGGAAACGTCTTCTTTTGGAAGTGTTTCTACTCCTATCTGCTCAGGGGTCAGCGTCTACTTGGAGTACTGTTTTTGATAAGGGTGTGTTTGTGTTCGTACACTCTGTACACCGAGCGAATACAAGCACATGCATGTGTGTGACAGGCGAAAGAGGAAGGGTGTGATTAGAGGAGAATGCAGTGATTACAGCCTGAAGCTCCAGTGTGTGTGTGTTTGTGTGTTTGTGTGTGACATTGGAAAGTGAACGCTAATCAAATGTATTTCTCTGTGTGTGTCACAGGTGCAGAGTCTCTGAACAGAAACAGCTTCAGCTTCAGTGATGAGAGGCTGAACTCCCCCACCACCAACTCCCCTCCTCTCATGTCACCAAAACGTGAGTACACACACACACACACACACACACACACACACACACACACACACACACACACACACACACACACACACACACACACACATACACACACACAATTTCGATCACATTTCACCAAACTGTGCGTCCCTAGAAGATACTAGAACATTTCACTCTTCCTAGTTTGAAGCCTGACTCTCTCTCTCTTCCTCTGCAGCCAGACTGGGCGACACTAAGGAGCTGGAGGACTTCATCGCTGACCTTGACAGGACATTAGAGAGTGAGTGTTAATCCCCTCGCTGACAGAGGCCCACCGCTCAGGATTAAGTGCAGCGTTTGTTCTCAATGTCAGTTATGCTAACGACCGCTCGTGAAGTGACACGAGGAGCAACTCCCCCCTAGGGTCTGCTACGAAGCGAGGATGTGTCAGAGGCGAGGGCGATGAAGGAGCTGAAGAGGCGTGTTATGAGATGAGATAAGATAAGATAAGATAAGATAAGATAAGATGGACCTTTATTAATCCCCGTGGGGAGATTCAGTAGTTTAACAGCAACAGGGTGAGAATGAAAAACAGGACGGCACAGATTGACACAGATACTTAAAATGATATACAGTATACAGACATTTTTGTCTATGTTTTAATGCAATTCATTTAGAATTTTTTTAGAATGTAAATCAGCTTTATTTGACTGCACAATTTAGCAAAAAAATAACTAGTTGCAATTTCCTACATTTTTGTAAATGAAAATTGGTCTTTCACTTCATCCAGAGTTGCATTTAAAGTCTTAAGAAGTCTTGCTTTTCACTTGCTTTAAGCTTTAGGAACCTCTGTACCTGCACGCTGTAACCTGAGAAGGCATCAGGGCGTTTTTTAGAAGCTTACTCAACATCATGAGTAAAAGACATATAAGACTCATTTGTGTTTTCTCCACTGCGAGGCCTGAGAGTGTTTGAACCTGCATCAGATTATAAGGAATGCATGCTGGGTGAAATTCAGACTGTAAATGTCAGGAATGGAGTGAGACCGGAGTTCCTCTTTCCACCGCCATGCTCTGTTCTGTGTTTCAGCCTCTGACCGTTAGTTACTTTACAGATCTGGATTAATGATGTGAAATGTAATCAAGTGTTAAATCAGACTTTAGTTCCACCTGGAGTAAATCCACAAGCTACCCTGCAGTATACAAAGTCATTCAAACTAGCTGCACCTTTACCAGCTTTGAGAACACTTTCATGATCAATCATTATAAAACATATCATATATATTATTCTGAAATGGACCAATCTGCACAATGACTACTTTTACTGTCGCTACTTTAACTATATTTTGATGAGAATACTTTCCTACTTTCACTTGAGGAACATTTTGAATGCAGGACTTTTACTGTAACAGAGTATTCCTACACTCTGGTACTTCTACTTTTACTCAAGTACAAGATCTGAGTACTTCTACTTTTACTCAAGTACAAGATCTGAGTCCTTCTACTTTTACTCAAGTACCAGATCTGAGTACTTCTACTTTTACTCAAGTACAAGATCTGAGTACTTCTACTTTTACTCAAATACCAGATCTGAGTACTTCTACTTTTACTCAAGTACAAGACCTGAGTACTTCTACTTTTACTCGAGTACAAGACCTGAGTACTTCTACTTTTACTCGAGTACCAGATCTGAGTACTTCTACTTTTACTCGAGTACCAGATCTGAGTACGGGACAACAGGCGTGTTTATTCCCGGTGTTAACGAGGAGCTGTAAACGCGTACGTCCGGCGCTCTGAGAATAGAGTCCAGTTCTAATCATGTCTGTCTGTTTCTGGCTCTCTTCAGGCATGTGACACCCAGGATCACTTCGTTTGGACCCCCCATGGAGCAGCTAACACCCTCCCCACCCATCACAGGAAACCCCCCAGCAGGATGGGACAAAGTGTCTCCACCTCGGCACCAAGTCTAGCCTCGTTCTGCTAAAGTTAACCCACTAACTCCACCTGGACTGCAACACGGGTCACATTTAGCTCCAGCGCTACCCTGAGGACGAGAATACGACGAATCAGACGCCATGAAAAGTCGTGAGGAATTACGACGAGGAATATAATAACAGTCACTGGAATCTTTTTAATTTTTAAATCATAAATCATGCCACAGACCAGGTTCCCTCATTCAACACTTGAGCTGGAAGAGTATTTAAAAAACAAAAGGCTTTTTATAATAGAAATATATTTGTAATTTTATAGAGCTTCTTATTGTAAAGTTTTTTTGTTGTTGGGAAATATATTTTTGTATCTTATGTAAATAATGATTGTTCCAAATTGTCTATTGGTTTATTAACAGGTTTGACTCTGGAGTAAAGGGGGCGACGAGCTTTAATGTGATACTGATAACTGAATCACTTCTGAACAAAACTGGAAAGCTATATATATGTATTTAATACAGCTAATGCCTGCCAGAGATGATATTAAAATATTGTTCTTTTAGTAACACGTGACTCCTCTCCTTATTTCGATTTGATGTGCAATTCTGTGTTTTATATGCTCTGTAGTTATATGTCTTACCCTCTCTTACTATTACAACCTCCCTATATACACATGATGCTACAGTACACTATAACCAATCTACAGTGAAACACCACAGGATATTCCACATTGGGTTTCCATATTTTTGCAGAAAATCCTTATATCAAGAAAAGAGAATGGTCAACATGTGTGCAAAAGAGGCCGAGATGTCCTGACTTTTAGTGACTTTGGGTAAAGCAAAAACAAAATGCAGGTTCTTACATTTCCCATAATGCAACTCAAGGGTCTCTTTCTCCCAGACTGGTAAAGGTTGTCTTCTAAACTCCATGCTACAAGTTCGTAATGCAGACTTCATGCAATACATTATTAAGGGGCTTTCACACATCTGCAACCGCAGAAAAGCTTTTGTAGAAAGCTATGGGCACCTGTCGTGTGTGTGTGTGTGTGTGTGTGTGTGTGTGTGTGGCCTAGCATTACTATACTTGTGGGGACCTAAAGCTGTTTACACAGTCACGTGTGGGGACTCGCCCCCCTCCATTACAAAATGGAGGTCCCCATAAGGGGAATCATTCATTTTAAGGGTGAAGACTTGGTTAGGGTAAGGTTAAGGGTAAGGGTTAGCGTTAGGGTTAGGGTTAGGGTAAGGGTTAGGGTAAGGGTTAGGGTTAGGGTAAGGGTAAGGCTTATGGTTAGGATAAGTCTCCAGGAAATGCATGTAAGTCAATGTAATGTCCCCTGAAGTGATGTATACATGGTGTGTGTGTGTGTGTGTGTGTGTGTGTGTGTGTGTGTGTGTGTGTGTGTGTGTGTGTGTGTGTGTGTGTGTGTGTGTGTTAGGGTTAGTGTTGCTGCAAAAAGAGACAGGGAAACTAAATGTGATCTACATTAATGTTACAAAAACAACCCAAATTAAAGGCATTATTTAATTGAAATTTGGAAGATTTGATTCACTAAAATCCTCCATGAAGGAAAGACTATCCTAAATAGACTGCATGCAATTTTATATATGGTTAAAAGACTGCTTTTATATATCACTGTTCCAGTTTTTGCAACCACTCAAAGTGCTTTTACACAAGTCAGCATTCACACACATGTATAAAGAGGCTGTCATACAAGGTGCCACCTGCTCAGGAACGCTCACATTCACACACACTCACACACACACTCACACGTTGGGAGTAATTTGGGGTTAAGTATCTCGCCCATGAAGACCTCCTACCTCCAGAGCCACAGCAACAGTACAGTAGAAAGAGATGGGGTCTTCACTTCCTCCCCAGGAAAGTATATTAATACATACAGCAACACACAGAAATAGATTCTATGCGTCTCTCACCCTCTGTGCTCATTCATCAAGAACTCAACCAAGCAGGGACTTATCAAGTTTCAAGTTTCAAGGCTTTATTGTCATTAGCACATGGGCTACAGTTTAGAAATGTCAATGAAAAACTGAAGTCACAGACAGAGGTGGGAAGTAGTGGAGTACAAATACTTTGTTACTGTACTTAAGTACATTTTTTTGGTATCAGTACTTTACTCCACGACTTATTTTTCTGACGACTTTTTACTTTGACTTCTTACATGTTGAACACAAATACCTGTACTTTCTACTTCTTACATGTTGAACACAAATACCTGTACTTTCTACTTCTTACATGTTGAACACAAATACCTGTACTTTCTACTTCTTACATGTTGAACTCAAATACCTGTACTTTCTACTTCTTACATGTTGAACACAAATACCTGTACTTTCTACTTCTCACATTTTCCAAACAGGCTGGTTCCTTTAGTTTGAATGTGTGTTTGGTGGCGTGATCATTATTATTTAGAGTCATTGCGTGCCTATTGATTTGAACACGATCCGTGTATCCATCATTTCCTGGTCTTCTCTAAAGAAGAGGGACCAATGAAAACGTTGTCATGTTGCCGTTGTTCAGCATGGAAACATTCATTAGCTAACAATGACATTATTGTTCTATTAATATAAAGGGAGGTCAGGTACTCTTTAAAACAGCTGCTAGTTATGGGTACTTTTTACTGAAGTACATTTCAAAGCCCTCTTTACTTTTACTTGAGTAAAGAAGTTTAGTCAGTACTTCTACTTTCACCAGAGTATTTTTAAACATGAGTATCTGTACTTCTACTTGAGTAAAGGATGTGTGAACTTTTGCCGTCTCTGGCAGGGACTTATGTAACCTCTTTAGCAACAGGGTCTATTTCCAGCGGTGGAGGGAGACAGCAGGTGGGGCAGAGGTATTTCAGGGGAAAAGGTCACAAACTATGATCTTCCACGCTGGGAGGCATGCTGGTAAAGCAGCAGGTGCAGACAGACCCGGGGCCGCAATACAACTGTTTCATGTCTTTAAAGGGAAAATCCAGCGATTCAATAAGAGTTTTATAAAGTTTAGGTACTTAATGCAAGAGACAGATTTAACAAAGAATGGTTAAAATGTGTGCAAAACAGGCCAAGATATCCTGACTTTAAGTGCCAACTGATAGTAAAGCAACCAAAAATGCTGGTTCGTACATTTCCCATAATGCAACTCAAGGGTCTTATTCTCCCAGACTGTTAAAGGTTGTCTTTCATAACTTTATACAAGCTTCCTGATATCATCTTTTATGAACTGTTCACATTTAACAGTGCAAGTCAATGCAAAGATTCGAAAGGCATCTTTCATCAATAATACATAATAATATCTTACATTCTTGTGAGTTCATATCATTTTTAAGTTACACAATACAAAGATAAATCTGTGTATATATGATAGTGTCACCGCTCTACTCAGATTTTTAATTTTTTTTTATTTAACCAGATAAAAACATTGAGATAAAATCTCATTTTCAATGCTGACCTGGCCAAGAAGGCAGCAACGTTTACACATAACACATAACACAAACATATAAAATGCAGAGAACATAACTAAGAAAACAAAAGTCGAAAAAGCAGTCACTACATTGAGCACATTAGGACAGTAAGAAAGGTACACTACTTATTACTGCAAGAGCAGCTGGTGGTGAGGACTTCAGACAACTTCAATTTAAAACATGATATAGAGACAAGTGCCCTCAGTTTAAGGCGTGATTGAAGGTCATTCCAAGACCAAGGACCATAATCCTTTTTCCAGCCTCAGTCCGCACAGCAGGAACCTGGACCCGTATCCAGGCACTGGATCTGAGGTTGTAAGAGTCACAAACTGGAGCAAATCTGGCACATATGTAGAGTGGAAGCTTACCTAAAATGGCTTAATAAAAACCAGTGCTGCATCCTACGCATAGTAAGTGAGGACCATCCAGTTAGGCTATACAGTGTGCAATGATGAGTCCTATAGGGTGCATTTGATATATAACGCAGTGCAGCATGGTAAAGTGGGTCAAGTTTGAAGATATTTGAAGTATTTAAGAAGCAGCTACACTGTTAGCGTAGGTAGCCATGATTAAGCCAAACTCTATTTAGAAAACAAGCATTTTAAAAGTTGTCTTGCAGACAGACATGAAAAAGCAAACAAATCAGAATCATTAGGGAGATATTTCAGCATCTTTTTGATCCATTTATTGCAACTAAAACATAGTCAAATCTGTGATTTTGGGTTCAAACATAGTGAACCAGGTCAACCTGCACATATAACACAAATACCCCTCAGTCACACTCAGTCAAGTGACGCAAGGTCAGAATTTGTTTAGCGTGTAAAAACACCTTTTGTCTCCAAATCCAGTCAACCCTGTCTGCTCCACCTTTCACATCATCAGGGTTCTTTACTCAGACTTCAGAGAGCTCCTTTCAGAGAAACAAAAGACATTTCACAAGAGTTTTCAGAGGCTAAGTGATTCTCATGACCCGTAAAGTGATGCCGAGTGCCTCTTAATGTGGCCTCAAACTAAATATACGTAAAGAACAACATCATCGCTCTCCTTTCCTTCAGACAGTTTCTGATTGCATCTGATTCTTCCTGCAGCCTTTGATTGTGTTTCCTATGAAGTGTCCTGTTTTGAAGCGCTCACATTTGACAGCCCACAAACTGAGAGCCGCTCACAGTCTATATTCAAGATTCAAGATTCAAGATTTGAGATTCAAGGCTTTATTTTCATTTGTACATATATAGCTACAGTGTAGGTATGTTCATTGAAAGCTTAGGCCACAGGCTCCTCCAACAGTGCAACACATACATAGGACATACTGTAGAACAAATACAACAGATACAATAGTGTAAATACAAATAAAATAGAAATAGTGCAATGAGAATGGATGGTCAGTGCATGGATCCTACTGTCAGTGCTTCTCATGACCAGAAAGTGAAGCGTGAAATCAGCCGAGAGCCTTTGTAAACATGGCTTTTCTTCAATGTGGCCTCAATCTAAATGTACCTTTGATTTGAGTTCCTATGAAGTGTGCTGTTTTGATGAGACCTCAGCCCACAAACTGAGAGCCAGACTGAGTGAATCTGATGGCAGGAGGCATGGACAGCTGGCAGAGAGGAGCAGTGGGCACCTATTGTGTTATTATTTAGTAATGTTTTTATAGTTTTCTTCAAATAGTTCTCTATCTGTGTTTTACATTTCTGTATGCACCACGACATCAAGTCAAATTCCTCGTACGTGTCAACCTACCTGGTTTAGTTTACTTTAGATTATTTGTTCATAGTGTCGTGGACAGTCCCCATTGATCAACTGTCACAAAGAACAGTACATGGAGCAGCTTTAGCCAACATCCAGCTGTTGTCCAGATGATAATAGACACCTTTTTAAAATCACAACACATCAACAGCATTAGTTATAAAGAAAGGATGGAAGACAAGTAGATAGAGGCGAAAGGATAAAAGAGAACAATACAATGCAAACAACACACGTTACTACATACATGTCACATATAGCACATCACAATCACACAACAGAAAGGAGGGCTCCATGATCACAACATGTAACACACACAGACGAGTGTAATAATTCTGTCTCCACTGTTCTGCACCACGGAGCTGATCTGAGAGACCGTGTTGACACAACACTTGATCCCCTTCGTCTAAAACAACCTCCCCACTTGGCAGAGTTGGGCATCTTTTTGGCAGCATGGGTCCATCCTGTATAAGTGTTAGCTTTGCCAGCGGACACAGGGCTGGGACTGTGGGAAAGTAGGAGAGACTCTGGATAGATGGAGGATAAGAGAATAGACTCACAGATAGAAATGCGTTGTAAGCAAAACCAATGTTTCCCTTTGCTGCATCTCAAAATGCTTTTTTTAGCGGAAAAGTGTTTTTTCTTGCCAACTTTTCATCATGTTGAGACCGTGCACTGCTTGTTAATGTCACATTTGGTTCAGGAAGCCAATACAATCAATAGCATCAGACAAAACATGTCAGGTTGGTGATTGGCTAATGGTTACACAAGCCAACACATCGTTATGACATCATAAAGTGGCCAAAATCTGATCAGCTCATTTTCAGACAGGTTTTTATAGAAATGGATCAGGACAAAAAGAAAGAGAATCTTTGTTCCTGAAACTTTCAGAGTCTCTTTCCACAGAGGGGACACATGTTGATGAAGAAGAGACATGAAGAAGAGGGGACACATGTTGATGTAGAAGAGACATGAAGAAGAGGGGACACATGTTGATGAAGAAGAGACATGAAGAAGAGGGGACACATGTTGATGTAGAAGAGACATGAAAAAGAGGGGACACATGTTGATGTAGAAGAGACATGAAGAATAGGGGACACATGTTGATGTAGAAGCGACATGAAGAAGAGGGGACACATGTTGATGTAGAAGAGACATGAAGAAGAGGGGACACATGTTGATGTAGAAGAGACATGGAGAAGAGGGGACACATGTTGATGTAGAAGAGACATGAAGAAGAGGGGACACATGTTGATGTAGAAGAGACATGAAGAAGAGGGGACACATGTTGATGTAGAAGAGACATGAAGAAGAGGGGACACATGTTGATGTAGAAGAGACATGGAGAAGAGGGGACACATGTTGATGTAGAAGAGACATGAAGAAGAGGGGACACATGTTGATGAAGAAGAGACATGAAGAAGAGGGGACACATGTTGATGTAGAAGAGACATGAAAAAGAGGGGACACATGTTGATGTAGAAGAGACATGAAGAATAGGGGACACATGTTGATGTAGAAGCGACATGAAGAAGAGGGGACACATGTTGATGTAGAAGAGACATGAAGAAGAGGGGACACATGTTGATGTAGAAGAGACATGGAGAAGAGGGGACACATGTTGATGTAGAAGAGACATGAAGAAGAGGGGACACATGTTGATGTAGAAGAGACATGAAGAAGAGGGGACACATGTTGATGTAGAAGAGACATGAAGAAGAGGGGACACATGTTGATGAAGAAGAGACATGAAGAAAGAGGGGACACATGTTGATGTAGAAGAGACATGAAGAAGAGGGGACACATGTTGATGTAGAAGAGACATGAAGAAGAGGGGACACATGTTGATGTAGAAGAGACATGAAGAAGAGGGGGACACATGTTGATGAAGAAGAGACATGAAGAAGAGGGGACACATGAAGAAGAGGGGACACATGTTGATGTAGAAGAGACATGAAGAAGAGGGGACACATGTTGATGTAGAAGAGACATGAAGAAGAGGGGACACATGTTGATGTAGAAGAGACATGGAAAAGTGGATTTTGCACAATAGGTGAGCTTTAAAGTGCCTGTACCTGTAGCGACATACAGAACATACGTTTGATCAGTTTAAGGATAGATAACAATTACATTACATTACATGTTAGACACTTTTATCCAAAGCAACTTACATACTCAATACTGTGGGCAATCACCACAGGAGCAATTTGGGGTGAAGTGTCTCAGGGACACAACGACATGCTGACTGCAGTGGGGTTTGAACCTGTGCTCCCCTGATCCGAACACCAACGCACAACCCACTGCACAACACGCCTCCCACAATCATACGTAATTGAAAGAAATGGGCTTATGGATGGAGAAACTGACAGAGAAAGACACACACACACACACACACACACACACACACACACACACACACACACACACACACACACACACACACACACACACACACACACACACACTAAACCCTGCTGCCATGTGTCAGTGTTCACATGCAGATGGGTCTCCATGGGAGGCCCCTGAAGTCTGCTGAAGTGGTCTCGCTATGAATACTCTGGGCAGAGACGCACAGATGTGTGTCCACATCACACATAGACAGAAATACACACACACACTCTCACACTCAGTAATGCTCCGCTCTGGACAGCAATGATGGAAAGCTGAACCTGATATTTGGTGTGTGTGCATGTGTGTGTATGTGTATGTGTGTGTCTGTGTGTGTGTGTGTGTGTGTGTGTGTGTGTGTGTGTGTGCGTGTGTGTGTGTGCATGTGTGCGTGTGTGCGTGTGTGCGTGTGCGTGTGTGTGTGTGTGTGTATTTAAGGATTTGGACAGTAAGATTGTTTATTAACCACAGTTTGAGAGGCAGAAGGCACGACCTAAGTGGAAACCTAACAATAATCTACGACTAAAATGCAGTTTTAATAAACATTCTTGGATACTTTAGCTTTAAAATAAACGTACAACAGATAAAGGGTGGAACAATACAGCACATTCATTGAAAATAAATACAAATGTAATAAAATGAACAGCACAGGTACAGTTAACAACGCATATAAAGAGGTCAGACAAAAAGTAAGAAAATTGTATGAAATAAATTAAAGACGCTTTTTTAAATCCCAGACACTTGTAATATCCCATTTTCCCCTTTCGCCTTTTGTACTCTGACATTTAAAGATATTTATTTTCCATTGAGTGGACAGAGTTGATTATGTTATTGAGAGGGAGAGTTCCTCTGAAGACTTTATTTTATAATAGTTATTTTACTTGAATAATCCTTAAATGCATGTATTGCTTCATTGAGACCTTTGGGGATATTCCCAAGGTACAAAAAGGTCAAAGACAAGTCAGATGTCAGGTGTAGAATCTCTCAGATTAGCTCTGACAGCTTTAAAAAGCGTGCAGAGTAAGTGTAAATGCTTCATCTGTACAAATGACCTCTGAACTTCTTCCCTTTCATTGACTATCTCTCTCCTTTATGAGATGAAGAGTCCAGACTCACAGAGATGACGATTGATTGACAGTTTTGGCTGTCATGGAGGTTATTGTGATTGAGCTCCTGCAGTCCCTTTAATTACACGTCCTCCATCACCACTATCACACTGACTTATCTATGACCCGACTGTCAGCATGTGTCTGTATTACCTTGACTTGTGACTGCATCTCTGACTTTAAATGTAAAAACAACACTGGAGGATGAAGTATGAGATGTTTAACGCTAATAAAGACCACTTCCTGTGTCTGAGTTAACGTCCTTTAATGGCGCATTTCCACCATGGCGCGGAGCGCGGTTTAAGCGTGCCGTGTCGTGCCGTGCCCGTTTTTGGTTGCGCTTCCACTAGGCCTAGTTACGGCCCGGCCCGGCCCGGCCCGGGGCCACTTTTTCACCTCTTTTCTGGCCCGACAAAATTGTGGTTCTATCGGGGCCAACAAACAGGGCTGAGTCGGGCTGAGTATGCTAAACTAGAGAGAGGAGCGCTGGCAAGGAGGCTACAACTACAACAAGATGAACATATTTGACCGTGATTTAATTGTAATACACGTTTCAAAATGATGCCGAAGTAACAACATACAGATACCAGTTAGTAAAAACCATGAATTAATGCTTTGACAAGTCTGCAGACAGACGGCAGGTGAAAAACCTTTTAAAATGCGTGTTTTCTAGATGGAGATTGGCTAAGCTAACTCAATATATGCTCCGACCGTCCACACTCACAACAACGGCCTATACAGACATAAATAAAGCAGCGACTGTATTCACCATGACACAGGCAGTCTGTGGTTTGTACTTGTTTAACTTTTGTCGAGTTTCTGAACATATATGAGGAGCTGTGAGCTCTGAGTGCTAACAGCTAACGGCTGTGTTGTCTTTCTGGGGTTCTCATTGAAGATGACGTCACGGCTCTGCCTACACTGCGTTACTATAGATACTACCCCAGTTCCTAAACTGTAATGGAAGCGCAGCATGAAGTGAGCCGGCCCTGTTAAGGCCCAACACGGCCAAGCAGTACCGAGCGTGGCCGAGGCCGACCGTGTGGTGGAAATGCGCCATTAGAAATGCATCCTCATCTCCACCTTTGGAAATTAGGTCACAGTGTACGTAGCAGGCAGATGCTGCACACACACACACACACGCACACACACACACACACACACACACACACACACACACACACACACACACACACACACACACACACACACACACACTGCACAATGTATGTGGGTGTGTTGAATCTGAGAAGTGAATGTAGTGCTGAGGACATTGGTGCAGCTGAATCTCAGCAGCAGGTGCTGAGTGCTTCTCATGAGACTCATTCCTTTAGGGAAACTTGTCATGGGACTTTTGGCTTCTTTGGTAACTAAAAAACAAATAGACTGAAGACATTTTTTGTTTTTCAAACTGTTTCAAAACAAGAACACAAGGCATCACAAGACCGTTTTGTAATAGCATCGATCATTAGGATTTTCTGGGTATTCTCATAGAGAAAAGTATCTGCTACTGATCTGGGTTAGTACATTTGTATCAGATGTTGGAGTGGATTAGCCAATAATCTGTGACCAATCCAGCCCATGTGTTAATAGACCCTCTCATTGACCGGATAATTCATAGCGAGCGATTGGGCGTGCTGTTGGCGTTGTGGCTGGCCTGAAACCGGTGGAAAACAAAGTCCCAAAGGGTAAAAAATAAGAGCTATTAACACTAGAGACTGCAATGAAAATGCCTAACTGTACAGACATCCAGATACAGGAAGCTCTGTCTGTAAGGGACCCTACGTCAAATGATCAAAACAATTTAAAGAATGTCAGGAAACTCCTTTGTTTGTGCCATAAGTTCCCAGGACATCGTGCAAGAAAAACTGCCCTTTCAGAATATCTATTAAAGGTCTACATTGAAAATACTCCTAAACATAATTCAGGATTGATCAATTATGTACTATTGGCACATTTCATTCTGGTTTTGTTTTATTATAGAGAGGTGTTCCATGTGTCTGCAGCAGAGGTAGACAGATGGGAAATGGTGGGAAGATGTTGGTGTGTGTTTCTGCAGAGAGGAGCTGATGTCTCTGGGCTCTGAGCCCATTAAATTCCCAGCCGGAGTTCAGACACAGCTGTTTCTTTCTGCTGCTCCTAACCCGGCATGCACTTCCTAATATTCCTGCTCAGACTGCAGGGTTTATGTGAGGAGAACATCAGACACTGGGGTCACTTAATACATCTTTCTGTTAAAATATGTAGACATTTAGATCGAGAAAGAGAGAAGGCAGTCCGAGTATCTGACAGTACAACTTGGAAATGTTAGCGTCAAATAAGAAAATCTAACTTTTTGCCTAAACTATAATTAAATATTTAAAAGAAAACAGATGTTACAGGGATCTAAAGATCTACGATAGGCCTATGAAAAGAAAAAACTTGCTTTTCATAGAAAACGACACCTTAATATCATATTTCTTCAGATTTGAGCTCAGACTAGCCAAGCTCTCATCAAAGGACATTCTTGATTTCAGTTGCATGACCAAATGACATTTATTGACCATTTGAATGCAGCCACAACTTGTATTATTGAATTGTTTGACCTTTATCTTCACGGTCTACTGTATATTTTCTACTTTTTAATGCTGATTTATTTTCTATTTTGAGATGTTTAAATTCTAGTATTGTTTATTTCTACCGTTTAACTTTTGTGCAATGCTTTGTTTTGTTTTTTTGGTTTTTTTGCTGCTGCAACGCAAACATTTCCCAATTTGGGATCAATAAAGTACCTCTTATCTTATCGTATCGTATCTTACTATTGTATTTGATAGAAGAAGCAGCCCTAGCATGTACAGGATAAACTCACAGTTAGCTTTAAATTGTTAAAACCAGATTATCTCATTTCTTGTGAATAACTCAGGGTCTAGTGTCCCAGCGACCCGTCTGCAGACTCACAGTTTAAAGCTGATTTAGAGAGACTGACCCTGTATTTCCAATCTGGTGAGTCACTGGAGCTCTGCACATACGGTAAGATGACGTCTGAACCCCGAGAGGAACTTGGTGAACTTGGTTAACCCATTAAATCCTTTTGGGGAAGTGGCTTGTCTAATACTAAATCTGCGGAAAATCTGTTGGAGTTATGCTGAAAAATCACTTTTTTTAAATCATGGGACTAATGTATTTTGATCTTTTAGGAAAAATAACTGTGGTCCCATGTGGCCAAATAATGAATATAATGTAATAAGAGAATGGCTGTATCTGAAAAACTGCACTACCCAATGTGAGAATAATATATGGAAGACGTTTACAGTAATACTTTTTTTTTCAGTGTTTTCTCTTAATTTCTCAAGTCTTAGAGTAAAATGTGATTTTCCATCTGATCTGGTGATGTTTTGCTATGTTTTATGATCATAATAAAATGGTCTTTGGTAACAAATGGGTTAACTAACCAAGCATCAATGCTGTAAATGTGTGTGACAGAAATATTGCATACTATTATTTGTAGGAATAGCCTGATTTGAACTTTCTCTCGCACATACAGTAATGTGATGTGTCTGCAGACCTGAAGCCTTTGTGTGTGTGTGTGTGTGTGTGTGTGTGTGTGTGTGTGTGTGTGTGTGTGTGTGTGTGTGGTGTGTGTGCGTGCGTGCGTGCGTGCGTGCGTGCGTGCGTGCGTGTGTGTTCTCTCTCCATTTCCTCCCATTTGTCATTCTGTCTTTCTGGATCTTCATTGCTGCTAATAAACAGATCCATAAAGTTGTTCAGTAATCACAACACATTATCCCTTTTATCCTTTCTGTCCCTTTTACACAAACCTTTAGAGGAAGAGGGACAGAAAGGAAGAGACAAAGAGACATTACCTTCACACCAAACAGAGTGAACGTTAACATGAACACATCTTACTATTTCCTAACGTACACATCAGTTGGTCTGTAACCTCAGTTTCTCTCAGAAAACGTTGAGTTATCTTGTGCATGCTGTGCTATCCAGCGATGCAATTTGTCCTCTTTTAATTCCTAAATGGCCCCAGTGAAGCCACAATGAACTCTCTCTTCTCTCAATGGACCTCTGTGTGCTGCACACTTATCTGTTCCTGTGATGCCAACACGGGATTAAACAGGGAGAGAGAGAGAGAGAGAGAGAGAGAGAGAGAGAGAGAGAGAGAGAGAGAGAGAGAGAGAGAGAGAGAAGGAGAGGTAAATCAGTTACTGTGTGCAGATAAAACCAGCCATAACAAGGACAGGGACTTCATGGAAAAACAGATCTGCAACAAATGTAAAAGATTGGTGCAGGAATCAGTCCTAAATCCGGAAATCAGTTGGCATTTTGCCTTTGCCTTCATCTTGAAGTCATTGTTTCGGTTCTACGACATTAAATACGTAAAAGTAAATACTACACTGGTGAATTTCAAAACAGAGGTTGCAAACAAGTGTCTAAATGAGACGTAATCACACCCAACATTAGCCGCCTTTAGCTTAGTGGTGGTGACGTTAAGTCATGTGACCGTGCTGTAGTTCCTTTATAGCCCAACACTAGCCACCTTTAGCTTAGCGGTGGTGACGTGAAGTCATGTGACCGTGCTGTAGTTCCTTTATAGCCCAAAATTAGCCATCTTTAGCTTAGCGGTGGAGACGTGAAGTCATGTGACCGTGCTGTAGTTCCTTTATAGCCCAACATTAGCCACCTTTAGCTTAGCGTTGGTGACGTGAAGTCATGTGACCATATTGTAGTTCCTTTATAGCCCAACATTAGCCACCTTTAGCTTAGCGTTGGTGACGTGAAGTCATGTGACCGTGCTGTAGTTCCTTTATAGCCCAACATTAGCCACCTTTAGCTTAGCGTTGGTGACGTGAAGTCATGTGACCGTGCTGTAGTTCCTTTATAGCCCAACATTAGCCACCTTTAGCTTAGCGTTGGTGACGTGAAGTCATGTGACCATGCTGTAGTTCCTTTATAGCCCAACATTAGCCACCTTTAGCTTAGCGTTTGTGACGTGAAGTCATGTGACCATGCTGTAGTTCCTTTATAGCCCAACATTAGCCACCTTTAGCTTAGCGGTGGTGACGTGAAGTCATGTGACCGTGCTGTAGTTCCTTTATAGCCCAACATTAGCCTCCTTTAGCTTAGCTGTGAAGTCATGTGACCGTGCTGTAGTTCCTTTATAGCCCAACATTAGCCACCTTTAGCTTAGCGATGGTGATGTGAAGTCATGTGACCGTGCTGTAGTTCCTTTATAGCCCAACATTAGCCGCCTTTAGCTTAGCGGTGGTGACGTGAAGTCATGTGACCGTGCTGTAGTTCCTTTATAGTCCAACATTAGCCTCCTTTAGCTTAGCGGTGGGGATGTGAAGTCATGTGACCGTGCTGTAGTTCCTTTATAGCCCAACATTAGCCGCCTTTAGCTTAGCGGTGAAGTCATGTGACCGTGCTGTAGTTCCTTTATAGCCCAACATTAGCTTTATTTTATTTGTCCATCATCCCTGCACCACTCTATATCCAGCTTCAGAAAGTAGAGACAGGGATATTGGAGGTTTAGTTTAGGGTGGGTGAGGCAGTGAAAGAGAAGCTGTCCTCCACAGATTTCTAATTACAGCCAAACCACGCAGAGCCTCTCACAGCTGATCAGCAGCTCAGTCACACAGGCCTCTTTATTCAAGCCTACATCAAAACAGAGCTAACGGATTTGTCAATGCAGGTGTTGTTGCTGTAATTTTGGCAGTTAACATTTTACTCTTCTTGTTTCTAGGAGAGACATAAAAAAGATGGGGGGAATCTGCCGGGCGTGCACTTTGTAAAGTGTATTGTAATCAGGCTCCATGATGCTTTAAATGGCTTTTATCTAACTGGTTGTCTATAATCTTTCTTACCATTGCAACACTTATTTCTAATTAATTTAATGTTTTATTTTTTATTGATTTCCTGTGTTTCAAGTAGTCACTGGTTCTGCAATCTGTGTACAGATCAGCTTGAAACATCCCCCATCATATGACTGACTAAGGACTTTTGTATAAATATAATCAATCTTTTAAAAGCATGTCATTTTTAATAAATAATTTAGAAAATTGCTCAAAAGAAATGGATGAAGAACACAAAGAAAATGGTCAAAAATGGATGCCCTTTATTATAATTGCTGTATGTCAATGACTACACTCTGTATTCATATATATATATTTCATTTCTTATTCCTGTTGTTGTAGTTTTACTTGTTTTATTGTCAATTTTGTTCAATTTGTTTTTACGTCATGTGATGTTACCTTCTTAAAAACTGATTATACATTTTAAAAATACTGCAAAAAGTGATATATTTCTCGGATACCGAAGTGTCTTTAACGACATCAGCATCAATTCTATAATCACGATATTCAAGCCTCCTTTTTGTCTCTACAGTTTGATTTTTAAATATGTTTCAGTGCTCCTGATGCATTATCATTAAACATTAATTGACAGCCAACCCTAATAACTTCAGCTGAGTAAACATTATTCAAGCAAACTAAAAGGCCATTGTTAATAATTAAGTTCCACCAGATGCTGCCTCCCCTCCTCCTGCTTTCACTTCTCCTCCCTTTTTATTTCCCTCTCCCTCCTTGTCTGTCTCCCATCCTCTCGTCTCCTCCCTCCTCCTAAACTAACCATGTCCCTGTCTATTGTCTTTTTTCGACAATGCATAAGTAATGTTTGTCATTTAGAAGTGGAAAGCAAAATATATGCATACAAATGAGACAATGGTCTGCACTGATTGTATGTACAAAGACACAAAATAATTACAAAATATATATATATATATATGCATGTAATGTAATACATATGCATGTCTATTGTCTTTTTGGCTTTTCTACACTGCTGCCTTTCAGAGGTGGGAAGTAGTGGAGTACAAATACTTAGTTACTGTACTTAAGAACATTCAGTTCTGGTATCAGTACTTTACTCCACTACTTATTTTTCTGACGACTTTTTACTTTGACTTCTTACATTTCTAACACAAGTACCTGTACTTTCTACTTCTTACATTTTGAACCCAAATACCTGAACTTTCTACTTCTTACATGTTGAACACAAGTACCTGTACTTTCTACTTCTTACATGTTGAACACAAATACCTGTACTTTCTACTTCTTACATGTTGAACACAAGTACCTGTACTTTCTACTTCTTACATTTTGAACACAAGTACCTGTACTTTCTACTTCTTACATGTTGAACACAAGTACCTGTACTTTCTACTTCTTACATGTTGAACACAAATACCTGTACTTTCTACTTCTTACATGTTGAACACAAATACCTGTACTTTCTACTTCTTACATGTTGAACACAAGTACCTGTACTTTCTACTTCTTACATGTTGAACACAAATACCTGTACTTTCTACTTCTTACATTTTGAACACAAGTACCTGTACTTTCTACTTCTTACATTTTGAACCCAAATACCTGAACTTTCTACTTCTTACATTTTGAACACAAATACCTGTACTTTCTACTTCTTACATGTTGAACACAAATACCTGTACTTTCTACTTCTTACATTTTGAACCCAAATACCTGTACTTTCTACTTCTTACATTTTGAACACAAATACCTGTACTTTCTACTTCTTACATGTTGAACCCTAATACCTGTACTTTCTACTTCTTACATTTTGAACACAAATACCTGTACTTTCTACTTCTTACATTTTGAACCCAAATACCTGTACTTTCTACTTCTTACATTTTGAACACAAATACCTGTACTTTCTACTTCTTACATGTTGAACCCTAATACCTGTACTTTCTACTTCTTACATGTTGAACACAAGTACCTGTACTTTCTACTTCTTACATTTTGAACCCAAATACCTGTACTTTCTACTTCTTACATGTTGAACACAAATACCTGTACTTTCTACTTCTCACATTTCCCAAACAGGCTGGTTCCTTTAGTTTGAATGTGTGTTTGGTGGCGTGATCATTATTATTTAGAGTCATTGCGTGCCTATTGATTTGAACACGATCCGTGTATCCATCATTTCCTGGTCTTCTCTAAAGAAGAGGGACCAATGAAAACGTTGTCATGTTGCCGTTGTTCAGCATGGAAACATTCATTAGCTAACAATGACATTATTGTTCTATTAATATAAAGGGAGGTCAGGTACTCTTTAAAACAGCTGCTAGTTATGGGTACTTTTTACTGAAGTACATTTCAAAGCCCTCTTTACTTTTACTTGAGTAAAGAAGTTTAGTCAGTACTTTTACTTTTAGTATCTGTACTTGTACTTGAGTAAAGGATGTGTTTACTTTTGCCGTCTCTGCTGCCTTTCAGCCTCAGCACGACCTCTGGCATTTTAAAGGAGGGCGGGTCTACTTTATTGTCGTCTCTTGACCCCTCTATCAGTGTTTTCCTCCCTCTGGGTGAGGAAGGTGGGTCGGGGTTTAGCTCCGGGACAGAAACAGAACCCTGTCATTAAATCTGATTTTTTCACGTGAGCAGACTTTCCACGGGAACTGGACCCTGAGGGGGGAAACCTCACCTGAGATTATACTGAGGACTTTCTGCTCCACACACACACACACACACACACACACACACACACACACACACACACACACACACACACACACACACACACACACACACACACACACACACACACACACACACACACACACACACACACACACACACACACACCACACACACACACACACCACACACACACACACACACACACACACACACACACACACACACACACACACACACAGGTATGACTGACCCCTCAAACACACACTATCTGTTCCTCCCAGTTCTTAATGTCTTCAGAAAGGTGAGCAGTTTCTTCAAAGCTCTTGTGTTAACGCTTAACCTGAAGAGTTACTGCTGAAAGCTCCTCCTCAGGGCAGAGTCTGCTGTTTTATCCTCGACAGCAGAACTTAAAAGAGTCTGTTTCATTCTCAGCCGAGCCTGCAGGGCATCAGTGAAATCACCGCAAATAATTACTGACCAATACAGGAGCGGGGGAAAAACTCTGAGACAAAAGGCATGAGTGTTTAAAGGCCTTTGTCTTAGCCCCATGCCTGTGTGTCTGAGTGTGTGTGTGTGTGTGTGTGTGTGTGTGTGTGTGTGTGTGTGTGTGTGTGTGTGTGTGTGTGTGTGTGTGTGTGTGTGTGTGTGTGTGTGTGTGTGTGTATTTGACAGTAAATAAGAGTTGTTATAACATATTGTTCGATGCTTTCTCCCACTGCTCTGTCCATTCTTGCCCAGATTTATGTTTTCATTTTCTCTTACAATCAATCAGAGTTGGATGGTTTCAAAAGGCCATGAACCTGTGTTTGAATCATGGATATATATTGTTCAGTGTGTGTGTGTGTGTGTGTGTGTGTGTGTGTGTGTGTGTGTGTGTGGTGTGTGTGTGTGTGTGTGTGTGTGTGTGTGTGTGTACAGAAGGTGTTTGACCCTGCGCCTCTTGTCATTCATAAATCACACACCACGTTAGTCAGCATTTGTCCCTAAATCCATCAGATTCTCCTTTGTGTAAGTGCCTCTTTTCAACAGTTGAATGTCTTTGAGTGGGAGGATCATATATTACTGTCAAATAAAAATATATAATAAGCCCTCCTGTAGAAGCTGAGGTCTGCATCTATCATCCCGTCGTCCCTCCGCACAAATAAAGATCCTTCAGAGGTTTAACAAGACGCTGCACGCTGCTCTCTGAACACATTTGTCATGAACGCTGAGTTATGTGGAGTTTCACTGAGACAGTTGTGAGCCAGCTGAGGAAAATATTGGCTCGCAAAACAATAAGTCAAAGCAAAAAGACAGAGGGTGACTTTTAAAGTACTGAGGCTCTTATTATGCAAGATGCTCAACCCAATAGTTTGTTATAGCAGTGGAAAACGTTCAATTAAAACCCATACGCTTAAAACTTTTCACTGCATCAAACCACATCTTTTACATAACGTCACTTTTTTAATGAGCAATTTGGCCTTTCTTTTAGAATGATACAAAGGACATGCATTTCCATAAATACTGCTGCAAAACGTTAAAAATTAGTCTCATGATAGACCCAACAAATGTGCATACGGTCAACAACAACGTGTATCTGATAAATATCTGAGATCCAAAGCATTGAGCAATAACACAACATATGAAAACAGTAGATAAAGTGGATCTTAATACTCTGATTGTTATCGAGTTCTAATAATCAGCCAACTAAATAGATAGATAGATGGATAGATAGATAGATAGATAGATAGATAGATAGATAGATAGATAGATAGATAGATAGATAGATAGATAGATAGATAGATAGATAGATAGATAGATAGATAGATAGATAGATAGATAGATAGATAGATAGATAGATAGATAGATAGATAGATAGATAGATAGATGGATAGATAGATAGATAGATAGATAGATAGATAGATAGATAGATAGATAGATAGATAGATAGATAGATAGATAGATAGATAGATAGATAGATAGATAGACTTAAAGACTTGAATTTTTAATTTTTGTAATGAAAACCTGCAGGCTAACTCAAGAGCTAAATGGTATTTTCTTTTTCTCCACCAATGAGGTTGTTAGTGGCGTTCAGCAGTCAGAAAAACAGAATATGTGTCAGCTGGCAGAAAAGGAAACTCATTCAGAGAGGCATTTCCTGAGCGTTGAGGTAATTAGGCACCGAGCCTCAGACACACAGGAATAACCGAAGCTAACTGCGGCTACGCTAATTACACTGTTTCTTTGCATTTGTGCGACATGCATCCAGTTAGAGAGGGAACAGGAAACTCTTATCAGGGTTGTGTCATTTCCAAAGCCCATTAGGGGCTAGGAATTAGATGAGAAGGAATTATCGTTAGCAGTCATCTGTGTGATGCAATTATAGAGGGAAGTATATGGAGGACAAAACATCTTCCCTTGTCTTTCCAAAACAGGTCCAACTCCTGGCGTCAGTGGAGTAAAGGTCACACACACACACACACACACACACACACACACACACACACACACACACACACACACACACACACACACACACACACACACACACACACACACCACACACACACACACACACACACACACACACACAGAGACACACACACACACACACACACACAACACACACACACACACACACACACCACACACACACACACACACACACACACACACACACACACACACACACACACACACACTCTTCTGTGTTGTCTTTAAGAGGTACAGTCTTGGAGGAATGCATGTGTGGGTATGGGTGTTTTGGGAAAATGGTTGTTTTTCTTTTTCAGCGATTCTTCCAGATAAAAGGCTTACGGAGAATCAGAACTGGAGGAAAACTGGACCCTCTTGGCCTTTGTTTCTCACACAATAAATCCCTCTGTACCTGTCAGAGTGTGACGTCATCGTTCATCATCATTATGCTCATTACTGCTCCTCTCCTCAGGGCTTGTTGTCGGTGGATAAGCTCTGGTTTAGACTCTGTCTGTCTGCGGGACGTTAGCTCCACCCTTGTTGTTGTGAGGAGAAAGAGAGAAGAAAGGAAGGTGAAGCATAAACACACAACTACAAAGCTGCTAGCATCATTCCTTTCTTTATTCCTCATCAAGGAGACATTCATTTCCATCGGTATGAACAAGCAGCTTATCATCTCTCTGGCATACAGGAATGCAGCTGTGCCAACATGTGGAGGAAGTGCTGCAGAAACAGAGACACTTTCCATCACACTGTGCTCAAAATGTAACCTATTCTGGAACATTTTTACTTCACTACATGTATTTAATACCTTTAGTTACTTCACAGATGTGGATGAATGATGTGAAATATAATCAAGTGTTAAATCAAACTTTAGTTCCACCTGGAGTAAATTCACAAGCTACCCTGCAGTATACAAAGTCATTCAAACTAGCTGCACCTTTACCAGCTTTGAGAACACTTTCATGATCAATCATTATAAAACATATCATATATATTATTCTGAAATGGACCAATCTGCACAATGACTACTTTTACTGTCGCTACTTTCACTATATTTTGATGATAATACTTTTCTACTTTTACTTGAGGAACATTTTGAATACAGGACTTTTACTGTAACAGAGTATTCCTACACTCTGGTACTTCTACTTTTACTCAATTACAAGATCTGAGTACTTCTACTTTTACTAAAATACAAGATCTGAGTACTTCTACTTTTACTCAAGTACAAGATCTGAGTACTTCTACTTTTACTCAAGTACAAGATCTGAGTACTTCTACTTTTACTCAAGTACAAGATCTGAGTACTTCTACTTTTACTCAAGTACAAGATCTGAGTACTTCTACTTTTACTCAAGTACAAGATCTGAGTACTTCTACTTTTACTCAAGTACAAGATCTGAGTACTTCTACTTTTACTCAAGTACAAGATCTGAGTACTTCTACTTTACTCAAGTACAAGATCTGAGTACTTCTACTTTTACTCAAGTACAAGATCTGAGTACTTCTACTTTTACTCAAGAACAAGATCTGAGTACTTCTACTTTTACTCAAGTACAAGATCTGATACTTCTACTTTTACTCAAGTACAAGATCTGAGTACTTCTACTTTTACTCAAGTACAAGATCTGAGTACTTCTACTTTTACTCAAGTACAAGATCTGAGTACTTCTACTTTTACTCAAGTACAAGATCTGAGTACTTCTACTTTTACTCAAGAACAAGATCTGAGTACTTCTACTTTTACTCAAGTACAAGATCTGATACTTCTACTTTTACTCAAGTACAAGATCTGAGTACTTCTACTTTTACTCAAGTACAAGATCTGAGTACTTCTACTTTTACTCAAGTACAAGATCTGAGTACTTCTACTTTTACTCAAGAACAAGATCTGAGTACTTCTACTTTTACTCAAGTACAAGATCTGATACTTCTACTTTTACTCAAGTACAAGATCTGATACTTCTACTTTTACTCAAGTACAAGATCTGAGTACTTCTACTTTTACTCAAGAACAAGATCTGATACTTCTACTTTTACTCAAGTACAAGATCTGATACTTCTACTTTTACTCAAGTACAAGATCTGAGTACTTCTACTTTTACTCAAGTACAACGTCTGAGTACTTCTACTTTTACTCAAGTACAAGATCTGAGTACTTCTACTTTTACTCAAGTACAACGTCTGAGTACTTCTACTTTTACTCAAGTACAACGTCTGAGTGATGCTTTAGGAAAATGTGTTCATTCACGTTAAAAAAGTGCATTGTTTTCAATGTAAAGAGGATACATATAATCACAAATGTATATGTATAGATGCATGTTGTAATTGTCCATATTTGTACAGTGCTAACAGTATGACTTTATGTTCATGTCAATAAAGCTATTTGAATTTGAATTATGGTTTGACGTGGTGGTGTGAGAGAAAGAAGTCGGAAGGAAAGAATGAGAGAGAGAGGGAGAGAGGGGGAAACAAATCTGCAAAACACATCAGTGCAACGTCTGCTGTGCACACACACACACACACACACACACACACACACACACACACACACACACACACACACACACACACACACACACACACACACACACACACACACACACACACACACACACACACACACACACACACACACACACACACACACACACCACGCAGGGAGAGGAACAACACACAAACAGAAATGACCCGTCCAGATGTGTGTGTGCACAGTCAGCAGCAGATCGTCATGTGACTGTGAGCTGTGACTCTGAGGAGGTTTGAAACACAGTTTGACCCAAAAACACACCTCAGAATCAGCTTATTTACACATTGAACACACCTTCAACAAACAAGAGGGGATATATGGAGAGGAAGGAGAGAAATATTTAACACGTACCGACCACCGTGAACAAATGTTAAACCTGGAATAGATCAGAGGTCAAGGCAATGCAGTTTAGTTACAAAATAAAGAAGCATTTTATATTGGTTTGGATTTGAGTTTTGAGACTCCATACACAGCCTCATGTTGCATTACAAAAATTAAAATGAAATGCCCTCTTCCCATTTCTTCATGTTGTACCTTTTCTCTCCACCTTGCTGTGGATCCAATAAGCTGTACTCAATAATCAAGGGAAAAAAGTGCCACATAATATTTAGACTTTTTTGTATTAATATAAAGAAGATTGTTTGTTAAGAAAATTACTGCTTAAAATGAATAATGATAGCAAACAGTACGGACAACATATACTAAGAACATAAATACAATTAACAGGATTTGCTTTTGAAAACAAGATGCTAAAAATGATATGTTTTTGTTTGCAGAAAATGTAGGAAATGTTGAATTCACGTGCATGAACCAGCTGACACATGCGTATCATGCGACATCATTTGTGAGACTCAGCCTCAGTGCACAAATGAATGTTGCATTTAAAAAATATATAAATGAAATGCCCTCTCCCATTCTAAGGGGAGAAAAGTGCCAAAAGTATTCCAACTTTCTTGGACTTATAAAAACACGATTGCCAGCAAAAGGAGGTCAGAGGTTATATAGGAGGGTGAGGGTGTGTCCTCTCTACTTGACTAGAGACTCCCTGCCTCCCCATAAATCAACATGTGGGAAAACACACACGCTCACATCCACATGAGTGTTGAAAATAGATCACACACTACAAAAATAAACCCTTAAATTACACATTTTTGAAATCAGAGACTGAAGAGCAGTGTCCAAAATACTGGAGAAAGTTAACATATGATACTGAATCTCCCAAAAATTATCACATCACATGTTTCTACAATAAATATCTTGTTGCTAACAACTCAACGGTCACAAGGACACAAACAAAGCCTGTTTAGAGGTAGTCAAGGACAACAGCATTATCATATCTGTTCTGAGACACTTTATAAAAACCACATCCTCTGCATGATGCAACTCTCGTCACAGGACTGAAACACAGCCCAAAGTATCAGAATGGTAAGTATTAGTAATGGTGCGTTCACTGTCTCTGATGTGTCATTGCACAGGGAGGGAAATGGTGGATGATGTCCAGGAGTGTTTGGCTTTAGAGAAATGGACAGTTAGCTTCTCCTTTTTCACTTTCTCCTCTGTTAGTTGCATTGTATCCAATAATAACACTTTATATCAAGGTACACATATTCACCATCAACTCGTTGTTCATTAACATGTATATTAGCAGTATATTGGCTCTTTATTAGTCATTATAAAACACTTATTAATGCCTTATTCTACATGACCATATTCTACAAGTTATAAGCCATTAGTTGAGAGTTTTTCCTCAATAATCCTCTAATTAGTGCTTATTTATTGTAAGTAAGGAAGTTCTCGTACATGAGTTTTGGTCTGAATATGCTCTGCTCAATATGGGCCTAATAAGGCAGTAGTACCACAAGAATAGTAATTCTCCCATAATAACACTTCAGTCAGACAACTCACGTGTTTCTTTAACATGTTTATTAGAAGCAGCACATAGTTGAGTTTGGCGTCTAGGCTCGGGCCTCATCACTCCACAGATATACATAGCACGATGAGTGATGATTAAATAACTAACCCCCCCCCCCCGAGCCTACAGGTGGAAGCTGGGGTGGAAGCTGGGGTGGTGGTGGGGCAGCGAGCAGCAGCGACGTGGAGGTAGCTGCAGCAATAGCAGCAGCAAGCAATGCATAGAGAGAGATCTGGAAGGTTCAATAGAGCGGCATATTAAGGAGACTCTGTTTGCTTGGTTGTAGAGTGGCAAGGGGCGTTATATATGAATGCAGCATAAGTGCTCGAGTTGACTGCCTGAACTAGCTCGCAGGCTTCGCCCCATTTAACAAATATGATCTATTCTTAAGACATGAAACTACAAGTGTTAATTGTGTCAACATAACGAAAAATGTGGTATTTCTAACTCAGAATATGTTCCCTATTTTAAAGTGAAGTCTCGTTCATAACAAATAAGCTAGTAGTTTCTAATATTTTAATGAACAACTAGTTGATGGTGAATAAGTGTATCTTAATATAAAGTGTTACCATAGTCTGTTTGTTTGCTCATAGGGTGCTATTCTGAACCCTGAAATGTTGATTACCCCAGAGTTTAATGTTAGAAATGTATAGTAGGGGTCCCCAGCACATGGAAAGAGGCAGTGCAGTTTAGTTTAGTATTTAGCATGTTATACATAGAGGTACGTTCAAGGTGCTGTACAGAAAGTCAAAGAAATTATGTTTAAATTAAAAATAAATAGAACAAAATAGAAAATAATACAAAAAATGACATAGAAAATGTTATAAATATATAGAAATGCGATTCAATTAGATAAAAGACGAAAAATGTAAAGTGTTTAAATAATAAAACAGTGATTATACTGTAAGGCCTTTGCACAATAGCACTAATTAGCATTATAGCCTCTGCAGACAATAGTTACAAAATGGCTTGGCCGATTTGGACAGTTGTGGACGGGTTTTGGGGGTTATTGAGGATGCTGAATGCAATTCTGACATCTTCAGTATCAAAAATGGCAGTTTTAAACAGAAAGTGGTAATATTTGTACTACGGTGGGCTGATTTTGATGAATTTCAGGTCGATTTAAAGATTTAGCGTGCTCAAAACTGCTATTTTTGATCTTAGAAATGTCAGAAATGGATTCAACATCCTCTATAACCTCCAAAAGCACTCCAGAATGGTATGCTTAGTAAGGATAATTAATGCAACTTGTGCTAATTGTTAGCATACGGTAGTTTCTATGTGCTGGGAAACCGTATTATACATTTCTAACATAAAACTTTGGTATACTCAGCATTTCCTGATTCACACTGCTGGCAAGTCGACTATAACCCAAATAATGACTTGATTTGTGGAGGCAGACATTTTAAATAAGACTCTGTGGCGGCAAGTGAGCTGTAAGTGGTTTGAAAAGAGATGCTGCCAACACCAAGTGGAAAGGTTTCACACGCACGCACGCACACACGCACGCACGCACGCACACACACACACACACACACACACACACACACACACACACACACACACACACACACACACAGGCGGCTATCTGGATCTGAGTTAGCCATCTGTACCGGCTCTAATCATTATACATTTTCCACTTCAGCCTGGCGAGACCTGAGCTATTGAATAACGGAGCACACGGTTCCAGCTGACAAAATGAATTTTCCAGTGTTGGTGTTAATGTGTTGAAGCTTTAACTGTGTGGAAGTGACAGAGAGAAACAAAGAGTGACTCTGAAACATGACAGCAACCTAACATTTAGTAGTAAAACATCAACTGCGTTAACCACAAAGTGTGTTGATACTGGGGACGTTTTCCAAAGCTTTTCTGTACTCTTCATGTAAGTTAGACATTTGTTTTCAGTCCAATGCTCATTTCATGTCTGAGCTCCCAGACCATGTGGGAAATGTGATTCCTTGAGACATTTTCAGGCTCTGTCCTGTGGTTTCCCCCGTACTTGATATTCCTTAATGCCTCCAAAGTGAGACCTTGAGGAGTGAACAGAAACCAAATGGCAGAACTCCAGAGGTGGGAAGTAGTGGAGTACAAATACTTTGTTACTGTACTTAAGTACATTTTTCTGGTATCAGTACTTTACTCCACTATTTATTTTTCAGACCACTTTTTACTTTGACTTCTTACATTTTGAACACAAATACCTGTACTTTCTACTTCTTACATGTTGAACACAAATACCTGTACTTTCTACTTCTTACATGTTGAACACAAATACCTGTACTTTCTACTTCTTACATGTTGAACACAAATACCTGTACTTTCTACTTCTTACATTTTGAACACAAATACCTGTACTTTCTACTTCTTACATGTTGAACACAAATACCTGTACTTTCTACTTCTTACATGTTGAACACAAATACCTGTACTTTCTACTTCTTACATGTTGAACCCAAATACCTGTACTTTCTACTTCTTACATGTTGAACACAAATACCTGTACTTTCTACTTCTCACATTTTCCAAACAGGCTGGTTCCTTTAGTTTGAATGTGTGTTTGGTGGCGTGATCATTATTATTTAGAGTCATTGCGTGCCTATTGATTTGAACACGATCCGTGTATCCATCATTTCCTGGTCTTCTCTAAAGAAGAGGGACCAATGAAAACGTTGTCATGTTGCCGTTGTTCAGCATGGAAACATTCATTAGCTAACAATGACATTATTGTTCTATTAATATAAAGGGAGGTCAGGTACTCTTTAAAACAGCTGCTAGTTATGGGTACTTTTTACTGAAGTACATTTCAAAGCCCTCTTTACTTTGACTTGAGTAAAGAAGTTTAGTCAGTACTTCTACTTTTACCAGAGTATTTTTAAACAGGAGTATCTGTACTTCTACTTGAGTAAAGGATGTGTGTACTTTTGCCATCTCTGGTGGTCACATAGTAACATCTTAGTTTGTAGCGTTGATAAAAAGAGCTCCCACCTTCCTGAGGTCCCTGCTGTCGCCCTTATAGAAGATCCACTTCTTGCGGTCGGTGCTGTATGAGATGGAGTATTTTGTCACAAACTGGTGTTGCAACATCTGCTTTGCTCCCTGCGTGGCGACCTGACTGATAACAACGGGTCGCTGGAATTATTCGGAGCTTCCAGCTAAATAATGTAATAAAAACAAAAAGTCCAATGGAGTCAATCATTGGCTTCAGTTCAGAGGTCGCTGTATGAGACGTCCACGTTTCTCCAACTCCTGTCAATGAACATACACTCAATGACCCTGGGAATCCTCTCTGACTGCCTCAGTGATCCTCCAGAGAGACGGGCCTCACATTTCTCTGACTATACACCGTCTATAAAGAGTAAAGTGTGTCAGGTTTGGTTCCTCAGAGAGTTCCTGTCTTCCAGTGGTTCTGAAGTAGGACCTTTGCTTTGTCAAAAAAACAAAACAACGTAGTCTAACCCTCTACGGCAGGGGTGTCAATTTGGCCCTCATTTTATGTGAGCTTGCAAAGGATATAATACGTTTATTATACGGTTACATGCCGCTTTACAGAAGCCCATAAACTACATGTCCCACAATGCATCTCGTTTTGTGACATGCGCACTGAAGAGACTTGCATTTATTTGCCTTAGACTTCTGCTTTCAGACGTAGTTTATTTATGAAGTTATGACCCTATTCGATAATAATCAAATTCAGAGGTAATAATGTAATATAATAATTTTATATATATTATATATTTATATATGTATATTTGTATATAGTCTTAAAGTTACAACCTGACCCTTTTAATGCAATCATAATGCTGATGTGGCCGCGATGAAATTGAGTTTGACCCCCCTGCTCTATGGCATACCCAAAGTCCTCCATCACCAATCTGTAGTGTCAGGAGCACAAAGAGCGCCTTTCTTCAACTTGACAAATCTTACTCTATCTCGTGTGTTGCTGTAATGACAGACACTGAGCCCCTGGGGTTGCAAAAGAAAAATATTTCAGAGGTAGGAGTTGAAACCTCTTTCTTCTGAGACCCAAGCCTGATTTCTCTCTTGCTGCACATTTCAGTTTACTGGATCTTTCTAACAGAATCCCCAGACACCTGATGTAACTGCTCACCTCTACTCCGACCCTCGTTTCAAACAAGAGTCCACGACATATGGCTTCAAATATACAAGTTATTCATCAATCTTTGACCAAAGGTGTGTTGGAATAGCCTGTATACAAAACAAGGAAAGTTGTCACCCCGAAATAAATCAATAGTTTGTGGAATGCAGATACAGATAAACAATAACAGCCCCGCTCCAAAGGGTCATGAGTGGAAATTCAATTATCAAAATGATGTTATATAAATACAATTGACACAAAAACACAAATGCACGTACAGGTCCAATAGACATGCATGAGAGCAGAGGTGTCCTGTATCTTGGACTTGAACTGGCGCCCCTTCCCAACCGACCCCTTACAGTCTGAGCTACTGTGAATGTGTGTAGTTATCAGACCTAAGCCCATGTCTCTGACTGAAGATCTACTTCAAATGTCTAGGTGCATTTGACTGATGTGCTGAAACACAGTCTGGTAATCCTCTCCTTACAGCAGTGGTTTTTCATCACTCCTCAAAGTGCCTCAGTGATTCTGAGTATCAACATTCAGGCGCTCGCCACTCTGTCTTCAGTCTGTGTGATGTCTGCCAACGTCCAGAGAGCAACTCAATTAGGACGTGATAGCAGCAGGTGTCAGGTGGTCACAGTGTGTGTGTGTGTGTGTGTGTGTGTGTGTGTGTGTGTGTGTGTGTGTGTGTGTGTGTGTGTGTGTGTGTGTGTGTGTGTGTGTGACTCCAAGAGGGATCTCTTTCAGCCCAATGAGACCAATGTGTCTCCCTCTCTATTTTCACTTTACCACACACACACTTTCCCTCAGATATTAAAAACCAGCCCCAGCCACACACACACACACAGACAGACAGACAGACAGACACACACACACACACAGACAGACACACACGCACACACTGACCACATCGCTGTTAATGAGCACTGTGGACTGTAATTACTGTCTAATGAATTTGCCATAAAGCAGGGTTTAGTGTGTGTGTGTGTGTGTGTGTGTGTGTGTGTGTGTGTGTGTGTGTGTGTGTGTGTGTGTGTGTGTGTGTGTGTGTGTGTGTGTGTGTCTTACTTGGGCTATGCTTTCCTTCATGTCTGTATTGCATCTTGGTGTACAGTTGGTAATAAGCCTGGCATTTGATCATTTTCCTACTTAAAAGCTTCCTGTACCCCCAATTTCAAAATTGCTACCCACCATAAAACACACACACACACACACACACACGCACACACACACATTTTGCCATGTGCAACCTCATAAAACCACACATCATGAACATGTTTTTTCGGGATAATTTCACATCATTACGTGAAATCCTGATAAACCATGTAACATTCCTGCACACACTTTCAACACACAGGCCTGCTGATCAGTCACCCGACTACAGCCAAACGACACACACACACACACACACACACACACACACACACACACACACACACACACACACACACACACACACACACACTCCTGTTTCTAATGTTTGGACAAACACTTGGACACACATTCTGTTTCCTGCGTTGCCATGAGATCAGCAATCAATCACAGCGACCGGTCAATTCCTCCCTGTGGTGCGTTCAGGGATCAATCATGTCCCAAAACAGTCACACTCATTACGTCCTGTGTGTGTGTGTGTGTGTGTGTCAAACACAGACTGAAATGTGATGACCTCAGCCAAAAGCAAACCAAAAATAGATTGCACGTTATGAATCACTGCTGATTTGTCAGAAAATGTGACTGACTCACACAGCATCAGAGCGTTAGACACGGGGACACACACCAAACAAACACACTGACTAATGCATGTAATACACTGCTATAGTCTAGACCCTAATCTCTTATCATAAGGGGCTTTTTTTTAATAAAGGCAGACCAGGTGTGTGTGTAAGTCATTCTGAGAGTCACTGTGTCATTGTGATAAACAGTTTGTCAATAAAGCAGCGTACAGGAAGTAGGAAAAAAGAGTGGAGTTTGTAATTAGCAGCATGCGTCTCTTTCCATAGGACAGAGATTACAGGGTGAATATATAACAATGCAGACATTAAGTAATATAATAAGCAGTAGAAGGACACTTGGAGAGCGCAGACCTCCAAGGCTGTTTCCATATCCGCTCTACATTTTTATGAGCTCTTTCTTAGCCCTTGTTAAACTATGAAAATCATGAAAATGGAGCGAGTAGTTTTTCTGTAATCTTGCTGACGAACAGACAACCAAACCTACAAACCAAATCAAATAACATCATCTCAGTAGTAGAAGTAATAATCTGAGACATTTTAATTTAAAATAGTAGGTTTTTACAGCAGCAGCCTTTTTAAATTGAAGGCTTAGCTCCATGTACAACAACAAAAGTCATGATAATCTGGTGAGTTTTTGTGTTAAATGAATGACAAACAGAGAAATACAAATGAAACACAACCTCTTTGGTGGAAGTAATTATCTGATACAGTTTAGTGTAAATGTCTCTCTTTTACCAGCTGTACAATTACTATAAAATTAAGCAGTTAATAATACGTTTCTTGGTATTTTGCTGCCCTAAATCAGATATGCCTTCCTTGGATAAATCCCTTATCTCACAGGAAGAGATCTTTAAGTTTCCAGACGTATGTTTGGAGTAAACAGAGGAAGCAGAGGTCACTTTGCGATAGAGAGGGAGTGACTGAACACATAAATAATACTCAGAAAACTCTCTTTTCCAGGACACTGAAGGAAGGGTTACGTAGTGTGTGTGTGTGTGTGTGTGTGTGTGTGTGTGTGTGTGTGTGTGTGTGTGTGTGTGTGTGTGTGTGTGTGTGTGTGTGTGCGTGTGTGTGTGTGTGTGTGTGTGTGTGTGTGTGTGCGCGTGTGTGTGTGTGTGTGTGTGTGTGTGTGTGTGTGTGTGTGTGTTTGTGGTGTGTGTGTGTGTGTGTGTGTGTGTGTGTGTGTGTGTGTGTGTCGTTGTGCGTGTGTGTGTGTGTGTGTGTGTGTGTGTGTGTGTGTGTGTGTGTGTGTGTGTGTGTGTGTTGTGTGTGTGTGTGTGTGTGTGTGTGTGTGTGTGTGTTGTGTGCGCGTGTGTGTGTGTGTGTGTGTGTGTGTGTGTGTGTGTGTGGTGTGTGTGTGTGTGTGTGTGTGTGTGCGTGCGTGTGTGTGTGTGTGTGTGTGTGTGTGTGTGTGTGTGTGTGTGTGTGTGTGTGTGCGTGCGTGCGTGTGTGTGTGTGTGTGTGTGTGTGTGTGTTGTGTGTGTGTGTGTGTGTGTGTGTGTGTGTGTGTGTGTGTGTGTGTGTGTGTGTGTGGTCGAGTAAAACAAATGGAAAAAGTGACCATGGAGGAAAAAAGAGGGAAGTCTGTGATTCGAAGAAATCCCTCAGTTTCCAAAAAGCTTCTGGTCCAACGCAGACTAATATACACAATAACACACACTCTTACTAACTTACAATATAATCATTATTTTATTGCAAATACAGTTACTGCTTAACAATTTGTTCTCACACCATCCTTATATTTTTATATATGAGTGCGAGATAGGATTTTGGCATTTATTAAAGCTTAAAATGCCCAATTTTAAGCTTTAATGTTCTGCAGAAATCTCCAAAAAACAAGAAAATTATGCCGTGTTTTAAGCTTCTCAACAAAGTATTTTCTAAATAATCCAGTAGGTTTAGTTTAACAAGTCAGAGAGCCAAAAAAACGTGATGTGAAAAATTCAAAATGATCAAATCTAGACATTTTCTTGAGCCACAGTTTTTAGCAGTAATTAGTGTTCACACATCTTATTACTCATCAAAATCAAGGACTTTTTAAGGACTTTACAGACCCAATTCCCTTAAATGCAACATATTTCATGTCGGCTTAATCACAACAAACGATGACGCAACGTTGTGAGCCTCACATGCAGACAGATAGACTATTTACTAACGTCAAATATGAAATATATCAAAATAACTTGCCTAAACTAAATATATAAATCAATGCACCTTCAATGACCCATTTCTATTATGAGTATCAATCAGGCAATAGCACACATATGGAGAATCAACGGAGCAATGTTAACATGATTTATTAAAAGTGTATACATTACATTATGTATAAGTTATACAAATGTACAATTAAATAAGGCTAAAATTATTCAAAATCTAGATGATCAACACTTTAAATGCATACAGTACATTCTCAATCATGAAGAACTGCAAACATGATGAAGGAATAATATCTACAGTCATTTTTTTACTTCTCCTTCTTCCAACAAACAGAGCAGCGGGTCAAAGTGTGTTGATAAAAACTCAGAGAGGATCAATGCAGGCTGATAGTGATACAGGCTGTTGTATTGATCACATTGATCAGGCCAACATAGTGAGGCGTGACAGAGTATTTCAACCGGAGGGGAATCTGAAACAGTATTGGATGCACGAGGCTGTGAGGAACCACTGACATGAATGACTGCACAGCATGATTAGCGGTGGTGACGTGAAGTCATGTGACCGTGCTGTAGTTCCTTCATAGCCTAACGTTAGCTTTTTACTCTAGTGGTGTTAATATATGGAGAGTATCCTGCTGAACAAAACATGTAGGTATCATAAACGTTAAATAATTTTCTGCGATAATCTGCGATAATAATGAAATGCTAATTTTCGAATCAGCATACACAATTTTGTTTCTCCTGCACCACTCTTTTTTGCTATTGTATATGGTAATGTTTGAGCAATTTGAGACAACACTACAAGGCAGTTTAGTAAGGGAAGAATCCAAATTGAGACATAGCAACACGGACATGTCAGAAAATTTCCCACTAATCTTTCCTGCAGGGTTGAAGGTGTTTGTGTTTCAGAAAGAGGAGTGGGAGGTCCGTCAATGAAAGGAGATCTGAGATTCCTTACAGGACTGAGAGGAGCACAGGGTCCGGCAGCCAGGAAGGAAAAGGGCTTGAGCATGTTGACATAGATGCTGAGGGGGAACACACACACACACACACACACACGTACACACACGTACACACACAGCGGCTGCCTTTAAAGAGCGTGTGCAGTCAGGTGGGAAATTCCCAACTCACAATCCCAGCATTCCAGAGGAGCCGAGTTATTACCGCTCGTCACGTCCAAGTGTCGGTCAGGTGTTGGTGTCGTGTGTGTGTGTGTGTGTGTGTGTGTGTGTGTGTGTGTGTGTGTGTGTGTGTGTGTGTGTGTGTGTGTGTGTGTGTGTGTGTGTGTGTGTGTGTGTGTGACAGGCGATTAATGAGGAGGAAGTCCAAATGAGTGAGGGCCGCTCCAAGTTCACGACCCTACCTTCCCTTCTGGGTAAAGTTGCTCACAACCTAAAAACAGGACGGAGACGGAGACGTGTGTGTGTGTGTGTGTGTCTGTGTGCGTGTGTGTGCGTCAGCAAGGGTCAACCCCAAAACACAAAAATAACAACAGGTTATGGCGAGCGTTTGATCCCCACATGGGGTCTGAGCCAGGCTCCAGGCAGTCATTATGTCACTGTAGTT